>NC_138681.1:1178161-1693441 GCF_964273445.1 Streptopelia decaocto
GGAGGCTGCTGCTCCCCCCCCGCCCCGGACGGAGCGGAATCCATCCCAGCACCCCAGCGAAACGTGGGGTCCCCCCACATCACACACTGGGGGTGCTCGTCCTGGGGGGGCACAGCTACCAGCTGGAGAACCAGCGGCGGAAGAAGGTGCGGAGCGCGGAGGAGGCGTCGCGCAGGGCGGGGGCGCCGAGCTCGTCCTGTCGCGGCCACGAGTCCGTGAACTGCGCCAGCTCCCCTGCGAGGGCAGCGGGACGGCTCGGGGGGGGCCCCAAACCTTCCGCTCGCCCCCCGCCCCGCGGGGGGACACACACACACTCACGGTCGTCCATGTTGAGCACCTCCTCGTGGTAGTCGCGGCGCTGCCCGTCCTCCTCGGTGGTGGTGATGAAGGCCTGGGCTCCTCGCCGGCGCGTCACCGTGGTCTCGCGGTGGCCCTGGCTGTCCTGCACCGTCCGGCGCTCCTCCACCGCCTGCCGCGCGGCACCGCGGCCTCAGGGGCGGCACCGCCACCACCACGGCGTCCCCAGGTCACCCCCAGCCCGCCGGGGACACCACAGCGTCCCCAAGTCACCCCAAACCCGCCGGGGACACCACAGCGTCCCCAAGTCACCCCAAACCTGATGGGGACACCACAGTGTCCCCAAGTCACCCCAAACCTGACGGGAACACCACAGTGTCCCCCAGCCCACTGGGGACAACACAGCATCCCCAAGTCACCTCCAGTCTGCAGGGGACACCACAGCATCTCCAAGTCACCCCCAACCCGCTGGGGCCAACACAGCGTCCCCAGGTCACCCCCAGCCCACTGGGGACACCACAGCGTCCCCAAGTCACCCCCAACCGGCTGGGGACACCACAGCATCCCTAAGTCACCCGACACCTGACAGGGACACCACAGTGTCCCCAAGTCACCCCCAACCCGCCAGGGACACTCACCCCGTCAGGGAGCGTCACTTTGGTGACAGACACGCTCTTGAAGTAGGAGTGGGACTCGGGCTCGTCGGGTCTCAGGATGGTCCCCAGCCCCGCCGAGGACACCTGGGAGTCCAGGTCTGCGCGGGAGACGTGTGACAGTGTGACAGTGTGACAGTGGCAGCGGCGCGGGGGGCACTGAGACCCCCGTCCTGCGCCACCACCCACCTTGATCTTCCTTGAGCGCGGGAGGAACCGGGCGAGCGTCGTCCAGCTGCAAGCAAAGCCGGGGACACGAGGTGACACGGGGTGACACGGGGTGACACGGGGTGACACGGGGTGACACAGGTGACCCCGCGCCGGCCAAACCCGCGTCACCCACCCCCAGGAAGGGCGTCCAGGCCCGGGGGTCGCTGGGACCCTCGGGGTCTCCCGCGGCCGCGCCGGGAGCGGGCCCGTCCGGCTCCTTCAGCATGGAGTCGCGCAGCGGGCGGCGGGGCCGGGGGGGCTCTGGGGCACGGGAGGGGCGGTCAGGCCGGGGGGACCCCGGGACCCCGCAGCCCCCCCAGCCCCTTCCCGTCCCCACCGAAGGGCTGGGGGGGCCCGGCCCAGGACCCCCCGAAGAGCCCCAGCAGCTCCCCCATGTCCCGGAACAGCTCCTCGAAGGCGCCGCGGGGGCCGCCGGGGGTGAAGCCGAAGCCGAAGGGGAAATCCTGCGGGGGCTGCGGCGCGGCCGGGCCCGCAGCGGCCTCCTCCTCGTCCTCCTCGTCCCACGCCGCGCCGAACAGCGGCTCCCGGGGCCTGTGGGACCGCGGCGCTGAGACACCGGCCCGGGGGCACCGGGGGGAGCCGGGGGGGAGCGGGGGGCACCGGGGGGAGCCGGGGGGGAGCGGGGGGGTGCTGCCGTTACCTTCCGCGCCCCGGGAACCCGAAGAAACCGCGAAACGCGTCGTAAAAACTCATCGCGTCTCCTCCGCCCTCCGCCTGCCGTAAAGCGCCGCGGGCGCAAACGGCGCCGGAAAGCGCCGCCGGGTGTCGCGAAGCGCCGGGGAAAGGGAGCGAAGGCGGATTCGCGGGGCCCGATCCTGGGACGCGGGGCCCGATCCTGGGACGCGGGGCCCGATCCTGGGACGCGGGGCCCAATCCCGGGGTCTTGTCCCGCCCCCGGGGGCACATCCCGCCCCGCAGACCCCCCCCGTGCTCTTCCCAGGCTGGATCCTTCCCTAGGGGAGGGGCCCAAGGGGGCTCTGGGGCCACCCGGTGTCCCCGTTCCCACCCCCAGCCTCAAGTGCAACCCCCCCAGCAGCACCAGATGGCACCAAAAATAACAGTGGGGGGGGACATAGGGGACAAGGGACATTGTCCCTATGGTGGGGGAAAAAAATGGGAAAGGGGAACCAGCCCCTGTGGCAAAAATGGGGAGGGGGGGGGATGAAAAAATGCAGACTACATTGTGAGTTTTATTGGCTTTAGTGAATCAGCGCGGGGGGGGTGGCTCAAAATAACACCATCAGGACTGCGGAGGGAAAAAAGAGCCAAAAAATCCCCAAATGAAGAGCGGAAGGTCCCTAGAGCGTGGCGGGGGGGGCGGGAAAACGTCAATAAGTGGAAATGAGAGCAGTCGAGGACGGCGGCGTGTGGGGTTTTTGTTTTTATATACAAGACACATTTATCCATTAAATTTAGAACACGGTACAAAAAAAAAAAAAAGAAACAAAACAAAAAGAAAAAACAAAACAAAAAAATAACCAAAACACTTCAACTAATTCATCTTACAATGCTGTTCATATCAATTACTGCTCGGATTCCTAATAATAAGGGGTTTGCTGTAGGCGACTCGCAGCTTCCACTCCTTTGAAGGGGGGAAAGGTTTTGGGGGGGGGGAAATAGGGGAGAAAGGAGTAAAAACCAATAAAGATCCCCTACGGCAAACGGTTTCAGAGTCTGAATGCAGAGAGAAACGAAACAAACCAAAATAAAAGGGAAAAAAAATACAAATTCTATATTACATACAAGAGGAAAGGGCCGCGGGGGGGGCCCTGCCCGCGGCCGGACGCTCGCCCGCGGTCCCTCGGCGCCGGGGGCTCCTCACGGCGAGCGGGGGTGCAGAGGGGGCCCCCGCCCCTCAGTTGGTGCCCCAGCTGTAGCTGTTGTAGGCGGATTTGTTGGGCTGGGATTTCTGGGGGATGGAGCTGCCTTGGCTGCGCTGCCCGGAGCCGCTCTGCGGGGGGAAAAGGACACGGAGGTTATTGGGGACCAACAGGATGGATGGTGACGGCGGGTTAATGCTGAGCCCCCCGGGGCTGCGTCCATGGACGGTCACAGGACCTCGTGCTGCTGCGGAGTGAGAGGCAGAGAATTGTTTTGGTTGAAAAAGCCCCCTCAAGATCATCGAGTCCAACGGTGAAACCAACTCCGGCGCTGAACATGTCGCTGAGAACCTCATCTGTGTGTTTAACCCCCCCAGGGATGGCGACTCCAGCACTGCCCTGGGCAGCCTGTTCCAACACCCACAGCCCTTTGGGGAGAAATCACCCCAAATTTCCACCTTCAGCCTCCCCTGGTGCAACTTGAGGCCATTTCCTCTGCTCCTGGCGCTTGTTCCTGGGGAGCAGAGCCCGACCCCCCTGGCTCCAAGCTCCTTTCAGGCAGTTCAGAGATCAGAAGGTCTCCCCTCAGCTCCTGTTCTCCAGCTGAACCCCCAGGTCCCTCAGTCTCCACCACACTTGTGCTCCAGCCCCTCACCAGCTCCGCTCCCTTCTCTCCACTCACTCCAGCACCTCAAGGTGATCCCGCCACCCCTGGGGCCGCCCTTCTGAGCCCTGAGGTGATTTTAGCACCACCATTTTGAGCCCTGAGGTGATTTTGGCACCATTTTGAGCCCTGAGGTGGTTTTGGCGCCATTTTGAGCCCTGAGGTGGTTTTGGCGCCATTTTGAGCCCTGAGGTGGTTTTGGCGCCATGTTGAGCCCTGAGGTGGTTTTGGCGCCATGTTGAGCCCTGAGGTGATTCTGGCGCCATGTTGAGCCCTGAGGTGATTCTGGCGCCGCCATTTTGAACCCTGAGGTGATCCTGGTGCCGCCATTTTGAGCCCTGAGGTGATGGCCCCAAACCGCCCCCAGGATTCACAGTTTGGTCTCGCAAGTGCTCAGCGAAGGTCACCGCACCGGTCCTGCCGGCCACCCCGGTGCTGGTGGCCACCTCGGCCACCCACATCAAGCCACCATCACCAACACCCGCAGGTCCCGGCAGCTCGGTGGGGAGGGAAGGGGTCGGGTGTGTGTGTGTGCACAGTGTGCTCAGGTCTCTCCTCGCCTGGGGGACACGGGGCCGGACGGGCTCCTGGGGGCCTGAGACACCCCAGGGCGAGTGCACGGTGTTAGAGGTTCATTACCTGGTCTTCCTGCTGGCGTGGGCAGCACAGTATCATCTGCAAACATGGAAGCTGTTGCAGTACCAGGATATGTAAAAATAAAGGGACAAACTATGACAGTAGAAATCCACGGTTAGAGCCGAAAGCTACGGCAGCGGGGCCGGGGGGAGTTCACCCCTTCGTCGCGAAACTGGGGGGAAAGGGGGAGGTGGGATGGACGGTGCCCCTGAGGGTCCTGGTCCGGCAGTGTGGGGGGCGATGCCGAACGCCCCCCAAAAACAGCTGAGCGCACCCCCAGGCCTTCCGCACCTCATCCTCTTTCTCAGCCCTGCGTGTTTGTGTCAGCGTGTGTGTCACCGCGCGTGTCACAGGGAGCTGGGCGGGGGGGGGACACCCCAGGCTGGCTGGGGGGGAGTCGGGGTCTCTTACCTGCCCGTCCTGCTGCAGGTGGTGGTGGAGGATCTGGGAGTGGGGCTGCTGATGCGGGGTGAGGATGTGCATGAAGGGGGTGGGGGGATACGCCGCCGCCGTGGCCGGGTTGATGGGCCCCCCGCTGCCCAGCGCCGACGGCAGGTTGAAGGAGGCCGCCGGGGTTCCAGTGTGAAATCCCTGCTTCTCGAAGGATTGCTGCGGGAGACATGGGGTGAGCGCACGGACGGGGCGATGCTCCCCTGCCCCGTTACACAAGCGTGTGCCACAGAGAACCATGGATAGTTTGGGTTGAAGGGACATTTAAAGCCCCCCAGTGCCCCCCCTGCCATGACAGGGACATCGTCACCAGCTCAGGGTGCTCAGAGCCCCGTCCAGCCTGGCCTGGGATGTCTCAGGGATGGTTCATCCACCGCCCCTCTGGGTACCTGGGCCAGGCTCTCACCACCCTCAGGACAACAATTTCATTCTATCCAGCCTCAATCTCTTCATTTAAACCATCACCCCTTGTCCTATCACCCACTCAAAGGTCTGTCCCCATCTTTTAAGTCCAGAAAGGCCGCACTAAGGTCTCCCCGGAGCTTCTTTTCCCCAGCTGAACACCCCAACTCTCAGCCTGTCCCCCAGCAGAGCTGTTCCAGCCTCAGCTCATTCCTGCGGCTCCTCTGGCCCCTCTCCAGCAGCTCCGTGTCCTGTGCTGGGGACCCAGAGCTGGATATGGTACCCAGGGGGGCCTCACCAGAGCACAGCAGGGGGCAGAACAGACAGACTCTGCCTACGGCTCTTTCCAGGCTTCAAACTGTTATAAAATGGGAAAAGCCAAGTGTTTCCCTTCTCCCTGGCAGCTGCTCCGAAGGGAAGAGCCCGCGCTGCCTCCCCGGCCAAGCGGCGCCGGGCAGAGCGCTCAGACACCCACCTGAGTTTTGGAGTAGACAGAGCCCGAGATGTCCGGCACTCCGGTGTTACTGGACGTCACGGACACACCTGGGGAGACGGAACGGCAAGAGAGCGTCAGGCGGCAGCGCCGGTTCGGGGGTGACCGGCGGTGCCGAGGTCTGGAGGCCAACGTCGTTCTGGGGAGCGCGGTCTTGGCAACGGGAACACACAGAACCCTGGACTGGTTGGGGTTGGAGGGACCTCCGGAGACCCCCCAGCCCAACCCCCGCTACCGCACAGCGGGAGTTTAAACACAGGCCCTCTGGGGGTCAGCCAGGATCAACCAGCGACGCCCAGCACGAGACAAGCAGCAGATTCACAACCTCCTTATGTCTTTGAATCAAGAAGGACGCTTGTCTAGAAAGCGTGCAGAACACACAAGTTCTCAGGCTCAAATCTGGAATAATTATTGTTCTGTTAATCACGTGCAGGCAGTAAAAAACCAATCAAACAACAAATAATTCAGCAGCTGAAGCTCTCTGATGTGAGTCCAACGCCACAGCCACCGGGCTGCTGGGCACGGAGCAGGACGAGCCTGCGCCTTTCCAAGGAGAATCAAACAACTGCGGCCATTTTGCTCCGGTAGAGAAAAACATGGTACCCTGATAGAGTTGTGAACACGCGCTGGCGCTGCGGCAAAGGAACGCGGCGCTGCCGGGGCTCTTACCGGTGCTGTACCCGTGCGAGCCGTAGCCGCTGGGCTGCTGGAACGGGGTGGCTGATGCGTTGACGCTGACATTCACACCGTGCTGCTTGGAAGAGGTAGGAGCAACCTGCAGGAAGGAGACGCGGAGTGAGGAGTGTTGTCTGAATCGTAGAATTGCTTTGGTTGGAAAAGCCCCACAAGATCGAAGTCCAAGCATTAACCCATTCCTGGCACTGAACATGTCGCTGAGAACCTCATCTGTGTGTATTTCAACCCTCCAGGGATGGTGACTCCA
Source organism: Streptopelia decaocto (assembly GCF_964273445.1). Classification (NCBI taxonomy): domain Eukaryota; kingdom Metazoa; phylum Chordata; class Aves; order Columbiformes; family Columbidae; genus Streptopelia; species Streptopelia decaocto. Next base: position 1,184,751 of record NC_138681.1, read on the forward strand.
GCACTGCCCTGGGCAGCCTGTTACAATGCCCCACAGCCCTTTGGGGAAGAAATTGTTCCGAAATCCAACCTCAACCTCCCCTGGCGCAACTTGATGCCGTTTCCTCTGCTCCTGGCGCTTGTTCCTGGGGAGCAGAGCCCGACCCCCCTGGCTCCAAGCTCCTTTCAGGCAGTTCAGAGATCAGAAGGTCTCCCCTCAGCTCCTGTTCTCCAGCTGAACCCCCAGGTCCCTCAGTCTCCATCACCCTTGTGCTCCAGCCCCTCACCAGCTCTGTTCCCTTCTCTCCACTCGCTCCAGCACCTCAAGGGATTTCTTGGTGGGAGGTGATCCCGCCACCCCTGGGGCCGCCGTTCTGAGCCCTGAGGTGATTTTAGTGCCACCATTTTGAGCCCTGGGCTGAGGGCCCCCAAAGTGCCCCCAGGACGGGGATCCCCGCGCTGCCGCGGTCACTCACAGGGAACACGGCGGGCCCGTACTGGAAGGTGCTGGGGAGCCCCGGTACCCCTGTGTAGTACGGCAGGCTGGTGTAACTGTAGCCGGGAGGCAGCGCGGGGTTCAGGAACGTCTGCTGCGTGGTGTGGTGAGTCTGGGTCTGGCTCTGCTGGGGCTGCGCCAAAGTCGTCGCCGGAGCTGGGGAGGAGGCGTCGCCTCGGCCGAATTTTGTTAAATCACCTGCAAAAGAGGAGACGGGAGTGAGGAACAGATGTGTCAAACCCCAGCCCAGCCCAAAGCTGGCACAGACTTTTGATCAACGCAGACTTGAATCAACCCTCTTCCTCCATCTAGTGAGGATCGCAGCCTTTGGACATCACTGGCTGATAATGCTGAGCTGTTAATTGATCTTCTCATCCCCGAGAGGAGAAATTCAGATGGAAGGGAACGCCACAGCAGCTAAAACCGCCTGGTGTCTGCCCTTGGATAGATCCAGCAGAGCCTGCACGCTAAAGTTCTTCCTAAGCCCTTCCTAAAGCTCTTCCTAAGCTCCTCCTAAGCTCGTGCATCAGCAGCGGGTCTGAGAACAACTCCTCTCCCTCCTGAGCCAGAGCCGTGGCCTGGGGACCTCGTCCCACCAGCAAAGAGGAGAGCGAAATACTGAAATATCTTCTAGTTGAGGGTGCAGGAACGGTCCCGTTTTAGAGCAGACTCGGGGAAGCTCCTTTTGCTGAGCATCTGCTCGGTTTTTCCACGCCAACACTCTCCCTGCTCACAGCTCACGCAGCGAGAATATCTCAGCGCCGCCCCAGCTTGCGAGTCGCTCCAGAACGGCCCCAAACGTTCATTATCACCGACGTTCACTTACAAATTACACACGCCGAGCTCCGAGCTCGGGGCTTCAGCCTCAAAAGCAGCGAGACATCGGCCCCCCCGGGCATTCGGGTCATTTAGTTTGAGCTTTCAAGCTCCTAAATTCCGCATTTTGTTTCTCATGAGACTGTTGGATTAAAAACTTAAACTCCTCCAGATTTTGTGTTTCAATTCTCGGTGTCTGGAAGCGCCGCTTAACCCGTCTCACCACGACATGAAAAGCAGCTCCCTGGTTTTACACCTCAGATTCTTTCAGCGCTTCCACTGCCACATCAACTCCCACTCGCCCACATCGTCCCGGTAACGAGCCCCCGCACAATCGGATGATCAAATAAAGGAAAAGCCAAGAATTCAGCTGCTGAGAAGCACGTTCCAGACCAAGGGCAGCGCGGGAGGCACCGGGACACGGAACCAGAGCGGAGCTTTCCCTACCAGAGTACGGGTTGCTGCTCAGGCTGCCGTCTCTTCCAGTCAGCGGGGTGGTGGGCGTAGGGAACGGGATGCTGTAATAATCCTGAGGGATATAAACAAACCAAGGTTTTAGGAGCTCGGCCTAAAGATGCTTTTCTGTTGGGAAAAGAGGGATTTTGGGTGCTGGGTATGTTGGAGCATCGCGGTTCAAGCAGCCACGCGGAGGCTGATCGGAGCCTGCGGCAACCCCGGCTTCGTGTCGCATGGACCGTCCCCCTCGCCTGGCTATGGTGAGAACCAGACAAGGTCTACTGGTATGCGGTGCCCAACGCGCCTCCCCACAGCCACACAGCTGGTACTGCCAAATAAAACACGTTCTCGTGGATGAGGACGGGCTGGAGAGGCCCGGGAAGGGCCACAAAGGTGATGGAGGACCGGGAAGGTGCCGTGTGAGAGACCTCATCACCACCTTCAGGATTTAAAACGTGCCACAAAGACGGAGAATCCCTTTTACAAGGAGTCTCATGGCAAAAACGAGGGGCAACGGGTACAAGTTACTCCTGGAGAGATTCCCATTGGACACAAGAGGGAAATTTTTCCCACGAGAAGAATCAGTCGTTGGAATAATCACCCCAGGAAAGTGGTGGATTCCCCAATATTAACTACTTTAAAGATTCAGCTGGACAGGGGCTGGGCCGGCTTGTCTAGACCGAGGTTTGGCCAGGAAGGCTTGGACCAGATGATCCTTGCAGCCCCTTCCAACCTGGTATCTGATGATTTAGTCGCCACCTCTTCCAAGGATCAGAGACACGTATCTACCACAGCTCATGGCACCATCGAGCCAAACCGCTGCCTGCGGTCGCTCCGACATTCCCCAGCCCCACCATTGATGAATGGCTGAATAATTAGTGCTGATAATTAGCGTTCCCAACTCCCCGAGTGCAGAGGAGCGGGTGACGAGCTTCTCGCTGCAGCCACATCCACCCCGTGCCCTGCGTTGCCGGCTCCTCATCTCGGGTACTCACCAACGGGAATCTCGTCTGGAGCACTTGCAAGTCGTCGTATCCATACACCTGTGGCTAGAAAACGAGCAGGAGATGATGATAGGGCCGCAGATGAGATAAAGACACCTCATTTTAGATTAAACATCTAGATAAATGTGAGATAAAGCCAGAAGCAGAGGATCGGAGGCTACAGAATTACCCAGTGTCCACCACCGTGATGCTGCCATGAGTGGTTTTACAAGCCACTCAATTAAAAGCGAGCGCCCAGGGCCAGCGCCACCGCTCCAGACCACAGCGGCATCGACACTTCTCCTCTAGAAACTCCTGCTCCCCAACGGTTGGGGAAGCCGCAGAGAATCTGCTCCGGGGTGAGGAGATTTAGATATTTACACCCCTGGGAATGCGGATTCTCTCCGCTACTGTTTTATGGAGAACAGCAGGTCCAAACGCTTCCCATCTAAGGGCATTACGGTTTCTCTACGCCGCGAAGAGCCGGTGGTCCCACTCACCGGGTAGGCGTGGAGCAAGCCCGGAGCCATGATGTACGGGTTAGGCAACAGCGGCGGGACTCCAGGGGGGAGATTGGGAGGCGCTTTTCCTAAAGAAAAGGAAGAGAAACGCAAAGTTGATCTGGGATCAAACAGCGGGAGCCGTCTCTCTTCGCCCCCGCGCCGCCTCAGAAAAGTACCTGATGTTGTGGCGACGGAGCTGCGGGTGGAGGCCGTCACCGTGGAGTTGCTGCCGAGGCTGAGGCCCAGGCTGGAGACGCTGCTGAGGCTGGAGGAGACGCTCACGACCGGCGCCGCGGCCGCCACGGTGCTGGAGGACGTGGAGAAAGTGCTGGCGGAGGAATGGAGGCTGGATTCGCTCTCCACGCTCGTGTGCTGGGGAAGGGAGGGAGGAGTTAGGGCAGAAATATTGCAGGGTGTTGGCTACACAAAATATAGAGTCACAGAGCATTTGGGTTGGAAAAGAGCTTTAAAATCATGGAGTCCAAGTGTTAAGCCAACCCATGTCCCTGAGAACCTCATCTGTGTGTGTTTAACCCCTCCAGGATGGCGACTCCAGCACTGCCCTAGGCAGACTGTTCCAACACCCACAGCCCTTTGGCGAGAAATCACCCCAAATTTCCACCCTCAACCTCCCCTGGCGCAAGTTGTGGCCGTTTCCCCAGCTCCCTCAGCCGCTCCATCACATTGTGCTCCAGCCCTTCACCAGCTCCATTCCCTTCTCTCAATTCCAGCTCCTCAAGGCCTTTCTTGGTGTGAATGGCACAAAACTGAACACAGGACCTTCCGTCCTCTATCCACCCAACACCCAACGCCCCGGCACAACCGCAGCCCCCGCCGGCCAAGCGCACTGAGCTGAGAAGGGGCCGCACGGCACGAGAGCTCGGCCGGACTCACCAGGAGAGTCGAAGTCGACGTTCGCCCGGAGGATGTGGATGAGGACAGACTGTTCTGCTGGGTGGGTAACGTACTGCGGGAAGAGGAACAGAAAGGTCTCCCTGGAGCTTCTCTTCTGCAGCTGAACACCCCAACTCTCAGCCTGTCCCCCAGCAGAGCTGTTCCAGCCTCGGATCATTCCTGGGGCTCCTCTGGCCCCTCTCCAGCAGCTCCGTGTCCTGTGCTGGGGACCCAGAGCTGGACGCGGTGCCCGGGGGTGTCACCAGCGCAGAGCAGAGGGGACAGTCCCCTTGATCTGCTGGCCGCGCTCCTTTTGATGCAGCCCAAGATACTATCGACCTTCTGGGCTGTAGTTCATGTGGGTAGGTCATGTCAGAACATGTCCCACTGTCCCCAAGTCCTTCTCCTGGGGGCTGCTGCCAGGTCCCTCTGGATGGATCCCATCCCTCGGGGTGTCACCTGCACCAGCTTGGTGTCACCCACAATCAACCACTCAATCCCACTATATCATTGATGAGGATGTTTAGATAGTCCCTGAGGGGCCACCACGCGTCACCAGCGCCCACCCAGACATTGCGCCGTGACCGAACACACGTCCCCTGGCTCTTCCCCACTGATTTCCAGCACGGATCCGTCCCGGCTGAGCTCCTCACCTGCTGAGCTGGGCGCTGGTGGTACTGGGGAGCTCCGCGTCGTGGCTCAGCCCGCCCAGCGCCGTGGCGTGCTGGCTGGCGGTGCTCAGCAGGGACGATGCGGACACCCCGTCGCTCAGAGGGGCGATGCTGGGGGCGGAGGGGGAGTCGGATTTGACGGCGGGGCCCGTAGCACCTGCGGGCAAAAGGTTTTGGGTGAAGAGCAGCTCCTGGAGAAATCTGGGGCTTCCCTCCTGCTGCAAGCCTGTTCCACGGTGGGCGGTGATGGTGCTTTCGTAGAATCACGGAGTTATTTTGGTTGGAAGAGACCCTTAAGATCAACGAGTCCAACCATAACTTAAACCTTGCGCTAAACCATGTCCCCAAGAACCTCAGCTTTACTCCAACACCACCAAGACCTCCAGATGAGGTGCCTTTCACAAATCAGAGTTAATCATCATCACCAGGAGCGACCTCCCAGATCTAGCAGCACAAAGCTGAACATTTCAGAGCAAGCAAACAATCTGAGCGGCAGCAATTAGTCCAGCAGGGAAAGGACTTGCTAGCAACATAAAGACTTTAATGCAAAGCAAAGAGCGCGAGCAGCGCAAGAGGCAGGACGCCCGCTCACCTTCGACGGCCTGCGTGGTTTGTAACGGCGTGGGTTGCACGGAACTGAAACCATTCTGAGTAAAGACAGAAGAAAATAAAGAGTAGTGGGCGTTGCAGCCGCTCATTTGGACCTTGAATTTGTGTTCAGCACGAAAGGATTCAATCCTTAAGAGAAAACAAAACCTGTAACCTGAACGCCACCCCGCAGCAGAGTAATTATGTGTGACGCAGTAATTACGCGCGACACGACACACGGTCGGTGATCAACTTAACCGCTATTAACCCTGCTGAGAAATGTCACCACGGGCTCTGGTGGCAGCTCTGGAGCATCACGGAAACACCAGAAAACCACTCGGCTTCCCCCCAGACGGCATTTCAGCGCCCCCGCCCCAGCACAAAGCTCTTCCCCTACCTTGGCCTGGGTCAGATCCTTCTGGGGCGAGGAGGAGATGGAATTTGGGTATCGCCGCGTCTGGGTGGCTCTCTGCTCGTACAGTGGTCCCTGAGCGCTGTTCTGGGAGGTAAACGTTGCTGTCTGTATTGTGCCGCTCTGGTAACCAGACTCCTGGCTCTGATTGGACGAAATCGTGGAGGAAGATTCGCTACAAAAGGGAAAAAACACACAAAAAGGACTTAACGTTTTCCTCCAAACCAGCCGTGCCGTCAGCGCTTCAAAATAAAGAGCAGCAGGAAGGCACCACAGGAACAGATTGCGGATGCACCGCGTCCCCACGGCCCCGTTGGCCGGGCAAAAATCAGCCTAAACCACGCGGAATCTGCTCCTGGAGCATCACGCCGGGTGTTTCCCTCCCGCGTGTCCAGCACCGCGGCAAGAAACGTGTTTTCTGTGTAAGTAACCGCAGGCCAAGCAGCGGTGCTGCCTGGGCCAGTCTGCCGGCAACTTAACGCTTTGCTGTCGCATACGTTGTCCCCCCTTTGCGCCCACGGCGGAGGCACAAAGGGTCTACGCGTATGCGGCGCGACGGCGCCCGCGGCCCCCGGGTCCCGCCGCGTTCTCACCTGGCCGTGCTGGTGTACAGGCTGCTCTGAGACTGGCTGGCGGCCGCGCTCGTGGCGGGCGGCGACTCGTACTCGGCCAGAACGGGCTCCGAACCAAACTGTAACGCTCCGAACTGCAGGTTGAGCCCTGAGATATCCGCCGAGCCAGGCATCTCCACCGCCAGGGCAGGAATCTGCGCGGGAGGAACGACGCGAAGGGGTCAGCGCGGTTTGCGTTCTCCAAATCGCGCTTTTCAACCCAAAGCGGGAAGCTAAGATCAGTAAGGCCAAGCCCAACCCTTCCCAAAGGGATTTTTCCACAACGCCGTCACCTTCGATGTTAACGACGCTTTCTTCTTCTGCTGCTTCAGCTTCTGCTGGGCCGGCTGGGGACTGGAGGACTGGTTGTCCGAGGAGCCTGGGGACATCTGGGGACCGGGATTGGCTTTGCTGGGCAGCGGCGAGGACGAGGGCGCCGGCGCGGCCGCCGGCGCCGTCACCACGGGCGGCTTCTCCTGCATGAACACTTCGATCATGGTGGAGGTTGACGTGAAGGCCTGGCGCTTGGTGAAGGGACTGTGCACCGAGGAGTCCGCCGGGTTCTTGAGATCTACAGGAGACAGGAGTTGAAATTCAATCGAGTTGGGACGCTTCTCGACATCAAGAAAAATCGAATTGTTATCGCTCTGGAGCTTGTTAAAACCAGAAAGCGGAGAAGCGCAGAGGGTGTGGGGAAGGGGCTGGAGCACAAGTGTGATGGAGCGGCTGAGGGACCTGGGGAAACGGCCTCAAGTTGCACCAGGGAGGTTGAGGGTGGAAATTTGGGGTAATTTCTCCCCAAAGGGCTGTGGGTGTTGGAACAGGCTGCCCAGGGCAGTGCTGGAGTCGCCATCCCTTGGGGAATTGGATACACATGGATGAGGTTCTCAAGACATGGGGTAGCGCTAAATTGAGGTTATGGTTGGACTCCATGATTTTAAAGCTCTTTTCCAACCAAACCGATTTGATAATTCTTCTACGATTATGGTTATGGTTGGATCTTGAGGGGCTTTTCCAACCCAAACCACTCTGCGATTCTCCGCTTCTAACCCCTCCAGCAGTCGGTTCACCGTGACCCTGCGATCCTTCCCTTCACCGAATCCCTCCCGCCCGTGAGAACACGCTGCCCGTGTTTGGGGACCCGCGCCGCCCGTCCTCACCGTACTGCACGAGGGACGAGGTCTGCGTGGTGGCCGCCATGTCCCAGGCCGCGGCGGAGCCGCTGCCGGCCGGCTGGCCGTGCTGAGCCGCCAGCTGCGCCAGCGCCTGCGCCGTCTTGAACTGCTCCAGGAACTGCGAGCCGGTGGTGCTGCTGCCCTTGGCCTCGCCGACGTCGCCAAAGCCTTTCCCCAGCATGCTCACCTGCCGCCGAACAAAGTCAGGGATAAATTGCCATAAATATTATTCTTCGCAAACCCCGGACTGCCGATTTGTCTCTTCCCCCGAGCAGGAAAGCAGCACGTGTTGCAAATCAACCAAGGGCAATAGGGGAGGAACGATCCCAATTATTTCCAACGAAGCAGCGCACTTTGTGTATTTAGAGCAGAGAATTCTCGCCGCCCATAAGAAGCCATCGGGCGTCAGAACTTTCTATCTCACATCACCCAAAGGCGCACGGGGAAGCCAACCCGGCAGAGCGCGGCGCTCCCGTACCATGCTGTGGTGAGCGAAGGAGTTGCCGGAGCCGGGCTGGGCGATGGCGCTCTGCTTGGAGTTGCTGAACACCAGCGGCTGGGCCAGGGACGGCGCCTGGGCCGGCTCCAGGTTCAGCGGCTCGCTCTCCGCAGACGACGGCGTCTTCCCCAGCAACACCGCCAGGTCGATCCTGGGCCAAGAACAAAAGCGCGCGGAGGTTAAACACGAGCTCCATCACATCCCATTACAGCACCATTCCACCTTTATAGCTTCAACTTTACAAATCTGCACAACTTTTAACTCGCAATTCAAAAGGTCGGAGGGACCAAGCAAGAACTTGTGTTTTAAAGCGTTTCTCCCAGCAAAATGCTCCCAAATCAGAAGAACCAGCAGTAGAAAACTGTAATCCAGGATTAGGATCCAGAAACTCTGAACTTTGACATTTAAATCCACCTCATTCATGGAGCCCTATGGCAAGGTTTAGTCTCAGATGGCAAATTGCTCTGGGACTCGGGAGCAACTCGGGGTAAACGGCACCGCCGGGGCTGTCACCTCTGTCCGGCTGTGATTGTCACGTTCTCGGCGGGCAGAGGCACCGAAGACACGTTGGAGGCCGTGAAGATCTTCGTCTCCGACAGCTGAAAGAGGGAAAAAGAGCCCAAAAGTGAGAGCGGCATCTCAGGACTCCAAGTAAAACAAATAGGAACGGAAATTCGGGTGGTTATAGACTTAAACTTCTCTAACGTTTGGCTCCCATTAGGACCAGCTAATAAAAACCCAACGCTGCATGAAATGTAAGTGCTCTCTTGATCCACAGAGGGACTGAAACCCATTCTCAGAAGGAAATGGAACAAAGGCGGTAAAGTGGGTGATAATGGTGACCGTTCTACCCAAAGGAGACACAAAATCTCCCCAAACTGCCGCTCCATGGGCAAAACGGAGCAAGAACCAGCGTGGAGTCCGGTCAGCGTATAGAAAAATTCAGTCACGCAGGACAGGATGAGACTCCAGGAGATCCCGGCCTGTTTTGGGCTCTTAGGAGCTCCAGAGGCAACGTGGTTTATTTATTCATTGCCAGCCTGGCTTAGGCTACGCCTGGAGCTTAGGGAGGACGGGCTCTGCGCTCGTCTCACTGTGCTGTGTGTACAGAGAGGGTTTGGAGAGCACCTACGTCTTCATTCCAGTCCTCCGTGCCCCACTCTTCCGTCGCCGCCCTCCACGCACCTGTGGGATAACGACAGGGAGGACAATTAAGGCCAGGATCAAAGCTTTGCCTCCGAAAGCCGGGGAGCGCCCGGGAGCTTTGCAAGCAGCGCACAGGAATTGCTATTTGCGAGTTAAAAGCGGTCGACGGTCCCAAGCCGCGCGTCCCGGGGAAGGAAACGGCACGGACCACACGCACCCCGACGCCCAACGGGGACCCCCACGGCCTCTTTTTGGGCCGTTTTTCCTCAGATTGCGCCCCGGAACAGCTCGTGTCGGCCCAGCCGCCCAGACAAAGCATCTCCTTCGGGGTGCGGGATCTCGTCACCCATCAAACCCTTTGGAAACACACGTGGTTTATCTTCCCCCCACCCCGATAAACATCGAAACCTCCACCATCTTCAACTTGTTCCGCCCCTTCTTTCCTTCACGGTTTAACCTCAGTATTTTACGTGGTGATTTCCGAGTCCATCAGGCAACTTAAAACTTGGTGTGGGAAGAAATCGGGAGCGTTTGACATCCCAAAAAGCCTCAGAGCCAAACCAGCCCCGTTTTGCGCCGTTTGTTTTCAGGCCGCGCAAGCCAGACTGACTAAACCCGGCCGGGTTAAACCTGGAAGCGTTCACAAGGATGGAACAAGTTGGCGTCGGCCCTTTTATAAGTCAAAAAAGCCTTTTAGAGCATAAAAGCAGCACGTGGGGAAGGAGAACAGTGTGGAGGCTCACAGAGGTTTGGGGGGGAAGGAAACGACAGATTTATGAGGCCAAAACATCCCAACAACTGCTTGTCTAGAAGATTTAATGCATTAAATACATATATTAGCAGTGAATTATTGTTTCTTACTGTTGGGTTTTGGGTGCTTTGAGTTGAGCCAATTTGAGAGGCCCTTCCTAAGTTGGTTGTTGTAGATTTTTGAGGTTTGTTTTTAATATTCAAGCTAAAACAAAATGAACGGGCTCAAGACGAACCTAAACCCCCCAATTCTGCACCTCAAAGGAATGTAAATCCAAATAAAACCAAAGCGGGGCAAAACCAGCCCGGCAGCGCCGGAGCAGCAGCCTCGTGCTGCCTACAGGAGTTAAAGATTAACCCGGATGTGAGAACACTTTGGTCAAACGCCATTTCGGCCTTGTTATGGCCATCGAGGGCATTTGGTAGCCCCGAGGCAAGTTGGATCTTGGGGGTGAGGACAATTGTCTGAGTTCAACAAGGCCGAGTGCCGGGTCCTGCACGTGGGTCACAACAACCCCATGGACGCTGCAGGACGGGGAAGAGCGGCTGGAAACGGACCTGGGGGTGTTGGTGATGGGCTGAACACGAGCCAAGAGGCCACCAGCACCCTGGTTGTGCCAGCACCGGCGTGGCCGGCAGGACCAGCGCAGTGACCGTCCCTGTGCTGGGCACGGTGAGGCCAAACCTCAAAACCTGGGGGCACTTTTGGGGCCATCACCTCAGGGCTCAAAATGGCGCCAAAATCACCTCAGGGCTCAACATGGTGGCACTGGAATCACCTCAGGGCTCAACATGGCGGCGCCAGAATCACCTCAGGGCTCAACATGGCGGCGCCGGAATCACCTCAGGGCTCAACATGGCGGCGCCGGAATCACCTCAGGGCTCAACATGGCGGCGCCAGAATCACCTCAGGGCTCAACATGGCGGCGCCAGAATCACCTCAGGGCTCAACATGGCGGCGCCAGAATCACCTCAGGGCTCAACATGGCGGCGCCAGAATCACCTCAGGGCTCAACATGGCGGCGCCAGGGGTGGCGGGATCACCTCACACCAAGGGACATTCTATTCTAATTATTCTATGATTAAGATCTCCAACTGCAGGCCAGCGAAGCGGAGCGGCCAGGACACACCAGCGAGGCAGCCGCAAGCAGAGCCAAGGCGCTGAGATAGTTAAGCCAGACTAATTCCCCTCCTAAGGAGCGTTTTGTCCTGAAGCAGCAAAGAGAGAACCAAAACCCCCATGGGGACAAGGGCAGGTCCCATATTTGTTGCCCCCTCGGGTGGGACCTTGTCCGCGTTGCTGGGGACACCGAGCTGCTCCGGGTACCGAGAAGCGGTGGCCGAAGTTAAAGATTGACATTATCCGCCAAGAATTTGCGGTTAACCTCTCCCAGTTCACAGTGAGGCGCCAGCATTAGTAAAAGCACAATCAAACCAGCAAATATTCAGTAAAATGAACAAATTAAGAGAGAGGAGAACGACATATCCACAGATATTTCAGGGTTGTTTTGTTTTAAGGTATAAAGTAAAGGTATCCGGGGCAGTTAGTGCACCTGGATGTATCATACCAGGAGCAGTGTCAAATTTTCGGGGATAATTTGCCCCCTCACCCCCAATGAAATCAAGTCCTGAAACAAAACAAAAAAGAGACAAGACAACCAGTGAAATTTTGACTTGGAGAAGCGAAGGCGAGTTTCACCGCCCCCGTTACACTCGCATCGTACCTGTGGATATTGTTAAAGAGACGCCTGCGGCTACTAAAATGGAAGCACAGAAGCCTCTTCAGACCAGACGGTAAAATTTCCAGCATGTAAAGCTCATTGGCTCAAAAACGGTGGAGAAATAGAATAGTGGTGGTGCACAACTGCTCCATAAAAAATACCATCGTTCTCAAAACGCCCCACAAATTACTTACAATCAGGGTTGTCTCTTGCGACTCTGTTAAATCTGAGTTCGCTCATACTCAAAACAAGCCAAAAAATGTCATTTTCCACTGAAAAAGAAGGCGCCGGGCAGGTCGGTGCTCACAAACCGCCCGGAGGAGAACACGCTTCAAATGGGGAAGCGCTGATGAGTTATTTGCAGCCTCATCCTCCAACAGTTTGAGCAAAACGCCAATAAAAGAGAGAACGTTCCTCGTACCGACACCCTGAGCTGTGAGCGACGTTCTCTGGAGGCTGCAGCGAACCCCGGGGAACCCGCTTGTGTTTATCACTCGAATTTTTATATAAAGAGGCTTATAAAAAGACCGAAAAGAAGCCGCCCAGAACAAACCCCGCGTCCCCTCCGGGCGCCGACCCACTCACTGGTGCCGTCGTCGGGCTCGAAGCTGCCGCTGTTGTTCCACGTGTTGTTGGCGCTGTTGCCGTAGCTCTCGTCCGCGCCGGCCGGCTCGGCGTAGTCGGCAGGGTTGAAAGTTCTATGGGAAACAGGAGGAGGGAAACCTTTATTCCCAATCCCAAAGGGATTTATCAATGCAACCCATTTTATTCGCAGCGCGACGCGTCTCCCAAAACAGCTCTCCCACTGCAGCCCCCCAAATTTAAGTCACCGGGATATTGGCTGTGTGATCGGAACACAAATGACGGACACAAACAGAACTATTCATGCACAAAGACTTTTATTGCTGCTGCGGTTTGTACCGGTAAAACTTACCCCATGCCTTGGGCAGAAAATCTTCCCCCTCGCCTTCCAGAACCACCTGGAAAACACAAATCGGGGGCTGCTCAGCGTCTCTTTGCCGCGCCGGGAAAAGACGTTTGGACAACGTTGGGAGTTCTGAGCGTGCGATTCCAGGCTCGGACGAGGCTCCTAAGCGGCTCAAACCACAAGCGCCAGCCCCCGGGTTCTGATTTCCGCAGCGTCGCCCTCAAAACCAACTCCCAAGCGGCACAAATTTTGTAGAATAATGAATTTGTGCTACTTCAAAACCCCAGAAAAGCGTTTGCAAGAACGGGAGGATCTGGATTCTGCTGACAAGCTACCAGTTCCCCAGCCAAACAACCACCTTTGCTCTCCTAACTTCCCACCTCTCCACAATAAATCCCTATTTTGTTCAACGCGAGAACTAGACCATGTTTGTAGATGGGGAAACAATGTGTAGGTGCTAAGAACAAACAGAAAAATCAAGCGTTTCTTTTTGGTTTGGCTGCTGCTCTGAAAAAAGAGGTTTTCAAACCTCACGGAGGAGATGGAGCCGCGGGTGTAACTCCACTCCGACCCCAACCCCGTGCGTACCTCGGCCGCGGCCGCGGCCCCGTCTCCCTCGTTCCGTGCCTCGTCCAGACGAGCCTCCGCTCTTCCCGCCGTCCAGCCCGTTCTCCTGGCCCCGAACTGAAAGGCAAAATGACACAAAGACAACGTGAAGACCTCGAACACCCACGTGTGGGAAACCACACTGAGAGCTCCTGGTTGCTTCTTTTAAGCTGCCGGTTTCGGGGGTGTCACCCGAGGAATCATCCTGGGGAGCAGCAAACAGATCACACACAGAATCCCAGAATGTGAGGGGTTGGAGGGCCCTGGAAAGCTCATCCAGTGCAACCCCCCCGGAGCAGGAACACCCAGATGAGGTTCCACAGGAAGGTGTCCAGGGGGTTGGAATGTCTGCACAGAAGGAGACTCCACAACCCCCCAGGGCAGAGCAGAGGGGCAGGAGAACCTCTCTGACCTACTGACCACCCCCTTCTAACCCCCCAGGTCCCATTGGCTTCCTGGCCACAAGGGTCCAGTGCTGGCTCACGGTCACCCCGCTGTCCCCACATCCCTTTCCCCTGCTCCGCTCACTGCGAGGCCGCTTTCAGCCAAAGCCGCCCCCGTTTTCGCGCGTACACTCTCTGCCGCGGCTGGTGCCGCGTCCCCGCCGGGGCGGCCCGCCGCGCCGCCGGCTGAAGTCCCGCTCCCGCTCCCGGTTCTCTTTGCTCTCCTCGCTGGGCTCCGTTTGGCCGCTCTCCTTCTGCCCCGAGACGCTTTTCTTCTTCCCGACCATCTCCCAGGAATGCTGCAAGTTGGGAAAAAGGGGAGGAGGTTACGCAAAGTCTGAGCGACGTGAGACACAAATATGACGTTACACGGAATATGGTCCGAGCTCAGGGGTAATAATGAGGAAAATTAATGAGCTAAGGTGTAACATTCTGAAGTTCTGTTTAGAGCCTGGACTCTACAAAGAGCTTTAGCTAAACCGCGACGCCAGAAGGATCCGTTTGATCGGCGGCGCTTTGGAAGGATCTGATATTTAGAGGTTTTAACTGGGCTGGAACATGAGTTGTCACAAAACGAATGGAGGTTCCTCCTACGCCAGCGCTCGCTTGTTCTCGGTGCGAGCCCAACGCGTCCCTTTTGGTTCTTGTTATCTTGGCATTCCTGGAGGTTTTGCCCCCAAAGAGGCCGTTCTGGCCAACGGGGCCTCACGGGATCCACAAGCCCCGTCCTACCGTGTCGGGGTTGCCCTCCAGCAGCACGTTGATGGCTCTGTTCACGTCACCGTTGCAGTCGTGCAGAGCGATCACGCACTCGTCCTGGTTCTTGCCCGTGATGTCGATCAGCTGGAGAGAAGAAAACACCAAGCTCAACACATCCGGCGCCACCAAAACCCCAGAGGGGACGCGAGTTCAATCCCCAGCCAGAAATTCTATAAGGAAACATCGGCATTTGGGACCCTCCCTGCTTTAATTATGTCCCCTCGATGCGAATTAACTGAGGGTGGGAATTTCTGAGTTGCCGTTTCAGCACAACCCAACCTTGTTTGCTCAGGATAAAACCGTTTCCCCGCGTTTTGGGGCCCCTAAAACTAAAAGCCGCTCCAAGGAAATTGAGGGAGCGACCAGCTGGACGTTCTCTCGCCTTCACTTTCCGCACTCACTTGTTTCACCTTCTCCTCAAAGTCGGCGTCGTTGTGGTCCGAAATCATCTGTGCAAGTCGAATCTGTTCCGCGGTGGCCTAAAGAAACGGGAATGAGAGGGAGAGCGCGGTGAGAGCAAGAAACCGCCCTGCGGAGGCCACGCTGAGAGCCCCGGAAAGGAACCGGCGCCTCGGGGAGGCGGAAAGAGCCTCTGGAAGCAGAGGAGCGAGGGGAGCGCGGGAGAAGGGACGTCGTGAACACCCACCGAAACTGCAGCTGTTTTGGGGCAGATCTCACCCCAGCGCCACAGCAGGGGGCGGTTCAGCCACGTGCGTTCGTTAAAGCGAGCGGGGAGCGCTAAGATGGAAGGAAAACCAGCCAAAGCGCTGCGTTTACCTGCGGCCGCTGCTTGTGCTGCGTCTGGCTCTGTGTCTGCGTCTGCTCCCAGCTCCCCCGGGCGCGGGTCGTGCCCACCGATGTCATCATTTACAGTATATACAAATAACAGTATTTACAAGGTAGAACTCTGCGGGGGGAGAGAGAACAGGCTGTTAGAGAGCAGAAAACAACACAAAACGCAACGGCAAAGCCGCCGCGTGTCCCTGCAACAAAAAGGCCCCTGAGGTGGAACACGCTCAATAAAACATCTGCAGGCAGGTGGGAGCGATAGGGACCCTCAAGCACTTGGGGTCAGGGATTCAACGACTCGCGATGGGCTGGAGCACAAAATGCTGGGAAAACCCTAAAAATGGAAAGAAGCTTCACTTTGGGAGCCTCAGATACATCAGCTACCCCCCTTCTCCCCTTCAAAAGAGGGGAAGGAAAAGCTCTCTGGTAATAAGCGGCGCTACAAGCTTGTGGGAAATTGTTTGAAACAGAATCCTGCCTGTTTTTGCTTGTTTGGATTATTCCTCTTAACTGGAAATACAAAGTTTTCTTCCACTGCGTGTTCTAGATGGAAAAGCTACAAGTAAAGCGAACTAAACGCCAAGGAGGAAAAGCAGCCGGTGATGCTGTTTGGAAGCTGCTTGGGGTTAAAAATCCCTGTAAGAGTCCAGGCTGTGGAGGGTCTGAAATGGGTTTTACAACGTCGCGCGAGCTTTGGGGGAAGAGCCGAACGCGGGCGGCGAGAACAGGGCCGGCACCGAGCGCCTCGATCCTCCCCGACGCCCCTTCCACCCTCAAACCTCAATCAGCCCGAGCTTTGGATTTTGGTAACGAGACGGCGACACCTTCACGGGGACGGGGAAGGAGCCGCGGCCAAAACGCAAGAACAGGGGGAAACGCGAGCGAGAAAACCCGACACAAAGCGGGGAAAGCGCCAAAGGGGCGTCAGCAAAGAGCCCTGGAAGAACTGGGGGGGTCTCGTGTCCGAATGCACAAGCTGAGGTGTTGGAGACGCTTCCCCAAGAGACCCCAACGTCACCATCTTCACACCAGAGTTTTCCAACGCAACCACTCCCGCAAAACCTCCAAATGTCCCCCTTTGCCAGTCGCTTAAAAACCACCGTTTTCCAGCTTTGCCGCAGGTTTCTTAGCGGGAACCAACCCTGCGACACCGCACAGAGCACCCCGTTGCATTCAGCACAGACAAAGCCCCCACAGGACTGATTTTTGCCACGGCTCTTCCACTTTTAAGCGTTTCACGCGCAAACGAGCCGGTACACGAACCCGATTTGGCGGCAGAAGCGACCCTGTGCGCTCGCGGTAACTTAATCTGCGGTTTCGACAGGACGCGGTCCCAGCGCCATTAAATCGTGACAACTTTTTCTTTAATGTGCCAAAAAAACCCAGAATTATAGAAATATCAGCCACAGGCCCAAGTTTAATAAGAGCGATGAGTGTCCCCAGTGAAAGAAGATGACTTGGTCACTCGTTATTTATCCCTCAGCTCCAGCACAGCTCGCGGGCAACATTTAACCACAAATCTTGGTTATCCCGACATCTCAACCGGCCCAGCGCAGAAATAACCATAATACGAGTTTACCCGCTCAAGACAGTCTTTGTTAAAGTGTTTCACATGATTATTTCTATAGACTAAAACTATATATATTCACCAAAAGGTGACTCCAGCCACAGGGAATCGTGGCCGATCCCCAGCAGAGAAACCGCGTTGAAACGGCCACGGTTATGTTTCAAAAGCTCACGGAGGATTTAGGGAAAACAAGAAGCTTCACGGCCACAGGGTACAACACCTTTTCTTCCAAGAAGCTGCACCAAAGGCGCCGCGCTCGCCGTTACCCCTTTTCTCCTCTGCAGGCTACACCGCTACTCGCCTCCCGCGTCTAGAGAGTCCCGGCTACACGCAAGAGCGGAGTCTCCGGAAAAAGAGCTGATACAGAACTGTAAGAAACTGTTCATTTTATTAGAGATTTCAGGGCAGTTACAGTTTTCGAACGAGGATCTGCGGGGCACATCTGCTGTGTCAGACCTGCCGGGCGAGTCCCGGCACATCCCAGCCTCAGTTTCCCTTATCTGTTAATACAGAAAATCGGTATTTCCATCCCCCTCCAATAACGCTTATTAGCGAAAGGCTCCGAAAAGGACCGTGGAGGGCAAAGCGTTTTCCTGCAGCGCGGGGCAGGAGCCCCCGAGGAGCCCGATGCGGGGGGCGGGTGATCGAGGCTGCGACCCGCGGGGTGTGCGGGGGAAGATGGGGGGGATCCCCCGGTTCGGTCCCGCTGCCCGGGGGAAGCGCAGCGCACGGGGCCGCGGAACCGGCACCGCCCGGGAATCCCGCCCGGGCCGCCGGTAACGGCCCCCGGGGCGCTGCCGAGAAAGCGGCCCCGGGAGCGGGCGGGAGCGGGACAGCGCGGGCCCATTGTTAGCGCCGGAGCACGGGCAGGGCCGGAGCCCCGCGGCCCAGCGAGCCCAGCCCGCCGCACACAATGGGGGCGAGCGGCCGGGGGAACCGGAGGGAACCGCACGGAACCGCCGGGACGCGGAGGAGGCCGCAGCCCCCGCGGCGGCGCCAGGCCGGGCCCGCAGCCGGGAGGCGGGCGAGCGCGGGGCCGCTTCCGCCCTCATGGCCGCGGCCGCCATTCCCCCCCACCCCACCGCCCGCCTCCAACCCGCCCGCCCGCCCTCACCTGCGGCGGCCGCGCTCTTACGCCAGCCCCCGGCTGCGGCCCGGCCCACTAGGCCGCGCGGGGCCCGGCGGGGGCGCGGCGGCCGCCCCCGGAGCGGCGCGGTGGGGCCGGGGCGGGCGGCGGCGGCGCCGGGCGGGCCGAGGGGTGCGCGGTGGCGGCGGAGAACGGGAACCGGGAGGGAACGAAGGCGGAAAGGCGGGATTTAAAGGGGCCGCGCGCAGTTACCGGAGCCGCCTCCGCGCAGCCAACTTTACCTGGGTCTCACCACACTGACAACTCCCAGCGGCGCCCGCCCCCATCACGTGATGCGGGCGCGGGGGCGGGGCCAGCGCGGCTTCACCCACGGCCCTGCGCCGCGTCACGTGACACAGGCGCCTTCTCGCCTTCGTCACGTGACGCGGGAGCAGGGCGGCCTCGGCGGCCGCCATGTTGTGCGGCCCCGGGCCGGGCCGGGGATGGCGGGGGCCGGGAGTAACTGGCTGTCCGGGGTTAACGTGGTGCTGGTGATGGCCTACGGCAGCCTGGTGAGCCCGCCCGGCGGGAGGGCGGCGGCGGGCGGCCGCGGGGGTGGGGCCTCCGTGGGGTTCGTGTGGGCCTGGGAGCCGGGGGGCCCGTCCTTGGGGGGGCTGTCAGGGCGGGCCGGGGGGGGTTGTGGGGCTGGGGCTGGGGGGGCTGGGGCTCCTGGGGGGTTTGTGAGGCTCATCCTGGGGGGCTCCGCTGGGACCAGCCCCGGGGTGTCCAAGGGGGTTTTGGGGGGTCCGTGGGGCTCATTCTGGCAGGTCTGTGGGGCCCCTGTGATACCAGCCCGAGGGTGTCCATGGGGCTTCTGGGGGGCTCATCCTGGGGGGTCCGTGGGGCTGGGCTTGGGGGGTCCGTGGGGCTCCCGTGGAACCAGCCCCAGGGTGTCCAAGGGGGTTTTGGGGGGTCTGTGGGGCTGGGCTTGGGGGGTCCGTGGGGCTCCTGTGGAACCAGCCTCAGGGTGTTCATGGGGTGTCTGTGGGGCTGGGCTTGGGGTGTCTGTGGGCTCATCGTATGGAGTCTGTGGGGCTCCCGTGGGTGTCCGTGGGGTTTCTATAGGGCTAGTGAGGCACATCCTGGAGTGTCGATGGGGAACCCCCGGGGAGCCGGTCTCAGGACCCCCATGGGGCTGGGCCGGGGTGTCCGTGGGGCCCTGGTGTCTGTGGGGCAGCGAGGGGACGTGAGTGGGAGCCTCCGGGGGGGCCAGGCTGTCTATGGGGCTCCTGACGGCCACGCCGGGTTTGGGGGGGTCTGTGGGGCCCCACGGTGTCCCCAGGGTTGGGGTGTCGGTTCAGCTCGGTGTCCTGACCCCCCTCCCCAGGTCTTCGTGCTGCTCTTCATCTTCGTGAAGCGCCAGATCATGCGCTTCGCCATGAAGTCGCGCCGGGGCCCCCACGTCCCCGTGGGGCAGCACGCGCCCAAGGTGGGTCCAGGGACCGGCCCGGGGTCTGCGCCCAAATCGGACCTTTCCGGAGCTGCCGCTTCGCTGTGGTGACGGGAGGTTGTTATTCCATGGGGGACCTGGCTGGTGGGATCCCACAGAGCTCTATAAATGCCTTTTCTTTTCAGGATTTGAAGGAAGAAATCGACATTCGGCTCTCGCGGGTGCAGGACATCAGGTACGAGCCGCGGCTGCTGGCGGAGGACGACAGTCGGCTCCTGCAGCTGGAGGCACCAGGTACCGGCTCCCGAATTGGAGAATTGTTTTGGTTGAAAAAGCCCCTTGAGATCATTGAGTCCAAGCGTCAACCCACCCGTGTCCCTGAGAACCTCAGCTGTGTGTGTTTCACCCCCCCAGGGATGGCGACTCCAGCACTGCCCTGGGCAGCCTGTTCCAACACCCACAGCCCTTTGGGGAGAAATCACCCCAAATTTCCACCTTCAACCTCCCCTGGCGCAACTTGAGGCCGTTTCCTCTGCTCCTGGCGCTTGTTCCTGGGGAGCAGAGCCCGACCCCCCTGGCTCCAAGCTCCTTTCAGGCAGTTCAGAGATCAGAAGGTCTCCCCTCAGCTCCTGTTCTCCAGCTGAACCCCCAGGTCCCTCAGTCTCCATCACCCTTGTGCTCCAGCCCCTCACCAGCTCCGCTCCCTTCTCTCCACTCACTCCAGCACCTCAATCTCTTTCCCATTGTGAGGTGATCCCACCGCTCCTTGGGCCGCTATTTTGTGGTTTTGAGTTGATTTTGGTGCCACCACTTTGGCCCGAGCAGCCCAAACCCGACCCCGTGCTGCTTTCCCCCCTCCAGGCTGCTGTAACTACCTGTACAGGATGAAGGCGCTGGATGCGATCCGGACGTCGGGTAAGGGCGCTCGGTGGGGTGGGGGCGGGCGCCTCGGGGTGAGCGCGAGCGCTTTGACCCGCGTCGTGTCTCCCAGAAATCCCGTTTCACGCCGACGGCCGCTACCCCAAGTCTTTGATCGGGAAGAATTTCTGTGCCTACCTGCTGGAGCTGCGCAATTCCAGCGGCTCCTTCAAGGGCGTCCGCAAGGCCCTGATCGACGCGCTGCTGGACGGCTACGAGAGCGCCCGCTACGGCACCGGGGTGAGCCTGCGCCACGGGGCGAGGTTTGGGGCGTCCCGCGCAGGGACGGGGGTCACTCACTGATCTTTTCCAACCCGGATTCTGTTTGCTGCAGGTTTTTGGGAAGCCGGAATATCTGAAGTACCAGGAGGCCCTGAACGAGCTGGCCAATGTGTGAGTGTCGCTGCGGGGGGGGCTTCATGGGGATGGTGACCATGAAAAGGGGGTAGTTCAGATACTATCAGGATATGTTGGGGAACATATGTATATACATAATGTAATCTATACAGCCAGAGCACCCTGAGAACGCCCCATCTGGTCTGATCTGGGAAGCTAAGCAGGGTCGGGCCCGGTCAGTGCTTGGATGGGAGACCAGCTGGGAACAGCGGGTGCTGTGGGCTGAGCCAGCACTGGGCCCTTGTGGCCAGGAAGCCAATGGGACCTGGGGGGGGTTAGAAGGGGGGGGTCAGTAGGTCAGAGAGGTTCTCCTGCCCCTCTGCTCTGCCCAGGAAGGGTGTGGAGTCTCCTTCTCTGCAGACATTCCAACCCCCTGGACACCTTCCTGTGGAACCTCAGCTGGGTGTTCCTGCTCTGGGGAGGTTGCACTGGATGGGCTTTCCAGGGCCCTCCAACCCCTCACACTCCGTGTTGTGAATTTTGGGTTCATTTACGGCAGCACCAAGACGCGCGGCGCCGGCAGCCAGCGGCAGCACCAGTCGGCGGCCAAGGACCTCACCCCCTGCCCCGACGTCC
Organism: Streptopelia decaocto; assembly: GCF_964273445.1. Taxonomy (NCBI): domain Eukaryota; kingdom Metazoa; phylum Chordata; class Aves; order Columbiformes; family Columbidae; genus Streptopelia; species Streptopelia decaocto. The sequence continues at coordinate 1,205,948 of NC_138681.1, forward strand.
CCAATCCCGCCACCATCCAGGTCACCTACCTGCCTTCCAGCCAGAAGAGCAAACGTGCCAAACACTTTCTGGAGCTCAAGAGCTTCAAGGACAACTACAACACGCTGGAGAGCACCCTGTGAGGAGCCGGAGCGCCCGTGTCCCTCGGCGCAGGAGCCGCGTGGGCTGGCGCCCCGTGAACAAACTGATCAGCTTTAGCTTATTTATATAACAAAAGACAGATCGCAGCCAGCGCTCTCCTCCGTCTGTCCGTCCCGTCCCATCGTTCCGGAGGGCGAACGCTCTTTGTTTTCCCCATCGCGGGACGGGGTGTAAATAGTTTGGTGCCTGTTTCTCAGCCGCCTCTTGGGCTGCGGTTTCTACTCCTATTTATTGATGATTTTCTCCCGCGATGGGGCGTTTGGGGACACGCGGGGCGGCCGGATCCCTGCCGGGCCTGTCCGTCTGTCCTGCCGGGGGGTTTCCTCCCGCTCTCACCAGCGCTGACCCCCCGGGGGCCGCGGCTCGTGGTCCCCAACGTGGCCGTGTCCGTCCCCGCGGCGCGTGCCGGGGGGACCTGCCCCTCCGCGCTGTTTTTAATCCATTGCTGTTTAATAAATGACGGTGACCCCTCGCGCCGCCCTCGGCCTCTGCCTGCGGGAGCCCCGCGGCGGTTACCGGCCGCCGTTACCGACCGTTACCAACAGCCGCGGGGACCCTGCGGCACCGGCCATGGCGGCGCCGAGCAGCCAGAGCGCCGGGCAGCGGCAGGAGGAGGTGGGACAAGGGGGGGCGGTGGGTTCGGGGGTCCCAGTGGCAGTTGGGGACATTGGGGCGCAACATCCCCCTCCTACAAGCGAAACCCCGGTGCCCCAAACGCGGCGTTTCGGTTGCAGGTTCTGGCGAACGGGAGCGAGGAGTTACCAGAGAGGTAGAACCAGCACGGGCACCCCGGGGCCGAACCCCTTGTTGTGGGGCCGGTGTCCCCCCAGCGCCCCGTCCTGCCCTCCCCGTGTCCCCACAGCTGCGGGGAGGTGACCGGGGGGCCCCCGCGGCGCTGGGAGGGGATTTTGGTGCAGCCCCACGGGACTCTGGGGCCGCAAGTGCTGTCGGAGCTGCGTCTGGCCGGCGCCGAGCTCACCACGGTGAGGATGGCGGCACCACGGGGGCACTGGGGGGTCCCGGTGACGGCGGCTTCAGCTCCGGTGCCCGCAGGTGCGGCGGGCCGCGCTGTGCCGGCTGCTGCGGGACGAGCACCGGCAGCAGCAGCGGGAGCTGCAGCGGCTCGGGAAGGCGTTCTACGTGGAGCGGCTGTGAGCGCCCGAGCGGCGGCTCCGTGTCCAGCACGGGAACGTGGCGCCGGAACGACGGCTCCGCACCGAACCCGTGGGTTCAGCGCCGAACTCATGGCTCAGTGCTGAAGCCGTGGGCTCAAAACTGAACTGACGGCTCCGCGCCGAGCCCACGGGCTCGAAACCGAACCCGTGGGCTCGGTACCAAACCGATGGCTCCGTGCTGAACCGATGGGCTCGAAACCAAACCAACAGACTTGGCACCGAACTGGTGTCACCCAGTTTTCCAGCCAAGAATAAAACGCGTTGAGCAAAACCGGGGCTGCAGCTGCTGCGTGTGGGGCCGTGGGGCAGCGCTGGGGGTGCAGGGAGGGAGGGACACCCGGCAGGACCCCTGGCACACGGGGATGTCACCGGTGCCCCCGCGCGTGCCGCGTCCCGTGTACGGCCCCGGCGGTGGCTGCGCCAGGAGGTGGCAGCATGGCCGGGTGGCACCGGGTCCCGCTCCCGGCTTGGCCACGCGCTGTCCCCTTGGCACACGACGCCCTGTCCCCGTGTCCCCGTGTCCCTGCCCGTGTGGCGCTGGGCGGGTGTGACGCCCCCCAGCCCCGCTCGCATGCGGGCAGCGCTCCGGGGGGGGGCCTTGTCCTTTGTCCCGTGTCCCCGTGCCCGACCTTGGTGTCTCCCGCCCGCGGGGCCCATCAGCGCCGCCCTGGCTCTGCCTATTGACAGCGCCGGGGGGCGCGGGGCCGGCCCCCCCGCCCGCGGCCCCTCATTAACTCGCCTGTCGGGTCGCATCACATCAGCGGCCGCCGCGCGCGCTCCTGGCACCGCGTGTCCCCGCTGTCCCCTCCCCGCACGGGCCGAGCCCCTGGACCCCCAGCCCAGACAGGGTCCATGCACCTGTCCCCCCCCCACCAAGCGCCACGGGTGCCCCATCACCCCCCAAAGTTTGGGTCCCCACCAGCACCCAGCGCTGTCCCCAAGGTGGGTGACCCCGAAGCACCAGGGCGCTGTGGGGGGACACACATGGCCCCGTGGGTCCCCACAACCGGACACCCCCGTCCACGTCCCCCCAGAGCAGATCAGGGGTCCCAGCGTTGTCCCGCTGCGTCCGGCGCGGTGGCACCGCACAGTGACCAGCCATTGTCACCTCCTTGTCAACGCTCCCGCGACGGGGGGTCCCGGCGTGTCCCCAAAACGCGGCTCCGCAGCCGACCCCCGGCGCTCGTCCTTGGGCAGGGTCAGGCGCAGCCCCCGGTGTCCCGGTATCGACGTCCCCGCTAATGACGGCGCCGTGTGAGCCGGCAGCGCGGGGCCATCGACCCGTATCGAGCGGCGCCGGGTCCGCGGAGCGGCCGGGGCGCCGATGGGGGGTCATTGATGGGAACGGGGCCACGTGCGCTGCCGCCGCCCTTATAAACGGCGGCGGGGCGGCCGCCGAACCGCAGCCACCGGGACCCCCCATAGCAGGTAAGACGGGGACGGGCCCCCCGATGCGCCGCGCCGCGCCGCGGCCTGAGCGTCTCTTCTCTTGCAGGTGCGGCCGCTCCGCCTGCCCCGGCCTCTGTCTGATATGTTTGATATTAGGTTGTTTGATTGGAAAACCAACTAAATATCAAACATATTCTCACAGCGGCGGGGACGCCCAGCGCCGGCGCCGCCGGACGCGCCGTGACGACCCCCAGAGCACCGCGGTTTGGCACCGGCGCCCGGCACCTGTCCCCGGGATGAGCCCGGGACAAAGCACGTGGCGCCGTGCCCGCTGCGGGTTATTTATGGCACCGTCCCTTTGTCTCCTGCCCCTTCTCAGCCCCCAAAACCCCTTCGTGGGGCTGGTGGGACCCCATGGGGCCGCTGCTCCCCGAGGGTCCCCAGGGCGGCGTCTCCGGCCTCGTGGCCGCGTCCCGGCCGGGCGGGGGGTCAGTGGGTTCCTGGGGGTTCATCTCCCCTCATGCTCCCCAAACAATTTGGGCCGGGGGTGTTTTTAAGCCCCAGCTTAAAATAGCGCAAGGCAGAGCTTGGCCCGTCCCGCGCCGCCCCCGCCGGCCGCGAAATGTCACCCGGGGGCCACCAAAACACCGCGAAACGGGGGGGGCGCAAACCCGGCTCAACACCTGCGCAGGGGACACTGTGTCCCGTGCCACCGCGTCCCTGCGCCACCGTGTCCCGTGTCACGGGGCGGGGGGCCAGGACAATGCGGGACCCCCCGCTGCTTTTTATAACCGCCCCAGCTGTCCCCAGGAGCCCAAATAAGGCTGCGGCCACCCGGCCCCCCCGGGGTGACAATGGCTCCTGGGCACAGACTTTTTGGGAAGGTGGGGAGGCGGCTCGGCCCAAGAAAGGCAAAGCCCCCGCGGCCGCCGGGGGGATAAAGCGGGCGGTGGGCAGCGCCAGCCCCGCTGTGCCCGCTGTCCCTGCTGTCCCCGCGGTCCCCGGTGTCCCCGGCGTCCCCCAGGATGGAGGCCATCAAGAAGAAGATGCAGATGCTGAAGCTGGACAAGGAGAACGCGCTGGACCGCGCGGAGCAGGCGGAGGCCGAGCAGAAGCAGGCGGAGGAGCGGAGCAAGCAGGTGCCGTTGGGGGACCCCCTGCTGGGGGGCGGCGGGTCCGGCTGCTCCCCGCGCTGGGCCCGGTGACACGGGGACAGGGGGGTGGGAGCTGCCGCCGGCCCGCGGCTCGGGGACCATGGCCGGGCGCTGTGGGACAGAGCCCCAGCCCACTGGGGACGTGTGGGGCAGGGGGGATGATGTGGGACAGGGGGGATGATGTGGGGCAGAGGGGATGATGTGGGGCAGGGCTGTCCCAGGTGGGGGACATAGGGATGCTGTGGGGCAGGGGGGATGATATGGGGCAGGAGAGATGATGTGGGGCAGAGTGGATGCAGTGGGGCAGGGGGGATGCAGTGGGGCAGGGCTGCCCCAGGATGGGGATAGAGGGACACAGTGGGGCAGGGGGGACGCAGTGGGGCAGGGGGATGCCGTGGGGCAGGGGGGCTCTGTGGGGCCGGGGGGCTCTGTGGGTCCCGGCCGCCCCGCGGTGACGGCGCCGGTGCCGCCCGGTTGCAGCTGGAGGACGAGCTGGCCGCCATGCAGAAGAAGCTGAAGGGGACGGAGGACGAGCTGGACAAGTACTCGGAGGCGCTGAAAGACGCGCAGGAGAAGCTGGAGCTGGCGGAGAAGAAAGCGGCCGATGTACGTATGGGGGGCCGGGGTCCCCACTGTCACCCCCGGGACCGCGGCCCTTGGGGACACGCGGCAGCGCACGGGGACCCCGGGACAGGGACAGAGCGCGGTGGGGCTCTTGGAGCGTGGGACGGGGCCACACGTGTCCCCGCGTGGCGGCTGCTGCCAGCGGGCGGCACGGAGCCCTTGTCCCTTGTCCCCGCGGCGGCGTGACAGCGGCACAGCCCGGCTATGGCAGCGTGACACCGGCACAGCCCGGCTATTGTTGGCGGCGGTTTCCAGGAAAACAATGGCGCGAGGTGCCGGGTTTCAGCAGCGGCTGGTCCTGCTCGTCACCCGCCGGGACCCGCGGTGACCGTCACCCGGCATTGGGGACACGCGGATCTCAACATCGAGGGACCCGGCGCTGGTGTCCCCTCCGGTCACACTGTGGGGACGCCGTGGGGCACATCCCGGTGCTGGGCTGGGGTGACGGTGCCATTGGGGTGACGGTGTCACTGAGGTGACGGTTCCATTGGGGTGACAGTGCCATCGGGACGTCCCAGTGCTGGACTGGGGGTGACAGTGTCATTGGGGTGACAGTGTCATTGGCGTGACGGAGTCATTGAGGTGATGGTGCCATTGGGGTGACGGTGCCGTCAGGGTGACGGTGCCATTGGGGTGACAGTGCCATTGGGGTGACGGTGCTGTTGGGGTGATGGTTCCATTGGGGTGACGGTGCCATTGGGGTGACGGTGCCATTGGGGTGACGGTGCCATCGGGGTGATGGTTCCATTGGGGTGATGGTGCCATCGGGGTGATGGAGCCATTGGGGTGATGGTGCCATTGGGGTGACGGTGCTGTTGGTGTGATGGTTCCATCGGGGTGACGGTGCCGTTGGGGTGATGGTTCCATCAGGGTGACGGTGCCATCGGGGTGACGGTGCCATCGGGGTGACGGAGCCATCGGGGTGACGGAGCCATCAGGACATCCCGAGTGCCCCCACCCCCCCAGTTGCTTTTCCAGCCCCTCGTCCCGGCCCCGCGAGCCCCGGCCCCCCCTCGCTGCCATTGTCACTCTCATTGGCACAGACCGGGGGGTTCTGGCGACGCCGGAGCCGCCGGCACCGTGTGACACGAGGGGTGGGGCTGTGGGTGAGGGGCTGCGCCCCACGGGGCAGCACGGGGGGGGCCCTGGGCCCCATGCTTGTGGGGCAGGTCCCGCTGTCCCCACACTCAGCTGGGGCAGGTCCCAGTGTCCCCACACCAACAAGGGGCAGGTCACAGTGTCCCCAAGCTCCTTGTGGGGCAGGTCCTGGTGTCCCCATACCAATATAGGGCAGGTCCCGGTGTCCCCCCAGACATGTGGGGCAGATCTTGGTGTCCCCAAGCCCCTGTGGGGCAGGTCCTGGTGTCCCTATACTGATATAGGGCAGGTCCTGGTGTCCCCAAGCCCCTGTGGGGCAGGTCCTGGTGTCCCCATACTGACATAGGGCAGGTCTTGGTGTCCCCATACTGACATAGGGCAGGTCCTGGTGTCCCCACACGGGTATAGGGCAGGTCCCGGTGTCCCCATACTGACATAGGGCAGGTCTTGGTGTCCCCATACTGATATAGGGCAGGTCCTGGTGTCCCCACACGGGTATAGGGCAGGTCCCGGTGTCCCCATACTGACATAGGGCAGGTCCCGGTGTCCCCATACTGACATAAGGCAGGTCCCGGTGTCCCCATACTGACATAGGGCAGGTCCTGGTGTCCCCACACGGGTATAGGGCAGGTCCCGGTGTCCCCATACTGACATAGGGCAGGTCCTGGTGTCCCCATACTGATATAGGGCAGGTCCTGGTGTCCCCAAGCCCCTGTGGGGCAGGTCCCGGTGTCCCCATACTGACATAGGGCAGGTCCTGGTGTCCCCATACGGGTATAGGGCAGGTCCTGGTGTCCCCATACTGACATAGGGCAGGTCCTGGTGTCCCCATACTGACATAGGGCAGGTCCCGGTGTCCCCATACGGATATAGGGCAGGTCCCGGTGTCCCCATACTGACATAGGGCAGGTCCCGGTGTCCCCAAGCCCCCGTGGGGCAGGTCCCGGTGTCCCACACCGACACAGGGCAGCTCCCACCCACCTGTGACCCTCCCGCTGTCCCCCACGTGTCCCCTCGGTGTTCCCAGGCCCCGCCCCCGCGCAGCCTCTCCCCGTCTCCATGACAACACGGGACGGGAGGAGTCGGCGGGCGGAAGTGACGTCACTTCCCGGGCGGCGGCGCGGCGGCGGCGGGTTCCGGTATTTCAGGGCGGGGCGGGCGCGGCGCGGAGCGGCGGTCGGGCCGGTGCGGGATGGCGGGCGCCACCACGATCGAGGCGGTGAAGCGCAAGATCCAGGTGCTGCAGCAGCAGGCGGACGATGCCGAGGAGCGCGCCGACCGCCTGCAGCGGGAGGTGGAGGCCGAGCGGCGCAACCGCGAGCAGGTACCGCCGGGAGCCCGCAGCCCCGGGGACCGGGAGCCCGCAGCCCCGGGGAGGGGGAGCCCGCAGCCCCGGAGGGGTTTAGCGGGGGTAGAACCGGCGCGGCGGGCCCGGGGGTCGCACCCCGGGGCGGCGGGAGCGTCGCGGGGTCGGTTCTGGGCGGCGCTCCCCGCGGTGTCTGTGGGTCGGGGGTTCGAGTCCCGGCTGCGCCGTCCCGGGTCGGTGCTGAGCGGAGCTGGAGGAACCGGCGGCTCGTTGGTTCGTCGGCGCCGGGGGCCGGTGGGGAGGGCTTGGCCGGGTTCCCGGGGGGTCCCCCGGCTGCCTCTCGGGAGGGGAACGGGAGGAACCGGCCATCTTGTGCGGGCCCGAATGGGCGAGTGGCCTTGGGTGTGTTGGTGACATGGAGGGGACGCTGGGCCGGGGACACGCGGCACGTTGGGGACAGGGCTGGTGTCACTCTTGAGAAGCAACCGCAGCAGAATCTGAACTGGCGAGTCCCTGCCAGGTCGATGTCGTGGCGGGTGGGTGACACCCCATGGTGGGTGACACCCCATGGTGGGTGACACCGGCTGGGTGACCAGCTCGGATCTGACAGCCGCTCTCTGCGCATTTCCTGCCGATTCCCCTCAAAATGCCAACCTGAGGCTGTCCTGTCCCCGGGCAGCGCCGCGGTGCCGCCGCTCGGTTTTGCCGCCGCGGCCGGCGCTGGAGCCGGTGCAGCACGGGGGACCGAGGCCCCTCCCCGAGCTCCGCTGGGCTCTTTCTTTGCAGCCACATAAGGAATTCTGCCGCTGTAGCGCCGTTGCCATGGGAACGCGCGTGTTTCTCCGGGTGTTGCGGTGGCTCCTGCGGCCCGGGGTCCCTGTTGGGTCCCCATTCGGTCCCCGTGGTGTGGGGGAGCGGTGCTGAGCGCTGCCCTTGGCTTCTGGAGCTCCCAAAGGAAACCTGGAGTAACGGGGACGTGCTGCTTGTCCTGAAAGCGTCAAGCTCGCCCTTTGGGGACACTCTGGGGACACCCGGCTGTGCCCAGCGAGGCGACGCAGGGGGGAGATGGTTCCTTAAAGCAAGGGGTGTTTTTTGGGGTGTGTTCAGGAATTCCGGGTGCTGGTGCGTCCCCATCCCCTGGGACACGGAGGAGACTCCCCGCCTGGACAGCTCCTTTGTGCAGAGCAGCGGCCTCCCCAGCTCAGTTTAACGGCTCCGTTGGTTCCTCTTCGAGCGGGCGCTTCCTCCGGAGAGGGAACGTGGGGGCTGCGGCGCGGCTGTGGTTGAATATCAGGCCGTTGGGGTTGAAGTGCAGGGCGAGCTGCTCATCAGAAAGTCATTTGGGTTGGAAAAGGCCTTTAAGATCGAGTCCAACCGTGAACCAGCCCCTGAGAACCTCATCTGTGTGTTTGAACCCCCCAGGGATGGTGACTCCAGCACTGCCCTGGGCAGCCTGTTCCAACACCCACAGCCCTTTGGGGAGAAATCACCCCAAATTTCCACCCTCAACCTCTCCTGGTGCCACCTGACGCTGTTTCCTCCCATCCTGTCGCTTGTTCCCGGGGAGCAGAACCCAACGCTTGTGTTTTCGCAACCTGTTTTTTGAAATAGTCTGCGGGGAGGCGCCCGGCACCTTGTTGCCGGCTGGGGGAAGCGCTCGTAGGGGGAAGAGACCAGCAATTGTCGGCTCTAACACTGGCGCCTTTCATCGCTCTGCTCCTCCCTCCCGGGCACCGCTGGCCGCAGCGCGTCCTCGCAGGCTGCTTTGTTCCAAGGAGCTGGGATATTTCATATACGCCCGGCACGTGGCTCTGGAGAAGATCACGGTGCTGCTTTGAAATGGCAGCGACCTCGTCTTCGTACCGGCGCGGTGATCCCACCGCCGAGCGGGATCCCGCGCTCCCCGCCGCGGTGGCGATGTTGCCGTTGTGGTCGATGGCGGCGCGGCCGTAACGAGCCCGGCCGGGGGGGCGATGGTGTCTGAGCTCAGTCCTTAAAGCCTCCATCGCTTTTTGCGGTCGCGCGTCTGGCAAACGCGCGGTGCCCGAGGGCTCTTGGCAGCTTCCCTGGTTGTACCCAGGCGGCTGTTGCTGGGGAGCGGCCCCGTCAACCTGTGTCAAGGCTTTTTGTTGTTTTTCTCTGGGGTTTTAGTGATTCGTGGGGAGGGAGGGAGCCCAGGTGATGCGTTGGGGCCGCGCCGCTTCCACCTCCCAACCTGTTAATCCTCGTCGCGCTGCCGACAGGCGGGTTCGTTCCGGGCGGCTTCGTTCCGAGCGGCGCTCGCCTGAGTAAACTGACCTGGTGCTAAACAGTCGCTGTGATTGACGGCCCGGCCAGATTACAGCAGCTGCCAAGGAGCCTCGTTAGCGTTAAGTCACCTACTTAGCGTCTATGGCTTAAACTGTCACGTCGGCTCAAGGCGGCGGGTGAGAAACCTGCGGGGTGAGCACATGTGTGCGTGAAGCGCTGCGGAGCTTAACGTGCGAGTGGACGGAGCCCCCCGGCTTCGGTTTGGCCGCTGGAGCCCCCCGGCTTCGTTTTGGTGCCGCTGACCCCAAATCCGACCCCGCGCTGGCCGAACCTGCCCCGCTGAGTCGGTCTCTGCTCCCTCCAGGCCGAGGCTGAAGTGGCGTCGTTGAACCGTCGGATCCAGCTGGTGGAGGAGGAGTTGGACCGAGCCCAGGAGCGGCTGGCAACAGCCCTGCAGAAGCTGGAAGAGGCCGAGAAAGCTGCGGATGAAAGCGAAAGGTGAGCACGGGCTGCTGCTCTGGCTCCGTTCAACGTCTGGGATGCGTTCTGGCCTCTCGGGCTTCCCGGAGGGTGGGAAGTCGATACCACATCAAGGCTGGATGTGGGAGTCGGTCCCCGCTTTGGCAGAGCGGCTCAAACAAAGCTCTTGGCCTTGAGCGGGTGTGTGGGAGCCCGAGGGGGTGCTGCGTGCTACCGTGTGTCCCTGCGGCCTCGAGGACAAATCGGTGTTTTCTGGGCAGCGCCACGTTTCCCTCGATCTGGGGAAACTCGGGGCTGCCCGAGTGACGCTCCACGGCGCGTTTAATTGCGTCAGCCCCGTGGCGTTTGCCTTCCCGTGCCACCCTCTGCGCCAAAGAAACAACACGATCCTGGGGTCAGATGCTCCAAAAACTCATCGCCCCGCCGGCTTTTCCAGGATGAGTTTTTACACCTCCCCTCCCTGCGCTTTCTTTTGGGCAGAGGCATGAAAGTGATTGAGAACAGAGCTCTGAAGGATGAGGAGAAGATGGAGCTGCAGGAGATCCAGCTCAAGGAAGCCAAACACATCGCGGAGGAGGCGGATCGGAAGTACGAGGAGGTGAGAGCCTGGGACGCTCTAGTCCAGCTAAGCCTGGCCTAACAGAGGCGGCTCCGCTTCCTGCTGACGGGGTTTTCCTGGGCAAACCCGGCTCTTGGCTGAGCTCCCTCGGTGTTTCCCTTCTCCGATGGCTCCGCGGATGTTCCCTTTACTGCAAATCATCTTCCTTCCGCTGAGCTCCCGCTCTCCCTTCCAGGTTGCTCGGAAACTGGTGATCATAGAGGGCGATCTGGAGCGGACCGAGGAGCGAGCCGAGCTCGCAGAGTCGTGAGTAACCCGCGCGCACGTCACCCGCATGCTCACCTTCGCATGGGAACTAACACAGCATTTCTAACCTCGTTACACAAGGCCTGAAGCACAGGGTGGGTTTAGATCCGCGGGTGGGGACGGATTGGAAGCGCTTTGCTGTTTGGAACGGGATTAATTCCGCTGAGGAATTTGCAGCGATGTGGTGGCTCTGCCCCTTGGCACGAGGGACTCGCTGGTTAGCGGAGGGTCCTCCGCGCGGCTTTGTGCAGCTCACGGGATCCTGGCACGGGAGCACACGGCGCTTGGCCGAACGCGGCACGTGGGGTGTCCGAGGGCAGAACCGCGGCCGAGCTCGGTCTCTGGCCTCTTCAAAACGTATTTGCGGTAACCGCGGCAGCCTCGGGCGCTGCCGAGCAGCCAGCAGACCCCTCCGCTCACCGCAGACACACATTGTGGCGTCCGGGCTCCTCTGGATGCTCCAGCGGCTCCTCGAGGAGCCGGTCAGGGCGTTTTCTGTGCTCCGGGCCTTGTCTAACGCAGTCGGCGTGGCCGCCGCGGTAGCACTGCGCTTCCTGCCCAGCCGCATGTCGTGACCATGACTTCTTTGTGTTCTCCCCCTGCCCCCTCTTTTGTTTTTTTTGCGCTGTGGTGGTGTGTTTTTGGTGCTCCTTTTGACCCCTGTCCCCACCCGGCTTGTGCCATCGTGTGACCGTCACTAACAGTCGTTGCCGGGAGCTGCAGGAGCAGATCAGAGTGATGGACCAGAACTTGAAGTGTCTGTCTGTTGCCGAAGAAAAGGTACTAACCTTTCCCTCCTCGAACCATTAAACCAGAACTCCTGTGGTCTTCTTGCTACGCTCCTCCCCTCAGCTTAACCGCGTCTTTCTGTCTCCTGGAATGCCCTGTCCTCTCTGCCCCGAGCGGCTGTCCGTCCGTCCATCTGTCTGTCAGAGCAGCTTCTAGCAAACTAAACGTGCCGTTTGTACTCGAAGGCTCCAGAAACCTGTGTCCGCGTCTCGGCTGCTCGGCCGGGCGCCGGCAGCACGTTTAGAGCGGGGATTTGGGGGCAGAGCGCGCGTTCCCGTCCGCTCTGCGCCGACGGCCGCCCAGCGAGCCTCCCGCTCCTCCCGCACGGCCATTCACTTCTTGTCTCTCCTGTCTTTCCCTCCCGCTTCTTCTTTTCCTGTTTTCTCCCCCCTTTCTTTACAAAACCCCGCAGTAAATGTTCCGAGCTGGAGGAAGAGCTGAAGAATGTCACCAACAATCTCAAGTCTCTTGAGGCTCAGGCTGAGAAGGTAGGGCTGCTCATCCGAGGGCCACAAACAGTTCTGTCTTGCTAGGAGGGTGTGAGCCAGCGGAGCGCCCCCCGGCATGGAAACCGTGCAGCCGCAGCCTTAAACGAGCCCAGGGAGCTGCGCTGCGCTCCGGGAGAGCCGAGGGTTCGGGTGTTGAGGGTGAAGCCGCAGTGCGGGGGGTCGCTGTCCTTCCCACCTCTGGACCGACTCCACCAGCCGAGCTGTTGGTGCTGCCGGGATGAGACGTTTTCTGCGCCCGAGTGTGTCTGCCGTGCCCGGTGTGGGATGTGCTGCCTGACCCGGTTCTCCCGGACTAGGGCAGGGCTGTGAACGAGCCCCGTGGAAGTTTCTGGAGGCGTTTGGGCTGCGGGGAGGAGCGGTGTGGGAGGTCCCTGCGGGGTGCTGACTCCTCTCCTTTTCCACAGTACTCTCAAAAAGAGGATAAATACGAAGAGGAGATCAAGATCCTAACTGATAAACTCAAAGAGGTGAGTTGGGGTGATGTGGGGGGACGTCACCTCCTCAGGCCGATGCCTGTTGTCCTTTGGCGTACCCCAAAACTCTCACGCTCAGCGGTTCCCATCTCCTTGGCAGGCGGAGACCCGCGCTGAGTTTGCCGAACGCTCCGTAGCCAAGCTGGAGAAGACCATCGATGATTTGGAAGGTACATTCTAGGGGACGGGAAGCCAAAAAGTACGTGGTGGGAGCTGAGGAAGGTTCTTTCCTGGGTAACCGGAGAGCGGAGACGCTGCTCCGGTGCTGGGAGCGCGAGCTGGCGAGGCCGCTGCCTCGGGAGCCTGTTGTCCTCTGGAAACGGCTCCGTTGCTCCCGATCCAAACACCGTGCCCTGTCTGATAGCAACAGATAACACTAACCGCGCTATCTCGGCTGCGATGTCCTCAGGAATGCAGCTGGGTTCCTCTGCTCCAGCTTAACCCGTTTGGAGGAGCGGCAGAGGAGGAACAAAAAGCCTCATCTCATTAGGAATTGGTTACGATAACGTATTTGTGCGCAGGATCTCACGCAAGTCAACAGGAGTAGGTAGTGAGGCTTGAAACAGCCCCCAGGAAGCCTCAGGGCTCCCCAGTATCGGTCTTGGCTCAAGACTAAACCACCAGAAGCTGCGTTTGCTGAGGATGGGCTCCTGTCCTCCTCCCAGCCTTGGCTTCTCAGCGTCCCACCTTTCCCCGAGCGTGGCAGGAGACATTTCCACCCGCTTCCCTTAAATCCGAGGCTGCGGGCCGGGTTCTTCTGTGGCTGGTAAACCCAGCCTCGGCCAGGCCTCCTGCCGCCACCACAGCACGTGCCGTTGTGGCTCCGTAGCGCCAGGTCTCAGAGGTTCAAAGCCACATCCCGGTGCCTGGAGTCGCTCGGGAGGTTGGTTCTTTATCTAGAAATAGCAGCGGTGTCAGCCGAGCCGTTCCAAGCAGCAATCTGAGCCGCCTCAACAACCCCTCCAGAAATGCCTCTGGCGCTCCCCTTGGCGGGAGTTGGCTCCGGGCCGCTGCCGTGACCCGCTTGGTGACAAGTGACAAAGTTCTTGCCGTTAACAACATTCCCAGCTGCGCTGGCGCCAGCTCCGCGCGGGCGGGCGGGCGGCAGAGTTTGGGCATTGCCACCTCTACCCAAGGCGGGCGATCTCTGCTCCGTTATCTGATGGGGAACACGGGTGGGGCCTTTTTGGCTCACCCTGCACCCTCCAGAACGGGAATTCCCTTCTACCCAGGGCCATTATGAGACCGACTTGTCCCGAGCAGGTTTTGCGTTGAGGCTGACGCTGAGAACAAAGCAGCTCAGTCGATCTGGGCGCAACGGTCCACTCCAAAGCGACGGAGTCGCCTTCCCGCGACTCCTCCGCTCAGCGGTTCTCGCTGGGCCGCTCGTTCCCATGAGTTACAGTTCTTGGAGCTGTTTTGGAGCCCTGGACGGCACTTACTGCTCCGACCATCCTCGAGCTGTCGGGAGCTAATCCGCAGTCGCGATGGCTCCACAGCCAACTTCATTTTCTCCTGTTCATGAACTTTCCTTGCCCCAGGGTGTTTTCAACTCCTGCCTTCCCTCATTGTTTGCCTTTTGTTCTCCTCCTAAACCTCTTCTAGATGAGCTCTATGCCCAGAAACTGAAGTACAAAGCAATTAGTGAGGAGCTGGACCACGCCCTGAATGACATGACTTCCATGTAAATATGAGCTGGCTGGTGTTTGCCTCTCGCTTGGGCAGCCAGAGCTTGCTTGGTGTGCTGTGGTTCCGTAGTTTGGAGAGTCGATGGCGCTGCGCGGCCCAGGTTACTTCTACAGATCGGGTTTGCGGGGCTTTCCCGCAGCATGCTGTGCGCTAACTCCATTTGCATGCGTAACAACCAAGGGTTCGGGCTTGGCCTCTGTCCGAGCGCAGCTCCCCGTCTCCGGGTTCCTCCTGGACAAGCGCTCAAGTGGATTCTTTGGGAATTGCCGTGAACTGATCTGTGGAAGTAGCTGAACTCTTGTCTTTCCGCTACTGGGCTTTTTGTTGGGATCTGCGGGTTCTAACAGCTGCTCCTCACCACTAACGCTCAGAAACTGGGCATTAAGAACGAGCCTTAACGCGGCGCCCAAAACCTCCCCGAGCCGAGTTTGCCGTGCACCAACACCTCAGCTCCTCTTCAAATCGGTGTCTCCTTCTGTCTCACGCAGATAAGTCTCGCGATTCCAAACTCCGCTTTGGATTTGCCTCTCCGCACCTGCGCTCACGCTCTCGGCACCTCGCTCTGAATTCCGGTCCCTTTCTCCCGTTACCGTGCGCGGGGCATCCCGGGCACGCTGGAGCTTCGCGGCAGCAGCAGCCCCCCGGTTTTGCCGCGCTCGCCCCAAACAAAGCTCGCTCTGTGCCGGCCGACGTGCCAGACACGGCCGCGCTCGGCGGGGCTGCCCTCCCGCTGTCTGCCCGTAGCTGGGAGGGTGTTGTTCTCATCTGCATATCTCGTATAGAGCCATAAAGCCCCTTTTGTATTCCTCTCGCCTCTCGCTCGAGCATGATGTCACCTTTTCTGAAGGAAAACAACTCGCGGATAAACCCAACGGCTGGCGCTTTTGAGAAATGGGTTTTTAGTGCCCGCTCCGTGTTGCCTTCGACCCCTCGCTGGAACACACTGCGTTATTGTTCCTTTTGGGTGTCTTGTTGGCCCCCCGAATCGCAGCATGTTCTGTAGGATCGAGGGGGGTTTGTAGCACAAAGTCCTTGAGCCGTACCCGCTCCAGCGCGCCCCGAACGCTCCTCACGCCCGCGCCGCGGCGTTCACCGGCACCGCTGCCAAATGCTGGCTGGCAGCGGGAAGTCACCGCGCTGATAGTCGCCAGGGCACCGGCAGGGCGTGAAACAATAAATAGAGCGAGCTTGGGCTGGTTTCCAGCTGCTGCGAGGCGGGGATGATTGATGGGCAGCGGAGCCAGGGAATCTGCGTTTGGCGGAGTCCTCCCGTCCCCGTGTGGGGTTTGGGGTGATGGGATCCCCTGGGAGCTTTACACCGAGCACCGCAGCCTTGCCAACACTCGCCGCGCGTCACCGCTGGTTGCTCCGGTGCCGTAAACACCCGCCGGCCCCTCGTTAACGGTGTGCGCTGCCTCGGGGCGGCTCCTCAAACGCTCTTTCCTCTCCGGATGGGTTCGCCCGCCGCAGCGCCCGAAGAGCCCTTCGCGACCAGAGTTTTGATGAGATGAGACACCTGCCCTGGTTTCCTCAGGTTTGTGTCGCCCCGTTCTCCGCAGCGAGGACAGTCGGACGCGCTGAGCTGCCTGTTCTCCCGTTGTATCAGGGCTGGGTGGGCAACGGGGCATCATTCCCATTGGGAATTTCAAAGGATAACAGCTTGGAAAGCTCTGGCAGGCGCTGATCTGACTCTGCTGGGGTTTGGGACGATCCTCCATGCCCTGGAAGCACAAAAGAACCCACAGCTCCTCAGGAGCCAAACGTCGGGGTTCAGATCGCAAGGGGGGGCCAGGGCTTTGTCAGTGGTGTCGTGGGGGTGTGGAGGTTCCCAGCCGGATTTTGGCTGCGGGCTCTCAGCGGCGGGAGGTGCCGCCCTGCCCTCTCTCCTCGCC
Source organism: Streptopelia decaocto (assembly GCF_964273445.1). NCBI lineage: Eukaryota > Metazoa > Chordata > Aves > Columbiformes > Columbidae > Streptopelia > Streptopelia decaocto. The sequence continues at coordinate 1,221,782 of NC_138681.1, forward strand.
GGGAGGTCCCGTTCACTCCCGGCTCGCCCGCGTGGGGCCGGTGGCTCGGCTGGTGGCAGCGGTGTCGCAAGCGCTGTGATCAAGGCTGCGGCGGCTCCTCCCGCGGAGCTCCGGGTGGGCGGGTGGTGCAACAACTCCCCGGGAGGTTTTGAGCGGCTTCTGCTCCGACTGGGTGGCCAGGCTGGTTACCGGAGCTGGGCCGTGGGCTCGGGAGCCATACAAACACAGATGAGCTGACCAGGAGGCTCAGGGCCGGATGGACAGACGGACGGAAGTGCTGCCCCGTGGGCCGCAGCAGCAAATGTTCCACCTCAAGGTTCCTGAGCTCTAGGAAGGGTCGTGCTAATTAATTACTTCAGTCTGGGGGGATCATCAGCCCGCCGGTCACCTGGGGCTGCAGACTGGCCTTGGGGTCCCCATTCCCCTTCACGGGGGCTGCAGAGCGAGTCCCCACCAGCAGCAGCAGCTGATGTGCCCAATGGGCGCTGGTGTCGGCCAGGATGGGTCCCCTCAGCTTCTAGTGGTGGGATGGAAATCGGTGGCTTCTCTGGCTGTCGCTTGGTCCCTCGGTGGCTTTAACGAAGGGACAATGAGTTGGTGTCGCTGTCCTGCGGAGGGACGTGCGGCTGTGGCGGGCGCTGGAGGGACTGGGCTGAGACTGGAGCAAGTGACATGCTGGAGCTGCTCCACATGAACAGCGCGACTCGGCGTCCTCAATCTTAACCTGGCCAGATTGCGTTCAAAGCAAAATATCCACAGGCTGAGAGCAGCGAGGAATGGTGGGGATTCCATTCAGAATCCCCTGGATTCCAGAGACCGTCTCATATGAGGGCCCGTCCCTGGGGCTGCCTGGAACCCGCCCTGGGGACAAGTGTGGCCGCTGGAGCCCTGAGGGGATAAAACGGCCTCAAGTTGCACCAGGAGGTTGAGGTTGTTAATTTGGGGTGATTTCTCCCCAAAGGGCTGTGTGTGTTGGAACAGGCTGCCCAGGGCAGTGCTGGAGTTGCCATCCCTGGAGGGGTAAAACACACAGATGAGGTTCTCAGGACGTGGGTGGGTTAACGCTTGGACTCAATCTTGAGGAGCTTTTCCAACCCAAATGACTCTGTGACCGGGGCCGGTGGGAGGTGACGACTGTTCAGATGCAGCAGCAGTTTGTGCCTCGCTCGTTTACTTGCTCCGGGGCAGACACAAAACAGGAGCCTGTGCTCCAGAGCTTCCCCCGTCCCGGAGCCTTCAGGCCTTGTCTAGACACGGCGGGTTCTCGCCATGAGAGCTGTCACTCCCGGTTCTTCTGTGGTCCCCGTCCCACCATTCAAACCCGCTGCCGCGCAGCCTGGCGCACGCTGGGAGCTACTTCTGGTTCAGCCGTGGTCGGATCTCTTCTTTCTGCAAAGTGCTCCACAGGCTTCCAGTGCATCCCGTGTTTCTTGGGTACGGCCCAGCCCACAGCTCCTCGTGCTCCTCGTCTCGTCCCCCTCGTGCTCCTCGTCCCCCTCGTGCTCCTCGTCCCCCTCGTGCTCCTCGTCCCCCTCGTGCTCCTCGTCCCCCTCGTGCTCCTCGTCCCCCTCGTGCTCCTCGTCCCCCTCGTGCTCCTCGTCCCCCTCGTGCTCCTCGTCCCCCTCGTGCTCCTCGTCTCCCTCGTGCTCCTCGTCCCCCTCGTGCTCCTCGTCCCCCTCGTGCTCCTCGTCTCCCTCGTGCTCCTCGTCTCCCTCGTGCTCCTCGTCTCCCTCGTGCTCCTCGTCTCCCTCGTGCTCCTCGTGCTCCTCGTCTCCTCATCTCCCTCGTGCTCCTCGTCTCGTCCCCCTCGTGCTCCTCGTCTCGTCCCCCTCGTGCTCCTCGTCTCGTCTCCCTCGTGCTCCTCGTCTCGTCTCCCTCGTGCTCCTCGTCTCGTCTCCCTCGTGCTCCTCGTCCCCCTCGTGCTCCTCGTCCCCCTCGTGCTCCTCGTCTCCCTCGTGCTCCTCGTCTCCCTCGTGCTCCTCGTCTCCCTCGTGCTCCTCGTCTCCCTCGTGCTCCTCGTCTCCCTCGTGCTCCTCGTCTCCCTCGTGCTCCTCGTCCCCCTCGTGCTCCTCGTCCCCCTCGTGCTCCTCGTCCCCCTCGTGCTCCTCGTCCCCCTCGTGCTCCTCGTCCCCCTCGTGCTCCTCTCTGTGCCTTCACACCCTTGGCAGCGCTTCCTCCGATCATCCTGAGCTGAAATACGAGTTAGACCAAGACAAACCTTTGCCCGTGGCCTCGACCTGACCCTCAGAACACAAGTTACGGAGACACTTACCTGGTGTGCTCGTCTCGCTCCTCTACTAACCCTCCCTCTCTCTGTTCTCTCTCCCTCTCGTCCCCCGTCCCGTTGCCGCTGCAGAGCGTCTGTACAGCCAGCTCGAGAAAAACCGCCTGCTCGCTAACGAGCTGAAGTTAACGCTGCATGATCTGTGTGACTGAGAAGGGGCCCCACTAATGCCGTTAAACGAGCTCATTGCGACCACCGCGCGCTGTGGACCACACTGAGATCCGAGCGGTTCTTGAGACTGGCGGGCTTGCACGTTTTGTGCAATTGCTGCTGTTTAACGAGGCACTTGAATTTACCCGCTAATTTATTTAAGTTTTTTTTTAAATTAAGGTAACCTCTATTCTCGGTTGGCTGGTTTTTGAGTGTTTTTCCCTTGTCCGGGGGGTCCTGCCTGGTCCCCCTGTGGAACCAGAATGGCCGCACCCCCAGGAGAGGGCCGGGCTGAATTTAGGCTTCTATCCGCTGGAAGATGCCTGTCGAGCGCTACGATTTAATTTCCAATTAGCCAAATGATTTCCTGCTGCATGGAACGATGCCTTTAACAATAAACAACTGACCTCGCGGTCTATAAGACGCTGCAAACCTGTAGTACCTTCCTGTAGAGCCGAGTCGTGACGTTTGGGGGACTCAGTCGGCGCAGAACGGGTTGGGAAAGCTCGTCAAAGCCAAGTCTTAAAATCGACGGCGTTAAGCCGCGTTTAAAGCCGCGTTTAAAGCCGCTGGTGCTCTAGGAAGGCGGTTTCTGCCGCGGGGAGGGTGGGGAGCGGCTTTGAGGAGCCTCCTGTCCCTAAAGGGCGTCTCGTCCGCAGCCGGCGTCCCAGCGCGTGCAGCTCATCAGCGACATGGGCGGGCTCACCTTTGGAGTCAAGCCCACCTAGAGCCGTAGTTGCTGGTCTGAGCTCTCCTCCCGGCTTAAGGACACACGTGAGAATCGCCCGTGGTCCGGGGCAGTCGCAGCACACTCGCTCCGCTTCACTTTGGGAACGGCTCCTTTCCCCGTCCGCTCCCCGCTCGGTGGCGCCGGCCCGGTGACCCGCTTGGCATCTCTGTCCTGCGCCGGGGGCCAGTCCAGCCGCGGATCCGAGCGTGTTTCCCTGTGCTTGCTGGGCCACGGGGGCGGGGGAGCCCTGGGGAGCGCACCTGCATGCAAACAATATGGAATAAAACACCGGGTAAAGTCACACCGACCGGGAGCACCCGCCGTGCGAGAGCCGCAAACAGGTAACCCCAGAGCTTCCCGCACACCCACCCGGGCGCCAAAGCTTTTCCGCGGCCAAACCCCCCCCGGTCCGCTTGGTGACCCTCGTCTCTTTGTGTCTTTTGCCAGATAAACTGAAATCCACCAAAGAGGAGCATCTGTGCACGCAACGGATGCTGGACCAGACCCTGCTGGACCTGAACGAGATGTGAGGGATCCCCACGGTGCGCCGCTTGGCCTCTGACCCTGCGCCAACACCTCCCGTTGCCAACTTCACCAAAACGCGTCCTTTTTGTTCGCTTTTCTTTGGTTTTTTTTTTCCTAATTCGCCTCAGGGTTAAAGGCCAAAGCTTCAAATTAAGGGAAATAAACAATGCAATAAGGTTTGGGGAGCATGTTTGAGATGTATACATTTTGTAACTACCTTGTTTTCCTTGGGGAACATTCCAGGTGACTCTTGAGGCTGGGGAGCTCAACTCCAAAGCTCTTGGCTTTAACAATTCGGTGTTAACCTTGTGGTAACCAGCTCATTTTGGGCGGGGGAATGAGGGAGGGATGGTTCCTGCCTTTGGGCCACTAAATCCCAGTATTTGGCCAGGGATTTAGAGCCTGCTTGGGGAAAACGTCCTTTCCGGGAGCCGTTTGCCAAAAGAGCTCAGTTTTTCAGCTTTAAGGTAACTCTGTCGTGAAGAAGCAACTTGGGCAAAGGGAGACTTGTTGTTTTTCTTATTTTTTTTTTAAAGCCAAACCCGTTACCCGAACAATTGAACCTTCATGGGTGTTATTTGCCTCCAACCCCACTGTTGGCCACTTATTTGTATCCGAAAAGCCGCGGCCCCTCTAACCCGCCCTGCGCGGGGTTTAATTTGCCTTCACGTGCTGGCGCTTTATCGCTCGTCGCTGGGTCACGCTTAACGGCTTCGGCTCTCGGGAAAGCATTATTGTTCTTTTTGCCTGTTTTTCGCCCGTTTTCGCTGCCGTGACCTGGAGCCGCGTCCAGGCGCCTTCGCTTGTGCTCGGAGCAGCTTTAGGGGCCGATCCGGGGATAAAATGAAACCCTATCGAAGCATTTTGATACTAAATCGAAAAGAAAAAATAATTGTCTTATTGTCTTTTGAAATAAAAATCCAATCCCTCTATGCTTGTGGAGCTTTACTGTGTGTGTGAAAACGAAAGGCTGTGCCGCTCAGAGCTGCAGGGCAGGCTTGCGGGGGACGAGTTCTCCATTTCGGACCTCAGCCCTTCGCGGGAACCCGCTGCCAGCCCCCGGTAATTAATTAACTCCCGGTAATTAACCCCCGTTGCCTCATGCGCAGAGCGGAGGGAGCGAGGGACGCGCGGCAGCTGCGCGGGAAACGGGGGGTGGGCGTGGCCACTGCGCATAAGCAGCTCGTAAAAGGAGCGGTGGGCGTGGCCAGTGCGTAGGTCGGGGGAGTGGGCGTGGCCATGCGCACGGGTGGCCCATAAAAGGAGGGGGTGGGCGTGGCCACTGCGCATGCGCAGGGCGGGAAGAAGGGGAGAAGGCGTCGCTCGCCGGCGCCATTTAAAATACTTTAAATACTTATTTAAAATACAACTGCATTTGTTGCATTGGCATCTCAGTCTCCAGGCTGCGCCATTCCAAGGGCGCTGGTTTGAAAGCTGAAATTGGTCTCCGTTTGATGGGCCGCTCTCTAAATAGAAACATCTGAGTAATTAACAGCACTAACAATTAGCACCAGAGCGCTGACGATGTTGTTTGGGCCATTTTTGTGCTGTTTTGCTGAATTATTTTTGCTGGAGGGCGTTTGGATTCGAGAATTAGTTTGTACACGATACTCTGGAGGATGAATAACGAGAGTTTTTCTGCTTTGGTCACTAATTCCTACCCGGGATATTTCACAGTGCCCACAAACACCAACTGCCCGTCCTTATTTTGCACTAAAATCCTGTTATTGGCAGAAAAAACAGCATTGCGCTGCAGAAATGAGCGTTATTGGCACCGAGACAAAGCGAAATTCACATTTCCGAGCCATTTTAGGAGCGTTTCTCTCGTTAATCCGCAGATTAATGACTCCTGATAACAGACCTGTGTCTCCAATCACAATACGCGTCCCCAGGGGGAGTTTTTGGGGGTAAAACAAGCGTTTTGTTTCAGGTTTCGAACTAAAAAGGAGCGAAGGGAGTTTGTGGTGGTGTAAACACGCTGCAGTGTATTTATCTGGCGGGAACGGTGTTTAGTTACCACGCGGCGGCTGCCAAGGGATGAATCGTGGCGCAGATATTTCGCACTAATAAGGAAATGAGAGAGGAAGACAAATAATTAACCCTCGCGCTCTTATTTCGGCCTCTCCCGCGCGTTTTCTATTCCCGTTTCATCCATATCAATATGGTTTCTGATCTTCTCCGGGTAAGAGGTAAATGTGGTAGTAATTTTCTTCAGGTTTTGCTTCTTTTTGCGTCCCTTGGGTTGTATAATAATGTATAATAATGTTATTTTTCACGCCTGCGTGGAAGCACATGGTTAAAAACACAAACTCGGTGAGCTCCTCGTATTTCCCCTTTGACCGGGTTTTGCCTCATTTTACCCGATTCTGAAGAAAATCGTTCTTATTCCACACAATATGATGCGGGCGAGCGTTATTTCTGCTGAAAAATAATACTATTTTTAATATATCGCTTCTTTTTCCCCTCAGTATTTATGGAGAGGAACAGGCAACTGGAGGCATTGATTCCCTGAACCCCACATCACTAATATGTGTGTGTATATATATATATATATGTTTATTTTCCTCAGTGAACAGTTTATCCTCTATTTAAATCTTTATTGAAATCCACAGCCTATCTGACTTCTCCATTCACCAAACTGGGACCAGTGACACCAAAAATACAGCAAAAATTACTATTTTATTCCATAGGTATCTTTCCAGTACGTTATTTTCTGTCCCATCCTTTATCTTCTAAGAATTGAGCCGTTTGCCTTGAAAATCTGGCTCCAAAAAGCGTCCCATTAATGGAATAATTACCTGAAGTGGTAACTGTAACCCCCCCCGTTTAGTTTAAATTGTTTAACATTATATAAGAGATGAAAGCTGCGATTTCGCCACCTGTTTGAACTATTTTCTTGATTTCTGGCGCCCCCAGCGGGACGTTGGTAAAGGTGACTTTAGGGATTAAAGGGATTTAAAGGAAATCCAGGTGTGTTTTGTGTTTTTCAGCCTCGTCGAGGTGATTAAACGGTGAATATCGTGATATAAAACCAGCTTGAAAATCATGGAGTCCAAGCGTTAATACAACCTGAACCTAAAACCTCATTTAAACGCCCCCCCCAGCAATAGCGACTCCATATAAAAACCCTGAACCCAATGGGGTAAAAGAATCAGAACGAAACTGAAGTCAAAGCGCATGTATTTTATCCAAAATTTATTGTTAAGTAGATAGCCTCAGCACAATGGTCACATTTGTGGTCGGTCCTTCCGTGGTCATGCACTTGTCCCTGGCTTAGTGCTGCTTTCGTCTGAAGGAGCAACCTAAAAGATATATATACAATAATTAAGGTTTTATAGCATCTCCACACGCCGTCCCGGGTTCGGAGAAAGCTCCGGGAGCTCTTCGAGCTCCCGGAGCTTTCTCCGAACCCGGGACGGCACCGGAATGATGTTTTAGGGGGGTTTTCTCGTTACCCACCTTCTGTCAGCCTGGCCTTGCCCCCCGTGGGTTGGCACAACACGGTGGAGCAACCCACGCACAGAACGACGGTCTGAGCGTGGCTGAACACCGTGGTGATCTTGTAGCAACCTACGAGGAAACGAGACAATGAAGGGTTTAGTTCAGATACTATCAGGATATACTTGGGGAACATATATATATATACATAATGTAATCTATACAGCCAGAGCACCCTGAGAACGCCCCATCTGGTCTGATCTGGGAAGCTAAGCAGGGTCGGGCCCGGTCAGTACTTGGATGGGAGACCGTTCAGATACACAGCCTGAGCACCCTGAGAACACCTGATCTGGGAAGCTAAGCAGGGTCGGGCCTGGTCAGTGCTTGGATGGGAGACCAGCTGGGAACAGCGGGTGCTGTGGGCTGAGCCAGCACTGGGCCCTTGTGGCCAGGAAGCCAATGGGACCTGGGGGGGTTAGAAGGGGGTGGTCAGTAGGTCAGAGAGGTTCTCCTGCCCCTCTGCTCTGCCCTGGGGAGACCACACCTGGAATCTTGTGTCCAGTTGTGGCCCCTCAGTTCCAGCAGGACAGGGAACTGCTGGAGAGAGTCCAGCGCAGCCACCAAGATGCTGGAGGGAGTGGAGCATCTCCCGTGTGAGGAAAGGCTGAGGGAGCTGGGGCTCCGGAGCTGGACAAGAGGAGCCTGAGGGGGGACTCATTGCTGGGGATCCAGATGGAAAGGGGCAGTGTCAGGAGGATGGAGCCAGGCTCTGCTGGTGACAACCAGGGACAGGACAAGGGGCAATGGGTGCAAACTGCAGCACAGGAGGTTCCGCTGGAAGATGAGAAGCAACTTGTTGGGGTGAGGGTGGCAGAGCCTGGCCCAGGCTGCCCAGGGAGGGTGTGGAGTCTCCTTCTCTGCAGACATTCCAACCCCTGGACACCTTCCTGTGGAACCTCAGCTGGGTGTTCCTGCTCCGGGGGGTTGCACTGGATGAGCTTTCCAGGTCCTTTCAAACCCTGACACTCTGGGATTCTGTGAAAAAGGGAATAAACCGGGAGGAACCGCGATCCGCCCCCCCCGCCATACCCGGGCACTTGACGTCCATGAAGTAGGAATTGGGGCTTTGGACGAGCCGCTTCTTCTTGTGTTTGCGCTTCTCCTCCTCCGGGGAAGGGTGCAGAAGGTCCTTGGCCAACTGCGGGGAGAAACGGGGGGTCGGCCCCGGTCAGCGCCCGCTCCGCCATCTTGCGGCCCCCACCGCGGGATGATGGCGGCGGGCACGACGCGCCCGCCAACCGCGCTCGCACCCTCCTCCTCCTCCCCCCCACCCGCTTCTCTCCCTCCCGCGTGGCGGCGCGGGGCCCCGCCAGGCCGGGGAGGGCGGGCGGAGCGGCCGCCGCCGGTCCCGCACTCACAGGCATGTTGGCGTGGAGGCAGCCGCGACCGAAAAGGGACCAAACCGGAAGCGGGAGCCGCTATATCCGCTGCGGGGTTGCCCCGCAAGGGCGGAAGTGAGGGGCGCCATGTTGGGAAGGTCGCTTTAGTTACCGCCGTGGGGGGCGCCATGTTGGGAAGGTCACTTTGGGCACCGCCTTGGGGGCGCCATGTTGGGAAGGTCACTTGAGGAACGGCCATGGGGGCGCCATGTTGGGAAGGTCACTTGAGGAACGGCCATGGGGGCGCCATGTTGGGAAGGTCACTTGAGCCGCCGTCATTTTGGGAGGGGCACCGGTGATATCAGACCGGATTCCCCCTCCCCCGGGGCTGTCGCGTCACCGGCGGCGGGCCGGGCCGAGGGGGAACCCCGCCCGGGGGCAGGGCCGGGCCGGGCCGGGCCCGGGGCGGCGGGGAGAGCGGCCCGGCGGCGGGGCCATGGCCAAGGCCTACGACCACCTCTTCAAGCTGCTGCTCATCGGGGACAGCGGCGTGGGCAAGACCTGCCTCATCATCCGCTTCGCCGAGGACAACTTCACCAGCACCTACATCTCCACCATCGGTGCGTGAGCCGGGACCCCCGCTGTCCCCTCGGTGTCCCCCGGGGCCGCTCCCATCGCTCGCTGCCCGTCTCCTTGGGGGACACCGGGGCTGCGGCCCGGCCGGTGCCCGTGGGCTCGGAGCCGCGTCCCGGGACCGGTGTCACGGAGGAGCCGACACCGGCCAGCGAGCCGGGACCCGGCACCGACCGGCCCCAGCGCTGGTGGAGCCGTTTCCTGAGCCTGGAGCAGCCGCCCCGTTCCATCCCATCCTACCCATCCCGTCCCATCCCATCCTACCCATCCCGTCCCACCCCATCCCACCCCATCCCATCCCACCCCATCCCATCCCACCCCATCCTACCCCGTCCCATCCCATCCCACCCCACCCCATCCCACCACGTCTGCGGGGCCGGGAGCTCCAGAACACAACCGGGGTCACCTCCCTGTCCCCCCAGCCTGGGGCTGCCCCAGCGGCAGGAAGCTGCTCCTCCTCCTCCTCCTCTTCTTCCTCCGCTCTCCGGACCGTGACAAATCCGTGTCCTGAAACACGCTGAGCGGGGCCGAGCCGGGGGGGCAGAGATGTGGGAGTTTGGGGGGGCCGGTTGACTTGCTGGGGGGGTCCGGCAGCTCCATGCGTCTCTTCTCAACCCCGTCCTGTGGGAATGCTGCGCTGGGGGGTTTGGGGATGCTGGTGCCCGGCCTGGACTTTGCCCCCCCCCTTCTCCTGGGGTGCCAGATGGTTACTGGGAAACCGGGGCTGGGAGTGGAGCGGTTTATGGCCGCTCTGCCCGCCATCCCCTCCTCGCCCCGCTCTCTCCTCCCTTCGCAGGGATCGACTTCAAAATCCGCACGGTGGACATCGACGGGAAGAAGATCAAGCTGCAGGTCTGGTGAGTGCACGGGGCCGGGAATTGGGGACCCCCTGCTTCTCCCCCCGTGCGCTCACCCCCCTGCTCTGCTCTCACAGGGACACGGCGGGACAAGAGCGCTTCAAAACCATCACGACGGCTTATTACCGCGGTGCTGTGGTACGGCGGGGCCGGCAGCCCCACAGAGGGGTTGGGGCGGCTCTGGGAAGGGCGGTGAGACCCCCCAACTCGGTCCCTGTCCCGCTGACCGCGCGTCCTCGCAGGGCATCATCCTGGTGTACGACATCACCGATGCGAAATCCTTTGAGAATATCCAGAACTGGATGAAGAGCATCAAGGAGGTGGGTGTGCGCTGGGGTGGGGGACACGGGGGGGCACCGGGGCGGGGGGACGCTGTCACCTGTCCCCTCTCACCCCCAGAATGCATCCGCCGGGGTCGAGCGTCTCCTCATCGGCAACAAGTGTGACATGGAGGCCAAGCGCAAAGTGCAGCGGGATGAGGCTGAGAAGGTAGGGGGGGCGCTGGGGGGGCTCCCGTGGGGCTCCTGGCATCAGGGTCAGCGCGGGGGGGTCCTCTTGTCCCGCAGCTGGCGAAGGAGCACGGGATCCGCTTCTTCGAGACCAGCGCCAAGTCCAGCGTGAACGTGGAGGAGGTGAGTGGGGGGGCCACACAACCCCAGCGTGAATACCATGGGGGGGTCCTCACCCCCGGGGTGTCCCTAGATGGGGGGATGCTGCTGTCCCCAATGACTGTCCCCTCTCCGCAGGCCTTCAGCACGCTGGCGCGGGACATCCTGCAGAAATCCTCCCGGAAAGCCGTGAGTGGGGCTGGGGGGCCGGTGAGGGACGCCCCTCTTCTCCGGCCCCCCTGACCCCTTCCCCTCCCTGTTCCAGGCCCCCAGCAGCAACAGGCCCCTGCTGGAGTCCGGCCCCCCGCGGAAGGCCGGCGGTAAATGCTCCCTGGTGTAGCGCTGCCGGGTCCCCCGCTGCTGCCCCGGGGCGCTGCGGGCGCCTCTCCGGGGGGGGATACCGGGGGGCTCCCGGTTGGACCGGGGAGGGGGCAGGGCTGACCCCCCCGCTCCGCACCTCGTGCCATAAAGCCCAGCTTGTGCCTTGGCCCCGTCTCCGGTGTCTGTGTTGGGGACGACGCGGGGCGGGGGGGGGGACGGACGCGGGGCGGGAGGAACCGGGGCCGGTGGGGAGGAGGGAGCGGCCGGGGCGCCGCCGCTAAACCACGCCCCTTCGCAAAGCCACGCCTATCAAAGCCACACCCCCTCACCCAAAGCCACGCCCCTCCTCAAAGCCACGCCCCTGCTAAAACCATGCCCGCTCAAAACACGCCCACTCCACAAAACCCGCCCATTCCACCAAGCCCCGCCCTCTCAGCACACGTAACCCCGCCTCTCACGCAGGCCCCGCCCCTCCCGTTTCTCCCAGCTGTCCCCGCGCGTCAAGATGGCGGCGCTCCCGGAGCGGCGGGCCCCGGTCCGGTAATCCCGCCGCTCCCATGGGGCCCCGGTCCGGTAATCCCGCCGCTCCCATGGGGCCCCGCGCTCTCTCCGGGCCGCGCTGCTGCGCCCTCTACGCCGTGCTGGGCGCCCTGGCGGCGCTCGCTCTCTACAGGCCGGCGGCGGCGGCGATGGTGGCGAACGACGAGAGGCGCTCGGGTGGGTGCGGGGCCGGGGGCTGCGGCCGGGCCTGCTCTGGGCCTTTGGAGCTCCGGGGTGGGACTGGGGGGGACCCGGGGACCAGGCCCGGCCCGTGCTGAGCAGCCGCGTTCTCTCCGCAGCGAGCCCGGTGGCGGCCACGCCGTGCTGGCGGCTGGAGGACTTCGTGGTGGCTCAGGAGTGCGCCCGCTGCTCCAGCTTCCAGGCGGTGAGTGCGGGCGGTGGGGGGGCCGGGTACACACCGTGTCCTGCCCGGGCTGCGGGACACACCCTGCCCGGCACAGCATCACAGGATGTGAGGGGCTGGAGGGACCTGGAAAGCTCATCCAGTGCAACCCCCCGGAGCAGGAACACCCAGCTGAGGTTCCACAGGAAGGTGTCCAGGGGTTGGAATGTCTGCAGAGAAGGAGACTCCACACCCTCCCTGGGCAGCCTGGGCCAGGCTCTGCCACCCTCACCCCAACAAGCTGCTTCTCATCTTCCAGCGGAACCTCCTGTGTTGCAGTTTGCACCCATTGCCCCTTGTCCTGTCCCTGGTTGTCACCAGCAGAGCCTGGCTCCATCCTCCTGACACTGCCCCTTTCCATCTTGATCCCAGCAATGAGTCCCCCCTCAGGCTCCTCTTGTCCAGCTCCAGAGCCCCAGCTCCCTCAGCCTTTCCTCTCCCGGGAGATGCTCCACTCCCTCCAGCATCTTGGTGGCTGCGCTGGACTCTCTCCAGCAGTTCCCTGTCCTGCTGGAGCTGAGGGGCCACAACTGGAGGCACGGCCTCTCAACGTGCCCATCTCACTTTGCAGAAGACGTTACCGGAGTGCAGCCGCACCGGCTTCATTGAAAAGATCAACTGTGCCACCTCCAAGAGGGAAGAGTACAAGAGGTGGGTGCCGGTCCCGGGGGGAGATGAAGCAGCTGGAAGCCCCGGGGGGGTCACGCAGCAGGATGGGGGCCGGGGCTGATCCCTGCGGGGTCCTGAGCTCTGCCCTCCCCGTGCCGCAGCTGCCGCTCGGCTGTGATGGAGGCTCGCGTCTTCTGGAGGTTCGTGGGCTCCATGATGTGCGTGGCCGCCGTCTTCGCCGTGCTGGTGGTTTGGCGGCAGCGTGTGCTGGACAGGAAGGCGCTGGAGAAGGTCCGCAAGCAGATCGAGTCCATTTAGCAGAGCCCGGGATGGGGAACTCGGCTCTCCCGCCGCTCCCGGCTGGGTGGGAGGAGGACGGAGCGCCCGGGACGGGCCCTGCGCTGCGCCATGAACACGGGGACCTGCTGGGAGCCCCCCCGCTGTCTCACACACACCCGGGGTGTCCCGTGGAGCGGCTGAGGGGGGTTCTGCTCGCGCGGGGCCGGGCCGGGCCCCTGGGGAGCGTGGTGTGGAATAAATCCTGATCAGTGTCACCACAGCGGCGCTGGCATTTGTCCCGAGGAGGTTCTGGTTCCCGCTGGTTCTGCTCCCCACTCTGAGCCTCCTCCCACCACGTTTCCCCTCCCGCACACTTTGGGGTGCAAATGGGCTGTGGGTTTATTCAGCAGAGGCTGCTCGTGAGCACAGATCTGCCCCCGGGGGGGTGACACCCAACACCCCCTGCCCGGGTGGGTGTCCCCCCCACAGCCCCGGGATGGGGGCAGCGCCGGGGCCACTGTTACATCTCATCCCCATGTCCCCCTTGTGCTGCCCCCACACCCCCCGGGGGGGCCCAACCGGAGGAATTGGTGAGCGGTTCCCTGCTGGGGGGGAACCTCCCGTCCCCCCGCTCGGTTCCATCCGCAGCTCCCGGATCGTCCGCCCGCAGCCGCCCCGGCGCAGGGAACGCGGCTTCTCCATCCGGTCCCGGCTGCTCCCCCCGGGTCAGGATGTTCCTGGAAATCACTGTGGGGATGGGGACGCTGGGGGGTGGCTGCAGCCGCCCCCCCGGGCTCCCGCGGCCCCCCACGCTCCCCGTTACCTCTGGTGGGTCTGTCACCGTCCCCGCTGCCCCCCCAGCCCCGGTGGAAGGGGCTGTAGCTGGGGAAGAGGATGAGTCCCAGGGAGAAGAGCAGGATCTGGGGAGGGACAGGAGTCGTGTGTCCCCGGGCGGTGCTGGGGACACGGGGGCTGCGGGTTGTGGCACCTACCAGGACGCAGGTGCCGGTCTGGGCGGCCTTGTTGGACGTTTGCTTGATCAGCGCCTGCAGCTGCCGCAGCAGCGACCTGCGGGACGGGGTCGTGAGGACCAGAGGGGCGTTTTGCTTGGAAAAGAGCTTTAAAATCATGGAGTCCAAGTGTTCCCCCACCCCCGGCACTGCCCGTGTCCCTGAGAACCTCATCTGTGTGTTTTAACCCCCCCAGGGACGGTGACTCCAGCACTGCCCTGGGCAGCCTGTTCCAACACCCACAGCCCTTTGGGGAGAAATCACCCCAAATTTCCACCCTCAACCTCCCCTGGCGCAACTTGAGGCCGTTTCCTCTGCTCCTGGCGCTTGTTCCTGGGGAGCAGAGCCCGACCCCCCTGGCTCCAAGCTCCTTTCAGGCAGTTCAGAGATCAGAAGGTCTCCCCTCAGCTCCTGTTGTCCAGCTGAACCCCCCAGCTCCCTCAGTCTCCATCACACTTGTGCTCCAGCCCCTCACCAGCTCCGTTCCCTTCCCTCCACTCCAGCTCCCCAAGGTCTCTGTGTGTCCCCTCCCGTCCGTCCCTGTCCCCCGCACTCACCCATTGCGCTGTTCCAGCTCCTGCACCTTTTTCCGCAGCTCCTGGTTCTGCGCTGAGCACGCAGCCGCCCTACCCGGGCGGGGGGGGACAGGTGAGGGGACACGCAGCCGGGGCGGGAGGGGACGTGCCGGCTCGCGGTGCCACCGGCACCCACCTGCTCTCCAGCCCGTCCAGATACTCCTTCCTCCTCCGCCGGCTGTCCTGCGCCGACTGCTTGTTCCGGATCTTCCTCCTCACCTTCTTCAGGATCCGCTCCTCGGCCTGGCGAGGCGTGGGGGGTCATCACTCGTCCCCGATGTCCCCCGTGTGTCCCCCGCGTGCCCCCCGCCCGCCCCCCGCGCACCTGGGTGAGGGGCAGCGTGCCGGGCAGCGTCACCCCCTCCTGCGCCAGCAGCCGCTTCTCCTCCTCCGTCAGCTGCAGCTGCCGAGAGACGGGACGTGTGGGGACGGGCACCCCGGCGTGGGGACACACGGGGGGCTGCGGGGACTCACGGCGGGGCCGGGCGCGCGCAGCGGCACCACGGGCAGCTCGGTGGGGATGCAGGAGCCGGGGAGCAGCGCGGGGCAGAGACAGTTGTCTGCAAGGAGAGGTGGCGATGCCCTCCCTGCCTGCACCCCCTCCCTGCCTGCAGCCCCTCCCTGCCTGCACCCCCTGCCTGTCCTGCCCCCTGTCTGTCCTGGCTGAGCCCCACTGGGGCCAAACCCCAACTGACCGAGCTGGATGGAGACGACGGTGCCGTGCAGGGGGGTGCGGAGGTCGCACACCACCTCGTACAGCGTGGCGGGGACGGGGGGGTCCTCCGGCTGCACCCCATGAATCTGGGGGGGCTCCGCGCTGCAGACGTCGTTGGGGTTCACGGTCACCCGCAGCAGCTCCTCGGCTTTGCTCCCGTCCCAGCCCTGCGGCCGCGGAGATGCTGGTGGGGGATGCGCGAGGGGACCCCGGGACCCCTGTGTCCCTCGGGGGGCTCCTCTGTCCCCTGCTCCCCCTTCAGCACCGACTCACGGTGTCACCGGGGAGCGGCCAGGCCTCCGGTGTGAATTCACTGCCGGGGAAGAGCTCGTCCTGCGGCTCCGGGAGAGCGTCCAGCGGCTCCGGTGTGTCCGGCTCCATCACCGGGCTGCGGGGCGAGCGGGGGCTGCCGATGTCACCCCGGGGACCCCCGGGAGCTGCTCCCGTCCCATCCCACCCTGCAGCGTTGTCACCCATCACCGGCCACGTCCCCTCTACCGGCTCCCCAGACCCCCGGTTTCCCCCCGGTGCTCCTGGGGTGTCCCCGGGTTGTACCTCGGCCGCGGGGTCCGCCCGGGCCGTGCACCAGGATCTCCGGCATCCTGGGCAAACGCAGCCAAGTCCCACCCCCGAGCCTCCCAGCGGCGGCGGGGCCGGGCTCCCCGCGCCCGCCGGGCCCGCGATCCGCCCCCGGGGCACCGGGGGACACGGGGACGACGGAGGGACCGGGGGACGCGGGCACAGTGGAGAGAGCGGCTCCGTTTAGCGGGGAGAACCGAGTTTGGGCTGCCCCGGGGCCGCGTCCGGGAGGCTCCGGGGAGCAGCAGCGAGCGGTCCCACGGGGCAACCGGGACTCCGTGACGCGGAACCGGCCCCGCTGCCCCGGTTCGCGCGGTCCCGGGCTCCGGGAGCCGGTTTGTTGCGCCCGGCGGTGGCTCCAGGCCCGGACCGGTGTCCTCCCGGTACCGGAGCCCCGGGGGGTCTGACCCGCCCGGCGGAGCCGGACACGTTTGCGCGCTCCCGAGCGAGCGGCGGCGCGCCCTTCTTGCTCATTCTCTATTGGCCGCGGCGCACGTCACTCAGCGGCGCCTGCGGAGTTTTGCGCGTTGCTATTGGCTACGGCGGCGGGGCCGGCTCCGCCCTTTGGAACTCGGCGGCCGCGCGGACCATGGAGTGAACGGTGAGTTGGGGGGACGCACCGGGACCGGGACCTGACACCGGGACCGGGGCCTTGGATCGGAACGGGGACCGGAACTGAGACTCCGTCCCGGCCGCCGATGCCGGTCCCGGTCTCTATCCCGGTCCCGGTACCGGAGCGCTGCCTCGCTTGACGGGGCCGCCCCCCGGTCCCCCTCCCCGGCGGGACCGGCCGCGCCGCAGCCCCTGGGGATCCCTCCCAGCCCAGCCCGGTGCTCCGCGCCCCGGAGGCCCCGGGACGGGGAGGCGGTCGGTGCCGGCGGGGGGGGCGGTGAGTCACCGGGGCCGGGAGGCGGCACCGGCCGCTCTGACCGTCCCGTCCCGTCGCGTTCCGCCGTAGCTCCGGGCCGCCCCGGGATGTGAAGCGCCGTCGAGTCGGCGGGTCGGTGCTTCCCCCGCAGCGGCGCCCGGCGGGATGGCGGCGGGGACCGGGAGCGGGGCGGCGGAACTGGCCTGGAGCCCCGGGACGGAGCCGCGGCGCCCGCCCGGCCTGGAGGCCAAACTGGGCTCGTTGGTGCTGCTGCTGCTGCTGCCCCTCGGCTGCGGGCTCGCCCCGCTCTGCTGCTTCCGCCAGCCGCCCAGCGCCGCCGGTACGGCCGGGGACCGGGGGGCGGGGGAGCTGGGGAGGGGTCTGAGTGAGTCTGGTTCATTTGGGTTTCCAGGGGGCCGCGTGGTCTCAGAGGGTCTGCGGGGTCCAGGAGGTCCCGGGGGGGCTGGGAGGGTCCTGGGTGTGCAGGGAGTCCCAAGGGGTCTTGGGGAGTTTGGGAGGGGTCTGGAGGAGTCGGGCACATCTGGGGGCTCTGGGACGGTCCAGGGAGTCCAGGAGGTCTTGGGGAGTTTGGGAGGGGTCGGGGGAGTCTGGCTGATTCGGGGGGCTGGGGGGGATCCAGGTGATCTGGGAAGCCCTGGGGGGTCTGGGGTCCCAGGTTCTTAGGGGCCTTGGGGGTGTGAGGGGGGTCCAGGGTGCCCTGAGGAGTCTGGGAGGGCCTGGGGGTGCTGGGGACGGGTCTGTGACCCAGGGCAGGGCTGACCCAAGGGGCCCGCGGGTCTGGGGCCGTGCGGGGGTCTCAGTGCCCCCCCCGCAGACGCCCGCAGCCCGGTGCTCAGCCTGGTGAGCTGCTTCGCCGGCGGCGTCTTCCTGGCCACCTGCCTGCTCGACCTCCTGCCCGACTACCTGGCCAGCATCAGCGCGGCGCTGGAGGGGCTGCACGTCACGGTGAGCGCCCGGCGACCCCGGGGCCCTGCGCGCAACGGGGGGGTCCCAGCTCTGCCCCGGGGGGGGGCAAACCGCTGCCTGGGGGGGTTTCCCGGTGTCCCCGTTCGTGTGGCCGGGATTGGGGTCAAGGTCAACAGCGCCTGCTGGGTGTGGGGGGGTCGGCTGTGCCGGGACAGCGGGGAGCGGGTGGCTTGGGGTACGGTGGGGACAGCGGGGATGGGATGGTGGGGGTGGGACAGCGGGGAGCAGCGATGGGACAGCGGGGAGGGGGGACAGCGGGGATGGGGTGGCAGGGAGGGGACGGTGCGGATGGGACAATGGAGGGGACAGGGAGGCCGGCAGAGCAGGGAGGGGACGGCGCGCGAGGCCCTCGTGTCCCTGCGTGACTCATGGAAAGATCCTCCCTCTGCCCAGCGCTTCCCGGCAGCCGCCTCCTCGGCTTCCTTCCCCGCGCGGGCACAGACAGGCCCTGAGCCCCCTTTTCCCCCCTCGACTCCCCAGCTGCAGTTCCCCTTGCCCGAATTCATCCTGGCCATGGGCTTCTTCCTGGTGCTGGTTCTGGAGCAGGTCGCGCTGGCGCAGCGGGACCCGCCGCCCGTCACCGAGGAGACGCGCGCGCTGCTGCCCGCCGGCGCCGTCCCCGCGCCGTCCCCGCCGCCGCCCGGCGCCCGCGGCGCGGTGCGCGCCGGGCTGCTGGTGCTGGCGCTGGCGCTGCACGCCGTGCTGGAGGGGCTGGCGCTGGGGCTGCAGGAGGCCGAGGGGGCCGTGCTGCGCGTGTGCCTGGCGCTGCTGCTGCACAAGTGCGCCGTGGCCTTCAGCCTGGCGCTGAAGCTGCTGCGGGGCCGGCTGCGCGCCCCGGCCGTGGCCGCCTGCCTGCTGCTCTTCGCCATGATGTCCCCGCTGGGCGTGGGGCTGGGGGCGGCGGTGGCGGCGGGCGCGGGGCCGCGGCAGCGCCTGTGCCGGGGGGTGCTGGAGGGGCTGGCGGCCGGGACGTTTCTCTACATCACGTTCCTGGAGATCCTGCCGCAGGAGCTGGGGGTGCCCCAGCAGCGCGTCCCCAAGGTCATCCTGCTCCTCGCCGGCTTCAGCCTCGTCACCGCCATCCTCTTCATCAAGATCTGAGGGACACCCCCGCGCACACCCCCTCACCCCGGGGGTTCCCCTCTGCGCCCCCTCCCCTGTGTAAGTGCCAAAGCGCCACGGTCGGGGCTGCCCCTGCGCCCCCCCCAGCCCTTCTGGATGGGCTCCGTGCCTCAGTTTCCCCATCTGCACAGGGGGAATGGTGCTGTGCCCCCTGCCGTGGGGGGTGAGCATGTGGATTCCACCCCCCCCATCCACAAGTGCCCTTACGATGCGGGTGGGCGCCCCACAGTGTGCAGCCCTGCGGGGAAAGGGTTCGGATGAAGCCAATAAAAGACCTAAAAGACCAAACAAGATGGTGCTGTGTCTATCTGGGGGGGGTTGGGAGGTGGTCCGTTAAATTTGGGGGGGGGGAGACAGTGCCCAAGGGGGGGGCCATGGTGCTGCGGGGGGTGGGGGGTCTGGGCCCCCCCGTTTGGGAAGGGGAGGCTGGGTCCCGACTGGGGGGGTCACCCCGCTGTACCCCCCACCGCGTATTGTCACCAACCCCGCGCAGCGTCACCCGCCTCCTTAAATCTTTGCCACGCCCCCTGCCACGCCCCCGCCACGCCCCCAGGGAGGGCGGTGGCCGCGCGGTGCACGCCGGGACTTGTAGTCAGTCCCGCCCTCCCCGCCCCGCGCACCCCCCGGGGAGGGTGGAACCGGGGACTCCATTTCCCAGCGGCCCCTGCGTGCGACGCCGCGGGGGCTGCCGGGAGTTGTAGTCCCTGCCCCGCAGTGCCCCGCGGCGGCGCCCGGCCCGCGGACTCCCCGCCCCAGCAGCCCCCGCGCGGCGGCGGCGGCGGCGGCGGCCGGAGCGGCCCGAGCAGGGAAGATGGCGGCGGCGGGCGCGGGGGCCGGGCCCGGGCCCGGTGCGGGCTCCTCGGCCGGCGCCGGCGCCTCCAACCCGCGGAAGTTCAGCGAGAAGATCGCGCTGCAGAAGCAGCGGCAGGCGGAGGAGACGGCGGCCTTCGAGGAGGTGATGATGGAGATCTGCTCCACACGGGTGAGCGGCGCCGCCGCGGCCTCCCCCGCACCCCCCGCACCGCCGGATGCGCGACGGGCCCGGGGGGACCGGGAGGGGCGGGAGGGGCTGCGAGGAGCCGGGGGCTGAGAGAAGGGCCGGGGGCTGAGAGCCCGGGGGGTCGGGAGGGGCCCGGGGGTTGTGAGGGGCCCCGGGGTTGTGAGGGGACCGGGGGGTGTCGTGGGGGGTGGGGGCGCAGGGGGGGTGTAGGAGAAGGGGGGGGGCTGGCGGGGTTCGGGGCTGCAGAGGGGCCGGGGGGGCTGGGGGTGCAGCCCTTGGTGCGATGGAGCCGCTGGGGCATCCCCGGGGCCGGGCCTGAGCGTGGGGTGCGGAGGGGACCCCCCTAATGGGAACGCGCCTCCTCGGGGCGCCCCCCCCGCCCGGTTCTCCTTCCCCTGGTCTGTGTGTGTTATTGCTCTGGCTCCTCGCACGGGATCGCACGTGGCTCGCGCGCCCGTGGCGCCGCGCGTGGGGCCGGCGCCGCTGGGAAAACCCACTCGCTGGGGTTCACCGGGGGTTCACCGGGGGTTCACGGGGGTTCACGGGGGGTTCACCGGGGGGTTCACCGGGGGGTTCCCGGGGGGTTCACCGGGGGGTTCACAGGGGTTCACCGGGGGGTTCACCGGGGGGTTCACCGGGGGGTTCACCGGGGGTTCACGGGGGGTTCACCGGGGTTCACCGGGGGTTCACCGGGGGGTTCACAGGGGTTCACCGGGGGTTCACCGGGGGGTTCACCGGGGGTTCACGGGGGGTTCACCGGGGGCTCACGGCGCCGTCGCCTTCCCGCTGCCGCCGGGACCCACCGGGGGCTCCGTGGGGTGGGCGAAGCATCCAGCTGCGCCGCAGCCCCGTGTCACCTCTGCCGGGCGACCCGGGGACCCCGGGGACAGTCGGGTTGGTCCTTCCCGCCCGGTTCCCGCGGGAAGCAGCGGATGCTCCATCCCTGGAGATGCTTCAACTTAGCTTGGCCGGAGCCACCCGAAACGGTTGGTTTTGCTTGGACTTGGTGATCCTGTGGGTCTCTTCCAACTGAAATGATTCAGTTCTATTCTATTCTGAGGAAACGCGGCGTTGGGAGCGAGCGGCGGGATGGGGAGTTTTTGTCACCCGAGGGCTCCCCGAAGGGACCTCGGCTGCCGGAGGGGCCGCCCTGCGGTGCCGTGTCCCCCCGAGCGCCGTTTGCCATGAGAGCAGCCGGTCAGCGCCGGGCGGTGTTTCACCCCGCGCGGCCGGCGGGGGTTACGTGGCCATTGGCCAAAACGGGGGTTTGGCCACATTGCAACCCGGAGGGGCGGGTTGTGCCGACGCCGGGGCTCTAGGATGGATGAGCACAGGGCGGCTCTTCAGGTGACGATGAGGCTCCGGTGTCACCCTGGGGCTCAGCAGCAGCAAAACCCACCGCGGTGCCGGGGGTGGTGGGGACAGGGGAGCGACGCGCGGCTCTCGGAGCCGATGACGGGCCGGGGATGTCACCCCGCAGGTTTTGTCACCTCTGGAGTTGGAGCTGCGACCTGCGCGTCGCCGCCGAGTTTGGGAGCGGGCTGGAGCCTCCGGCGCCGTGTTTGCACAGTAAACAGCTGGTTAATGTGCAGCGAAGCCGGGGCAGAGGCACCGGGACTGTCCTCACCGCTAATCCCTGTCCCATGGAGGCACCGGAGCCCGTTCTGGGGGTGTCCCGGCTTTTCGGGGTCCCCTCCACAGACAGGGAGATGCAGCGACCGTCGTGCCGGCAGCTTTTGGTGGCTCTTCGCCGGGGAGAGGCGGCTCCCGCCTGCTTTGGGGCGTCGCGGCCCCTTTGTGTGATTTTCTGCGCGATTTTGGCTCCGCGGGGACCCTGGCTCGGAGAACAGCGCCGGATCCCAAGACCTTAAGCTCCAGCGCGGCTCCTAATCCCGCGGTGCCAGCGCAGCCAGCTGTTCGCTAAATCTCCTGCGTTTTTTGCTTGTTTTCCCTTTGTTTTTTTCCTCTCCCCTCGGATCTGGATCTGACTGCTCTCCAGCTCGGGGATTCGCTGTCGCGGCTTTCCCGCTCCTGAGCCGCTTTTTTGGGGGTTCGTTTGGCTCCTCTCCCCCGGGTTTGGCGCGAGGGCCGCGCCGGGGTCAGCGCGCTGGCGGATTCTGCGCATGGGGATCGCGGGGAACGGGGCACCCCCTTGTGCCGCGGGGGGGACGGGACGCCGAGCGTCTTCTGCCGCCGTGGGGGAGTTTGTGCCGCTCGTGGCGGGTCGAGCCCCCGCTTGGCTGCGCCGTGACGGGGGTGTCGGTGCCGGTGCCGCCGCAGGACCCCCAGCCCCCCTCTGGTTTTCTCCACCGTGTTTGGAGGGCGATATCTCCCGCTGCGGTTTGCCGCGACTCCTTCCCTCGGCCTTGAGTTGTGCCGAGCGGTCCCACCCGCCTCGGGGTGTCCCCCGGCTTTGGGCTGCGACGCCGGCGTTCGGTGCGGACGAGGCGCCGGCAAACGCGGCGTCTCCAAATGGAAGGGGCGGGGGTGACGCAGCGCGGAGCCCCAAGTCCTGCGCGCTGGGGCGCGGGGGCTGTTTTGGAGGGGGGGTTCACCCTTTGGGTGCCGCAGCCGGCGCTTTCCCCGCCGCCGAACCCTCAGCGTCCTTCCTGCGCCCACGGAGCCGGGAAAGTCCCTTGTGGGGCCAGCGCCGCGCTCGGTGGCTTCGAAGCAAAGAGTTCCCGGGTGCGGGGGGCGGCGGGAGGGGGCAGAGCCCCCCCGTGGGGATCCACGGCCCCTCTTCCCATGGGACACCCGGGGGCCGACGCTGTGGGAGGGAGAGTTTGGGACAACCCGCTGGGATGGGGACAACCCGCTGGGCCGGGGCCAGGGGGATGTGGGGTGTAGCGAGGTGGTCGGGACGAGCCCCCAGCCCCCCCGGGGTGCCGGTTGTGCTCCCCTGACCCGTGTCCCCCCCCCGGCCCAGCTGCAGGCGCAGAAGCTGCGGTTGGCGCACAGCCGGGGCCCCTATTACAGCGGCTCCCTGCCCAACGTCAACCAGATCGGCAGCGGCGTCTCCGAATTCCAGGTGAGTGGCGGCTCCCCCACCGCGGGGCGTTGCTGGGGGGCCGGTCCGGAGCCCCCTGCACTGGCAGTGGGGCTGGGGGGGCTCAGTTCAGTGTCCCTCCCGCAGGGCCCGTTGCATTCGCCGCTGGACTCCACGCGCAGCACCCGGCACCACGGGCTGGTGGAGCGGGTGCAGCGGGACCCGCGCCGGATGATGTCCCCGCTGCGGCGATACGTCCGGCAGATATCCTTTGGCCTTTAGCCTTTACCCGCTGCTCTTTTCCCTTTTCTCTTCTCCCGTTCTTTCCCGCCCCGTGCGTGGGGCCAGGCTGGGGCTCCCAGGGCTCCCAGCGCTCACCTCTCTCTGGGCTTATAGAGCACTGGCAAAGCCGGCTGCCCTGCTCTGCCTGTGGGGTTGTGTTAGAATCGTGGAATTGCAGATAGTTTGGGTTGAAGGGACATTTAAAGCCCCCCAGTGCCCCCCCTGCCATGACAGGGACATCGTCACCAGCTCAGGGTGCTCAGAGCCCCGTCCAGCCTGGCCTGGGGTGTCTCAGGGATGGTTCATCCACCACCTCTCTGGGTACCTGGGCCAGGCTCTCACCACCCTCAGGGCAACAATTTCACTCTATCCAGCCTGAATCTTTTAATTTAAACCATCACCCCTTGTCCCATCACCCACTCAAAGGTCTGTCCCCATCTTTTAAGTCCAGAAAGGCCGCACTAAGGTCTCACTGGAGCTTCTCTTCTCAGCTGAACACCCCAACTCTCAGCCTGTCCCCCAGCAGAGCTGTTCCAGCCTCGGCTCATTCCTGTGGCTCCTCTGGCCCCTCTCCAGCAGCTCCGTGTCCTGTGCTGGGGACCCAGAGCTGGACGCGGTGCCCGGGGGTGTCACCAGAGCTCTGCGTTTGGCCCTTGACGTGTCCCGCACATCGACAGCTCTCCCTACGGACCCACCTACCTGTCCCCCCCGCCTGAGCCCAGCTGGAGGAGGTAACACCCCGCGGGTCGGGGGGACATGGAGAAACGCCGAGACGCCGGGAGGGCGCCGGGGAGGTCTCCCCGCTTCTCTGATTGCGGGTGCTGCCCACCCGTCCCACACGGGGGGTGTTTAGAGAGGATTTTAAGGATTTCATCCTGCCCAAAAGAGCTGCGTCCCCCGGCCTCTGGGATGGGTGAGGGGACCAGAGTGCACCCCGAGCATCGTTTCTGTGCTGCCGAGGTCCCTTTGGGCTCGGCTCAGCCCTTTTAGAGCTCGCTCAGAGCTCCTGGGCCTTATTTTCAAGGCTTGGCTCCTGCTCCACGACGTGTCACTTTGTTTTTGGGCGGCGCAGCCGTGTCCCCGAGGCCGAGCCGCCTGTCACCGCGGTGTCAGGGCTGTGGGGCCCCCATAATAACGCCGTGGTGTTTTTCCTTCCGAAGGACCATGCCCTGGGGTAACTTCCCGACGGAGAAAGGACATTTGTTCAGGCTGCCCTCGGCTCTCAACAGGTGAAGGATTGTTTGTTCTGTTTTCTCTCTGTCCCGGGACCCCCTGGGTGGGCACAGCCCTGGTTGTGACACCCCCGCTCCCCCAGAGGGGTGACCCTGCGCCCCCCGTGCTCAGTGTGTGGCTCCGTGGTCCCACGGAGCTGCTTTTGGGGACACAGCGGGTGTCCCCAGGGCTGCCCTTGCTCGGTGCTGGCACATGGGACAAGGACCCAGGGGATCGAGCCACCTCTGGGGAGCCCCACGAGGTGACATAGCAGTGGGTTGAGCCCCCCCGGTGGGGTCTGAGCCCCCCGCCGGGCTCGGGCACAGGCAGGAGCCGCCTCTGCCAGCTGGGAGAGCCGCAGCGTCACCCCGGGGTGGCTTTGGGGCGGCCCCCGTCCCCACGTGGGCCCCGCGCAGGAGGGGGCTGCGTCCCTTGGGCGGCGGGGGGGTTTCCTGCCTCCCAGCTGAACAATATCCCCCTTGTGCGGTCCCAGGACGCGTCAGCAGCTTCTGCCCGGCCCCTCCCCGCGCTCCTCCGCTTCAGACCCACTGATTGGGGACACAATGGGTGTCACAGCCCTGGGCCCCCGGCCCCTCCAGAGCCCCCAGCGGGGAACAAAAGGTCCTGGGGGATCCCGGTTTCCGCGGTGCCAGGGGCTGTGGGCCGACGGCAGAGCCGTCCCTTGGAGCAGATGGGTCCGGAGCACCCAGCGTGCTGGTGCGCAGGGTGAGGGACATTGCGCTGGGGGGGTTGGCAGAAGGGGGCGAGGACCCCGCAGAGCATCTGCCCCCGGGGCTCGGAGCCGGTTGTTCCTCCAGCAAACACCCCCGTTCTGCCTTCTCTCCCCTGTTTCCCCAGTGTCGGTAGCTCCACAGCCCCCCAGCCCCGCTCTCGTCACCCTCCCCTGGACAGGACTGTCACTGCAGAGGGGGCTGAGTCTAACGAGCCCTTTTGCTTTGCTAATTAGAACAAATTCCGACTCGGCGCTTCACATGAGCGTGATGAACCCCAACCCCCAGGATGCCTACCTGGCCCCCTCGCAGGCCCCCCCCCCGCCTGGCCGCCGCACTGGTGAGTGTCCCCCCCGCTTCCCCCTGCGCCCCTCGGGGACACCTGGAGCCCTGTCCCTCGGCAGTGGGGTCAGGCCGCGGCCCCCCCTCCTGCCTGCGCTCCGTGGCGCCGGTTCGTGTTGTCCCCATGTCCCCGTGTCCCCCACTCACGGTCACCCGCTCTCTCTCGCAGGGTTTCTGGACGGGGACGCCGACAGCAAAGGTGAGCGCTGGCCACGTGGCACCCCGCTGTGCCCCCCCCTTGCTGTCACCAAAGCGTCGGGGCAGACGGCAGCGGGTGGGGCGGGGGTCTGTAATGTCCCCCTTGTGACCGGTGGGTGCCCCGGGGTGGCTGTGTCACTGTCCCCATGGCGCACTGACCCTCTCCCCGCCCCCCACCAGTGTTTCTTTTCCAAGTGCCTCCCATCGAAGAGACGTTTGATGACAACAAGCATTCGCTGAAGCCCTGGGACACCAAGAAGGTGCGTGCAGGGGAAGGGCCGTGAGGATGTCACCTCCGCGTCTCCTTCCTGCCCGTGGGACGTTGTGACACCGGCATGGCTCTGCCTCTTCCTGCCCTCAAACCGCGGCTGGCGCAGGCTGCGGGGAGATCGGGTTCAACAGAGAGGAGTTTGGGTTGAAGGGACGTTTAAAGCCCCCCAGTGCCCCCCCTGCCATGACAGGGACATCGTCACCAGCTCAGGGTGCTCAGAGCCCCGTCCAGCCTGGCCTGGGGTGTCTCAGGGATGGTTCAGCCACCACCTCTCTGGGTACCTGGGCCAGGCTCTCACCACCCTCAGGACAACAATTTAATTCCATCCGGCCTGAATCTCTTAATTTAAACCATCACCCCTTGTCCTATCACAACAGGCCCTGCTCAAAAGTCTGTCCCCATCTTTTAAGTCCAGAAAGGCCGCACTGAGGTCTCCCGGAGCTTCTGTTCCCCAGCTGAACACCCCAACTCTCAGCCTGTCCCCAGCAGAGCTGTTCCAGCCTCGGATCATTCCTGGGGCTCCTCTGGGGCTTCACTCTTCTTTCATTTTGCAGCTCTCGTCGTCCTCGGCCCGTCCGCGCTCCTGCGAAGTCCCGGGGATCCAGTAAGTCCTGGGCCGTGCGGCTGGGGGGGGATGCCGGAGCGAGCAGCGACGTTCCCACACCGAGTGTGTCTTGTTTTTCCCCCCCCCAGCATATTTCCATCCCCGGATCAACCCGCCAACGTCCCCCTCATCCCCTCGGCCCTCAACACGGGCGGTTCCCTCCCCGACCTCACCAACCTGCACTTCCCCTCCCCGCTGCCCACCCCCCTCGACCCGGACGAGACCGTTTACCCCAACCTGAGCGGGGGCAACAGCACCGGCAACCTGGCCAACACCATGACGCACCTGGGCATCAGCGGCGGCATGGGCCTGGGCACGGGCTACGACTCGCCAGGTGAGGCTGGGGAGACGCTGGGGCCGGCGTCGCAGCCGCTGAGACGTGGGGCAGCCGAGAGGGGCCCCCGCGGCGCGGAGCTGCCGCAGCGAGGGGAACGCCCCGCCGATGCGCCGGGGCGGCTGCGGCACAGACCGGCCTCTCTGGGCGATCCCGGGATGGAAACCGCGCAGCCGGGGGTCCCGCGGGGGTGTGGGATGGCGGCCCCGGTGAGGAGCCCACCGAGCGCCCCACGCCGCCGGGGTGCGTGTGTGTGTTTGTGTCTGTGTCTCCATCGTTTCGCTCGTCACCTCCGTCACCTTCCATCCCACGGGGCAGCCGGGGAGCCCCAGCCCAGCCCGGGGAGGAGATCCCGGGGCGATTCCGTGGGTAACGCTGGTGTCTCTTCTTTTTTTGTCCCCACAGGACTTACCTCACCTATGCAGAGCTCCCTGAGTAACCCGTCCCTGCAGTCCTCGCTTAGCAACCCCAACCTGCAGGCCTCCCTGCGCAGCCCCTCGCTCCAGTCCTCCCTCAGCAACCCCTCGCTCCAGTCCTCCCAGAGCAGCTCCTCCATCCCCTCCTCGCTCTCCAACCAGTCCCTGCCTTCCTCGCTCTCCTCCTCGCTCAGCAACCCGTCCCTCCCCACGTCCCCCCGCAGCCAGTCCATCCAGTCCTCCCCCAGCAACCCCAGTTTGCCGTCCGGCTTGAGCGGCTCGTCCTACTCCCCCATGGTGCAGGCGTCCATAACCACCTCGCCCCGCCGACGGGTCCCGCTCAGCCCCCTCACCCTCCCAATGGGTGGCGACTCCAGAAGGCAGCACCCCAAACAGTTCTCACCAACAATGTCACCCACATTGTCCTCCATCACCCAGGTATGCATGGTCCATCGCCCGCCGCCGTCTCCTCCTCCTCCTCGACTTCTCTCTCTCTGTCGTCTCGTTTTCCATCCTCATCTCAGCCCACACGCCAGGGAAGCCCCGTGGCAGCTCCGCGGGCTCGGGGACCGCGGGCGCGGGGGGGACACGGCGTGTCCCGCCCCGGGGGGGTGCTGGGCGCAGGGGCTCGGCGCCCGGCGCTGCCGTTCGGGTTCCCCGCACCGCGAGGGTCACCGCGATCTGGTGCTGGGGGCTGGCGCAGACGTTCCCCGTCCCGCGAGAGGCGCCGGCGGGTGCCGCTGACCCCCCCGCTTTGCTCTCTCCGCAGGGGGTGCCCCTGGACACCAGCAAGCTGCCGGCCGACCAGCGGCTGCCGCCGTACGCCTACAGCCAGCCCGGGCTGCTCCTGCAGGCCCAGCCCAGCCCCAAGTCCCTCCCGCAGCCCGTGCAGCCCCCCCCGCAGCCGCCGCTGCCCCCCGCCCCGCCGGCGCGGCCCCCGGTGCCACCCGGCGTGGCCACACAGCGCCCGTACGGCCCCCCGTACCCGCCTAACGCCGCCATGCAGCCGCAGCTGGGACAGAGCCTGGGGGACTTCAGCCTGGGCAGCGTGAGTGCTCCTGGGGGGACAACGAGGGGGGACAGCGGGGTGTTTGTCACCGTAACCTCCCTCTTCTTCCTCCCCATCAATACCTATAACCCGCCTCTTCTTCCTCCCCATCACCTGCCTCTTCATACCTATAACCTGCCTTTTCTTCCTCCCCATCACGTGCCTCTTCATCCCTTTAACCCACCTCTTCTTCCTCCCCATCACCCACTGCTTCATTCCAGTCACCCACCTCTTCTTCATCCCCATCACCCATCTCTTCTTCCTCCGCATAACCCGCCTCTTCTTCCTCCCCATAACCCACCTCTTCTTCCTCCCTGTAACCCGCCTCTCCTTCCTCCCATAACCTGCCTCTTCGTCCCTGTCACCGACCTCTTCTTCCTCCCTATATCCTGCCTCTTCTTCCTCCCCATAACCTGCCTCTTCTTCCTCCCCATAACCTGCCTCTTCTTCCTCCCCATAACCTGCCTCTTCTTCCTCCCCATAACCTGCCTCTTCTTCCTCCCCATAACCTGCCTCTTCATCCCTTTAACCCACCTCTTCTTCCTCCCTATCACCCACGCCTTCATCCATGTAACTCGCTGCTTCTTCATCCCCATCACCCATCTCTTCTTCCTCCGCGTAACCTGCCTCTTCTTCCTCCTCATAACCCACCTCTTCTTCCTCCCCATCACCTGCCTCTTCCTCCCTGTAACCCGCCTCTCCTTCCTCCCATAACCTGCCTCTTCATCCCTGTCACCGACCTCTTCTTCCTCCCTATATCCTGCCTCTTCTTCCTCCCCATAACCTGCCTCTTCTTCCTCCCCATAACCTGCCTCTTCTTCCTCCCCCCCCGCGCCCCCGGCAGCTGGAGCAGTTCGGGATGGGCGACAGCCCCACCGCCAACAGCGGCGCCTTCCCCGAGGAGCTGGGGTCCCTGAGCTACCCCCCCGCCGAGGCCGCCTACGACCCCCCCGTCCCCAACCGGCCCAGCCTGAGCAACTGCAGCCGCCACGGCCCCATCCCCAACATCGTCCTCACCGGTGGGTGCGCGGGGGGCGCCGCGAACGGGGCGTCACACGGGGGGTGTAGTGAACAGGGTGTCACACGGGGGATGCCATGAACAGGGTGTCCCGTGGGGGGTGCCATGAGTGGGGTGTCACACAGGGGGACATGGTGAGCAGGGTGTCCTACAGGGGACGATGCGAACAGGTTGTCATACAGGGGGACACCACGAACAGGGTGTCACACGGTGGACGCTGTGAACAGGGTGTCACAGGGTGTCCCATGGGGACGCTGTGAACGGGGTGTCACACAGGGGATGCTGTGAACAGGGTGTCACAAGTTGTCACACGGGGGGACGCGGTGAACAGGGTGTCACACAGTGGGTTGTAGTGAACAGGGTGTCCCACAGGGGGACACTGTGAACAGGGTGTCACTGGGTGTCACACAGTGGGATGTAGTGAACAGGGTGTCACTGAGTGTCCCACGGGGGATGCTGTGAACAGGGTGTCACACAGTGGGACGTAGTGAACAGGGTGTCACAGGGTGTCACACAGGGGACACCATGAACAGGGTGTCACAGGGTGTCCCACGGGGGGACGCCGCAAACAGGGTGTCACACGGGGGTTGCTGTGAACAGGGTGTCACACGGGACACCGTGAACAGGGTGTCACAGGTGTCACACAGTGGGACGTGGTGAACAGGGTGTCACAGGGTGTCCCACGGGGGGACGCCGCGAGCAGGGTGTCACAGGGTGTCCCACAGGGGGGCCGCCACAAGTGGGGTGTCACCTAGTGGCTGTGCTGACCCCGTGCCCCCCCAGGGGACTCCCCCCCCGGCATCTCGAAGGAGATCGCCACGGCGCTGGCGGGGGTGCCGGGCTTCGAGGTGGAGGCGCTGGAGGACGAGCTGCGCATCGAGCCGCTCAGCCTGGACGGGCTCAGCATGCTCAGCGACCCCTACGCGCTGCTCACCGACCCGGCCGTCGAGGACTCCTTCCGCACCGACCGCCTGCAGTGAGGGGGGGCCGCCCCCCCCAGCCCCCTCCCCAATTCTTCCATCACCCCCCTCCCCTCTTTATTTTTCTTACTTCTTCCGGGGCCACCGCCGGGGTTGGGGGACGCCGGAGCCGCGTGGAGGGGGGTGGACACAAAGCATCTCCCGGGGGGGCTGTACATAACCCCATAGGTAGAAACCCCCCGGGGGGGGGGAGAGGGGGGGGCAGGGTGGGGAGGGGGCCACTTCCATTTTTATTTCCCTTTATTTTTTCTTCTGCCTAATCATCATGTTTAAGGAGAAATCCTGCGCCCCCCCTCGCTGCGCCCCCCTATCGCTGCGCCCCCCCATCGCTGCGCCCCGTATGTACCCCCAGCCCCCCCTCACCCAGCTGCCGGGGACCCCGCGGGACGTGTAGAAAGCACTTGTAACTTTGCCCCCCACCCCCCCGCCATCCCGGACCCCCCCAAAAAGCGCGGGGGCCCCGTCTGCGGGCGGGGGGACCTGGGGCGCCAGGACCTGCGTTCCCCCCCCAGCCCAGGAGGGAGCCAGAGTGATTTATTATTATTATTATTTTTTAAAAATATATTATATGTTAATTAAACGCCTCCTGTGCTGGCGTGTGGCTGATTTCATATGGGGGGGGAAACCCAGTGAGGCTTTGGGGAGGCTCCTGGTCCCCTCCCCAGGGTTTGGGGGGTGCAGGGAGGGGGCGCCTGCTCCCAGTCCCTTATGGGGGGTCAGTGGGTCCCCCCACAATTCCTGAGCATGGGGAGGGGTTGTGGTGCTGGGGGGGGCGGTCCTGATGGTTTCTGGGGGGGGATCCTGATGGTTCCTGGGGGTGCTGGGGGGGTCCTGATTGTTTCTGGGGGGGGTCCTGATGGTTCCTGGGGGTGCTGGGGGGGTCCTGATTGTTTCTGGGGGTGCTGGGGGGGTCTTGATGGTTCCTAGGGGTGCTGGGGGGGTCCTGATGGGTCCTGGGGGGGATCCTGATGGTTCCTGGGGGTGCATGGCTGGTCCCATGGGGTTGCAGAGCGTCCTCCCGCCCGCCAGGTGTCGCTGTCGGGAGCGGCGGGGCCGTGGGGGGGCGCTCTGCAGCGGCCCGGTGGAGCCCAGCGGCGCGACCCGGCCCGGCCCGGCCCGCAGGTACCGGCAGGGGGGACCGGGGGGGGGGAACCGGGGGCTGCGGGGGCCCGGCCGGGGCTGGCGGGCTGGGGCTGGAGCTTGTGGGGCCGGGTGTGGGGCCTGGGCCGGCCTTAGGGCCTGTGGGGCCGGGTGTGTCTGGGGCCGGCTGGGGGGTCTGTAGGCCCGGCTGGGGGTGCGCAGGGCCGGGTTTGGGGTGCATGGGGCCGGTTTGGGGTGCGCAGGGTTTGGGGTGCACAGCGTTTGGGGTGCGCAGGGCCGGGTTTGGGGTGCACAGGACCGGTTCGGGGTGCATAGGGTCGGGTTTGGGGTGCGCAGGGCTTGGGGTGCGCAGGGCTTGGGGTGCGCAGGGTTTGGGGGGCACAGGGTTTGGGGGGCACAGGGTTTGGGGGGCACAGGGCCGGGTTGGGGGCACAGGGCCGGGTTGGGGGCACAGGGCCGCCCGGGGTGGCTCCATGGCCGGGCTGTCATTTCCCGACACCCCCATTTCCAGCCCCAGGCGGGTGCGGGTTGAGGGGCCCGTGGGGTCCCCAGGGGCAGGCAGAACCTGCTGCTGGGGGACCCCCCGCTGCTCCTGCACTGGGGACCCAGGGGTGTGACCAGGAAACCCCCCACTGTCCCCGCTTCCCCTTGGGCTGCGTCCTGCTCCCTCTCCGTGGGGTCACTGGGGGGTCCATGGGGACAGGGCAGGTGACACCGTCACCCAGGACCCCGTCACGTCCCACCGCGGGGACCCAGCCGGGAGGTTGGGGTGTGTAGGGGGGCACAGGGCGGCTGTGGGGACCCCCCGCACCGGTTTGTCCCCACACGAGGCAGGTGACAGGACACTAAACGGCCGCGTGTCCTCGGCTCAGCGTCACCACCGCTAAAAACATCCCCGGGGTGTCCGTCCTGGGGACGCGGTCCTGGGGACAGACTGAGACCCCGTCCCCGCAGCCCCAGTGGGGTGTGACCCCCCAGATAATGGGGTGTAATCCCCGGGTTGCGGAGCCACCGCGCTGTCCCCGCTCTGGGTGTCCACATTGGGACCGTTCCCCCCCCGGCGTGGGGGCGCGGTGCCCCGGTGCCGTGCGAGCGGGTGACGGCCGTGGGTGTGACATGGGTGTTCGCAGCCTCCTCGCCCGCTTCCTTCCCCTTTCCAGCCCGCCCTGCAGCGGCCTCCGGGACCCTCCTGCGGCGCCCGGCAAGCGGGGGGCACCGCGGGCAGGGAGGGGGGGTCTGCGGGCCAGGGGTGCAGCCGCCAAAACTGGGGGGGCCACGCTGCAGGGGGGCTCCCAGCCCAGAGCGGCTGCTCCAGGGGTGTCCCCGGCGTTGTGCCGGGGTGGGGTGCTGTCCCCCCCTCCCCAAACCGTGGGGGTCTCTGTCACATCGCGGCGTGACCGGAAACCTCCTCCCTTCCCGTCGCCGGCGCTTTCGCCCCGTCAGCTCCGCCGTGTGACAGCGGAGCTTTCCCTGCCCCGCGCAGCGCGCCGGGGGGGCCCGTGCGGCAGGTTTGGGGGGTGACCCCGTCCCGCTGTCCCCCCGCAGATGCCGTGAGCCATGTCGGACGAGAAGCCCCCGCAGCTGGTGGATTACTTCGTGGTGGCCGGACTGACGGACACGTCGCGGCCGCTGGAGGAGGAGACCCAGCAGCACCGGCCGGCGCGGCCCAGCGAGCCCATCACCGACGTGGCCGTCATCATCCGCTCGCAGGGCGAGGAGGTGCCGCACGGCTTCACCTGCATCGAGACCACCACCTCGGGCCACCCCGTGGACCTCAACGCCGGGCTGCTCAACAACCCCCAGATGTTCCTGTGCTACAAGCGGGGCCGCGACAAGCCGCCGCTCATCGAGCTGGGGTGAGTTGGCACCCGGCGGGGGTCGGGAGCCCGCTGGGGGTTCCCTCACCGCTCTTCTCCGCGCAGGGTGCACTACGAGGGGAAGGACCGCCCGAAAGCGGGCTACAAGATCCTGGAGACGACGCCGTACAGCCGCTCGGCCAACCTCAACTCGGGGGGGCCGGGGCACCAGCGCACCTTCCTGACGTACCGGCGGGCGGCCGAGCCCCACGGCCACAACACGCTGGGGGTCACCGACATCTGCCTGGTCATGCCCAGCAAGGGCGAGAGCACCCCCCACACCTTCTGCCGCGTGGACAAGAACCTCAACACCAGCATGGTGGGTGCTGGGGTGCCGGTGGACCCCCCCGCTGCCGCCCGGCCTGCGCTGACCCCCCCGTTCCGCTCCCTCCCCGCAGTGGGGCCCGGCGCTGTTCCTCTGCTACAAGATCGCCATGGCCAAGGCCAACACGCTGGTCTACGAAGCAGGTGAGGGGACAATTTGGGGGGGACAACCTGTTGTGTGTTGACACTGAGTGGGGCTGCCGCTCCTCGGTGGAATGGGGGAGATGCTAAGCTGAGGTTTTCTGTCCGTCTGTCCGTCCAGGGCTGCTGGGGCGTTACCCGGAGCAGGACAGCGAGTCCTTCCCGCTCCCCGAATCGGTGCCCGTGTTCTGCCTGCCCATGGGGGCCACCATCGAGAGCTGGCCGGCCGACACCAAGTACCCACTGCCTGTCTTCTCCACCTTCGTGCTCACCGGCGCTTCGGGCGACAAGGCAGGAGCCGCGTGGGGGGGGTCGGGGGGCGTTTTGGGGAGGGGGAGCCGGCTCTGAGCGCCCGCCCCGCGCAGGTGTACGGGGCGGCCATCCAGTTCCACGAGGCGTTTCCGCGGGAGCGGCTGTCGGAGAAGCAGAGCCTGCGGCTGGGGCTGCTGAGCGTGGTGGACCGGCGGCCCGTGGGCGGCCGCTCGCTGCAGACGCGCAAGAGCATCTGCGTCCTCTCGCACTGGCCCTTCTTCGACGTCTTCCGCAAGTTCCTCATGTTCATCTACCGCTACTCCATCTCGGGGCCCCACGTGCTGCCCCTCGAGACGTGAGCGCCGCGCCCGGGGGGAGGTGTGTGGGTGGGGGGACGAGGGGGTGTCCCCCGCTGCGTCCCCACGGACCCGTCTGCCCGCAGGCACATCTCGCATTTCATGCACAACGTCCCCTTCCCGTCCCCGCAGCGGCCGCGCATCCTGGTCCAGGTGAGTCACCGCGCGTCCCCCGCGCCCCCGTCCCCGCCGCGGTGGCTCCACCGTGTGTCCCCCCCCAGATGTCCCCGTACGACAACCTGCTGCTGTGCCGGCCCGTGTCCTCCCCGCTGCCGCTCAGGTAGGGCCGCTCGCGGGGCGCTGGGTTTGGGGACGCGCGAGCGGAGCGGGAAGACGAGACGTGGGGGCGGCCAAGTGACATCCCCCCCGCAGCGGCGCCAGCTTCCTGACGCTGCTGCAGAACCTGGGCCCCGAGAACGCGGTGGCTCTGCTGGTGGCCGTCCTGACCGAGCAGAAGCTGCTTGTCCACTCCCTGCGCCCCGACGTCCTCACCAGCGTGGGCGAAGCGCTGGTGGCGGTGAGTGCCGCCGAGGGGACGCGCAGCCGCGGGGGGGACGCGCCGCGGGCGCCGGGGACCCCCGAATCCCGGCTCCGCGGTGCTGACCGCCCTTGTCCTGTCCCCAGATGATCTTCCCCCTGCGCTGGCAGTGCCCCTACATCCCGCTGTGCCCGCTGGCGCTGGCTGACGTGCTGTGTGCCCCCGTGCCCTTCATTGTAGGCATCCACTCCAGCTACTTCGACCTCTACGAGCCCCCCCGCGACGTCATCTTCGTCGATTTGGACACCAACACCATCTTCCAGTGAGTGGCCTCCCCAAATTCTTGGCCGTGGTGCGGTTGAGATCCCCCCACCCTGCGGTGGCTTCACTTGGGAGGTTCTTGGGGACAACAGGGGGTCTGCTCGTGCCCTCCCCTCGTCCCTTTGTCCCCCCAGGAGCGAGGAGCGCAAGCCGCTGTCCCCGCGCGCGCTGCCCCGCCGGCCCTGCAAGGTGCTGCTGGCCTCGCTGCACAACATCTCCCAGCAGCTGGACGAGCGTGAGTGGGGCCGCGGGGGGGCCCCGCAGCCTCCTCGCGCCCCTCGACCTCATTTTCCCCCCCGTTTCTCGCAGTGTACAGCGGGCCGGGGGAGGAGGCGTCACTGGAGCTGCTGCTGAGCGACGCGGAGGCGGCGCGGGGCCGGCGGGCGCAGCTGGAGCTGGAGGCGCGCGCGGCGTTCCTGCGGTTCATGGCCTGCGCCCTGCGCGGGTACCGCTCCTTCCTGCGCCCCATCGCCCCGGCCCCCGCGCCCGCCGGCCGCGACACCGGCAGCCTCTTCGCTCTGCAGGGTGCGTGGGGACGGGGCGACGCGGGGAGCGGGGATGTTGGTGGCCCGAACCTTGAATTGTGGGGTTGGTTTTGGGCTCTTCACGCCGAGAAAGGGCTTGAGGAGCTGGAGTGGAGAGAAGGGAGCGGAGCTGGTGAGGGGCTGGAGCACAAGGGTGATGGAGACTGAGGGACCTGGGGGGTTCAGCTGGAGAACAGGAGCTGAGGGGAGACCTTCTGATCTCTGAACTGCCTGAAAGGAGCTTGGAGCCAGGGGGGTCGGGCTCTGCTCCCCAGGAACAAGCGCCAGGAGCAGAGGAAATGGCATCAAGGAGAGGCTGAGGTTGGAAATTTGGGGTGATTTCTCCCCAAAGGGCTGTGGGTGTTGGAACAGGCTGCCCAGGGCAGTGCTGGAGTCACCATCCCTGGGGGGGTTAAACACACACAGCTGAGGTTCTCAGGGACACGGGTGGGTTAACGCTTGGACTCCATGATTTTAAAGCTCTTTTCCAACCCCAACGACCCTGTGATTTCTGATTGCCCCGGCCCGGCCCCGCAGGGTTCCTCAAGTCGCGGGACCGCGCGTACCACCGCTTCTACGGGCAGCTGCTGCGCACGCAGCTGTTCACGCAGTTCATCGAGGACTGCTCCTTCGCCAGCGACCGCGACCCCTGCCTCGAGTTCTTCGACACCTGCGTGGACAAGGTGAGTCCCGCCGGCTCCGCGCTGCCTCCCCGTGCCCCCCGCGCTCCGCTGACACCCTCACCCCCTCCCCAGGTGCAGGCAGAGCTGGAGAAGCCGGAGGACACCCCCCTGATGGAGCTGGACGACCCGCGGGGGGGTGAACACACCGTCTTCATCACCCCCCCCGAGGAGCCGGTGGGGCCCGACGGCACCGAGCTGCCTGCGCTGTACCGGTGAGACCCCCCTCACCGCCCCATCGCCGCCCTCCGTGTCCCCCCAGCTCAACCTCTGCTCCCCCTCCCCAGCTACGACGGGTTCCCCACGCTGCGCCCCGAGCTCCTGGAGCCGCCCCGGGACCCGCTGGTGGCGCAGCTGTGCCAGGCCCGCAGCAGCGCGCCCAGCAGCCCGGCCCCGCGCCGCACCAAGCAGGTGAGCGTCGCCAGCGGCGCCGTGACGGTTTTGAGCCTCGGCATCAACGGGACGGCGCGATGCAGCCGCTGCCCCCCCAAATCTCCCTCCTCTTCCTCCCCTCGCCCCAGGAGATGAAGGTGGCCCAGCGCGTGGCCCAGAAATACTCCTCGGTGCCCGACATGTGGGCCAAGTGCCTGCTGGGCCACTGCTACGGGCTCTGGTTCCTCTACCTGCCCACCCACGTCCGCGCCGCCCCCGCCAAACTGCGGGCGCTGCAGCTGGCCTACGATGTGCTGCGCAAGATGGAGGCGCACAAAGTGGTGCTGCCGGACGAGGTGGGTGACGCTCGGGGGTTTGGGGTTCCCTGTGGGCTTCCCCGGCCCCCCCTGATGCCCCGTTGTTGCCCCCCCAGGTCTGCTACCGCATCCTGATGCAGCTGTGCGGGCAGTACGGCGAGCCGGTGCTGTCGGTGCGGGTGCTGCTGGAGATGAAACGCGCCGGCATCGTGCCCAACACCATCACCTACGGCTACTACAACAAGGTGACGGGTCCTGCGGGTGTCCCGGGGTTCCGGGGGGGTGTCCCTGCCGCCACCTGACGCCGTGTCCCCCCCTCGCAGGCCGTGCTGGAGAGCAAGTGGCCGGCGGGGACGCAGAGCGGGCGCCTGCGCTGGGCCAAGCTCCGCAACGTGGTGCTGGGGGCCGCCCAGTTTCGGCAGCCCCTGCGGCAGCGGGAGCGCCGGGCGGCCGCCGCTGCCTCCCCAGGTATGTGGGGGACAGGGACGGGCTTGGGGGGGCCACCGTCACCTCACTGACACCCCCTCGCTCCCCTCCACAGCTGCCCCGGCGCCCCGGCCCAGCCTGCAGCGCCAAACCACCTGGGCTGGGCGCAGCCTGCGGGACCCCGCTCCGGCGCCCCGGCTGGTGAAGAGCGGCAGCCTCAGTTTCCACAGCGAGGGCGACCGGGGGGGGCCGGAGGAGCCCCCCACCACCCGGGCCTCCCCTCTGCCCGCGGCCCCGGAGCCGCTGCCCCCCCGGCTGCGCGGCCCCCCCGGCTCTGCCGACGGGAGCCTGTCGGACGTCAGCTTCGCCACGGACGAGAGCGACCGGGCGGACGAGGCGCCGGCGGCGGGGCGGGGCACGCCGCGGCGGGGGCTGGCGGCCAAGCTGCAGCAGCTGCTGTCCCCCGGCAAACGGCCCTCGCTGCGGCCCCCCCCGGCCAGCGCCGAGCCCCCCGCCGGCCCCCGGGACCCCGAGCAGCGCGACGGGGAACCCCCCCCGCGCCGCAGCCCCGCCAGCACGCTGCTGCGCCCGCGGGAGCGCCCCGAATCCACCGCCTCCGAGGTACCGGCGTCTCCCGGGGGGGTGTCTGTCTGTCTGTGCACGTCTGTCCCTGCTGATGGCGCGTGTGTCCCCCCCCCAGAGCTCCGTGTCGCTGGGCAGCGAGCTGGACCTGTCGGACACGTCGGTGGGGAGCACCGGTGTCCCCAAAGCCGAGCCGCCCGCGGATGGGGCAGCCGGGCAGGAGCCGCCCGCTGTGGAGGTGAGTTGGGGTGGGGGGATCCCCCCCCGGGCTGTGCCAGGGGGTGACGGGGACGCCGCTGCCCCCCAGGTGCTGCTGTCCAGCTGCTCGCGCTGCCAGGGCTGCGGCGCGCTGGTGTACGACGAGGAGGTGATGGCCGGCTGGACCTCGGACGACTCCAACCTCAACACCACCTGCCCGTTCTGCGCCCGAGCCTTCGTCCCCTTCCTCAGCATCGAGATCCAGGACTTCCAGCTGCCCCCCAGGTGGGACCCCGCGAAACCCCAGCATCCCCGGCGTCCCTGGGGTCCCTGGTGTCCCTCGGTGCTCCCCAGTGGTGTCCGCCATCCTCTGGGCAAAACCCCAACGTCCACATCTCCCCGGTGTCCCCACTGTCCCCAACTCCCCTG
This sequence comes from Streptopelia decaocto, assembly GCF_964273445.1. Lineage (NCBI taxonomy): Eukaryota > Metazoa > Chordata > Aves > Columbiformes > Columbidae > Streptopelia > Streptopelia decaocto. Next base: position 1,260,173 of record NC_138681.1, read on the forward strand.
TGTTGTGCCCTCCACTGTCCCGTGTCCTCTGAGGGAAAACCCTGATGTCGTGCACCCTTCCCAGTGTCCCCAATGTCCCTCCTTGCTGCCCACTGGTGTCCTCTGTTCTCTGGGAGAAATCCCGGCTGTGCCACATCCTCACCATTGTCCCCGGTGTCCCCAGTGTCCCTCTTTGCTGCCCAGCGCTGCTCCCCAACCTTCCATCCTCTGGAGGAAAACCCTCATGTCCCTCATCCCCCCCCGGTGTCCCCAGTGTCCCTCGTTGCTCCCCACCGGTGTCCACCATCCTCTGGGCGAAACCCCAATGTTCACATCCCCCCGGTGTCCCCGCTGTCCCCAAACCCCCTTTGTGCTGCCTGTGGGTGTCCCATGTTCTCTGGGGGAAAACCCTGATGTCCCTCATCCCCCCTGGTGTCCCCAACTCCCCTCATTGCTCCCTCCTGGTGTCACCATCCTTGGGATGACACCCCAACGTCCACATCCCCCTGGTGTCCCCACTGTCCCCAACTCCCCTCTGTTCTGTCCCCTGGGGAAACCCCCAACGGCCCCCGTTGCCCCCCGTTTCCGTAACCCCCCATTTGCCGCGCAGCGCCGCCGAAGACGCCTCCGTCCCTCCCGCCGCCACGCAGGGCCCGGTGCTCAGCGACCGCCGCCGCTGCCTGGCCCTGGACGAGGCCAAGCCGGAGCTCTGCAACGGCGTCCCGGACACACCGGTACGGTGCCGCGCACGGGGGGACACAGCACAACCGTCCCCAGGGGGACACAACCGTCCCCGGGGGGTGACCAGCAGCTCTCCCGCTCTCCCGCAGGCGCCGTGGCGGTCGGAGCGAGTGGCTTTCGCCTACCTGAGCCCCTTGGTGCTGCGGAAGGAGCTGGAGAGTTTGGTGGAGAACGAAGGGGGGGAGTTTCTGGCGCAGCCGGAGCTGGTGGACAGTCACCCCATCATCTACTGGAACCTCGTCTGGTACTTCCAGCGCCTGGGGCTGCCCAGCAACCTCCCCCGCCTGCTCCTGGGCTCCCAGCATGTCCCTCCGGCCACGCAGGTAACACCGGGGGGGTCCTGGGGGGTACACGGGGGGGTCCCCAGCCCGGCGCCCACCTCCCCGTCCCGCAGGCGCAGCCGCCTGAGTCCCCATCGGTTCGTGTGCGGCTGCTGTGGGACGTGCTGGCGCCCGAGCCCGACAGCTGCCCCCCGCTTTACGTCCTCTGGAGGCTTCACAGTGAGTGTGGGGGCGGCGGGGAGCGGGGGGAGCGGCGCAGGGTGCGGGTGACGCTGACACGGTGTCCCCCCCCATAGGTAACGTCCCCACGCGGCTGCGGTCCTGGCGGCCCCACGGCTCCCCCTTCTCGCTGGCGTTCCTGGAGAGCCTGCTGAGCCACGTGGGGCTGAGCGAGGTGCACAAAGCCATCGCGCTCTTCCTCGAGACGCTGGCCGCCCCGGGGGGGCCGCGACACATGCCCAGGTAGAGCTGGCACCCCGCCATTGTCACCACCCCCCAGTTCACCGCTTTGCCTCACAGAATCCCAGAATGTCGGGGGTTGGAAAGGACCTGGAAAGCCCATCCAGTGCAACCCCCCCGGAGCAGGAACACCCAGCTGAGGTTCCACAGGAAGGTGTCCAGGGGTTGGAATGTCTGCAGAGAAGGAGACTCCACACCCTCCCTGGGCAGCCTGGGCCAGGCTCTGCCACCCTCACCCCAACAAGCTGCTTCTCATCTTCCAGCGGAACCTCCTGTGTTGCACTTTGCACCCATTGCCCCTTGTCCTGTCCCTGGTTGTCACCAGCAGAGCCTGGCTCCATCCTCCTGACACTGCCCCTTTCCATCTTGATCCCCAGCAATGAGTCCCCCCTCAGGCTCCTCTTGTCCAGCTCCAGAGCCCCAGCTCCCTCAGCCTTTCCTCACACGGGAGATGCTCCACTCCCTCCAGCATCTTGGTGGCTGCGCTGGACTCTCTGCAGCAGTTCCCTGTCCTGCTGGAGCTGAGGGGCCACAACTGGACACAAGATTCCAGGTGTGGTCTCCCCAGGGTGGGAGAACCTCTCTGACCCACTGACCACCCCCTTCTAACCCCCCAGGAGCATCTACCGCGAGCTGCTGTTCCTCACGCTGGCGGCGCTGGGCAGGGAGCACATGGATATCGGTACGGGGGGGCTCGGGGAGCGGTTCGGGGGGGTGTTGGGGGTGCAGCGCTCACAGGTTCCCCCCTCTCGCCTCGCAGCCGCTTTCGACAAGAAATACAAGGCTGCGTACGCCAAGCTGGCCGGGAGCCTGGGCAAGGACGAGCTGCGGCGGCGCCGCGCGCAGCCCCCCAGCTCCAAAGCCATCGACTGCCGCAAGAGCTTCGGGGCCACCCTGGAGTGTTAGGGGGGGGACACCCCAAACCTCCCCCCCCCAGCCCTGAGGCTCCTGCAGGGTTTTATATGTCAGTATTAATATATTTTTATTTATTTATTCACCCCCTCCTCGCTTGTGGGCATCAGTGGGGGGGGGGCTGCACATCCCTCCCCCCCCCCCCCATCTCTGACCCCCGGGGGGGGTTTTGGGGGTGCCCCCCCCCTCCCTCCCCCACACTGTGCAATAGGAATCCCCCGCCCCGGGGGGGCTGTAAATAAAAAAGCGGCTGCGGTTATTTTCTCTGCTGCTTCCACAGGAATCTTTTTGGGGGGGTTTTTTGGGGAGCTGGGGGTGTCGGCACCACCGAGAGCGGGAAGCGGTGCCAGAGCGGTGCCAGAGCGCTGGCCCGAGGCCACGGCGGCCATCTTGGGCCTGGCGGAGGCCTCGCCGGGGCCCTGCCCCCTGTCGGGGGGGGGTGACACACGCACACACGCGTGGCCGCGCCGGTACCGGGGGTGTGGGGGTGGTGGACACGGTACCGGGACCCGCCCCCCCGCTCCGGCACGTCGTACCGGGCCACGTGGGGCGGGCACCGGGCGGCTACGGCGGCCGCTCTGGGCCCAAATTCCCCATGTGGGGGAGAGTGGGATGGGGGGGGGGGGCGGGAGTTGGTTTTTGCCCGCCGACACCGCGCGCGACCGGCGGTGCCCGGATGTCCAGGCTCAGGGACCCATTAAAGGCGCCCCGCGGGGAAGCCCGGCGGTTTGCCATTGGCGGGACGTCGCGCCAATCTTCGCACCCGCCCGCCAATAAGAAGCGCTGGGTGGGCCCCACGGGGCGGCCGGCGGGATGGATTGGTGGGACGCCGCGTCTGTCGTCGCGCCGCGCCAATGGGCGTCGCGTCTGGGGTCGGGAGGCGGGGCGAGAGCGACGGGGCCGCTGCCCAATCAGCGGCATTGTTTGTGGTGGTGCCGGCTGCGCTCCGCGGCGGCTGGTGGCTGCGGCGCCGCGTCTGCTCCGCCCGCCCGGCCCGGCCCGGCCCGGCCCCGGCTCGGCCTCAGGGACCCCACCGGCGCCCCCGCGCCCCAGGGCGGCGCCCCCCGCGCCAGGTGAGGGCTGCGGGGGCGGGGGGGCCGGGCCCGGCCGTGAGGGGTGCGGGGGAGGGGAGGCCGGGCCCGGCGGCGGGGGGGGCAGGGCCCGGCGGTGGCCGCGGGGGCTGAGGGGGGAAGCGCCGCGGCCTTGGCGCGGTTCTGCCCTGAGGGGAGCGCAGCGCAGGGCGGGGGGTTGTGCCTTTGTGGGATTGCGGCGGGGGCAGAGCCCCAGAATTCCGGGGGGGGGGGGGGGGAGCAGAACCGAGGGGTTGCGGGGGTTTGAACCCCCGAATTGTGGGGAAGGGGGGAGCAGAACCGGCAGGTTCGGGTGGGCAGAGCCCCGGGTTCTGCGGGGGCAGAGCCGAGGTTTGCGGGGGCAGAACCCCGGAATGCTGGGGGCGGGGATGGGGGGGCAGAATCCCGGGATTCTGAGAGCAGAGCAGCTGCAGAATTCTGGGGACAGAGCCTGGAATTGTGAGGGGTGCAGAGCTCCAGAATTCGGGCAGCAAAGCTCCAGAATTTAGGAGACAGAACCCTGGAATTCGGGGGGTAAGAGTTCCAGGATTCGGGGGGCAGAACCCCGGAGTTCTGGAGGGGGCAGAGCTGCAGAATTCGGGGGGCAGAACCCCGGAGTTCTGGGGCTGGCGCTCCCCTGGTTGGGGACATTTGGGGGTTCAGGGTTTGTGGGGCTGTGCTGGCACCGCGTCCCTTGTGGGGGGAGATTTGGGGGGACAGCGAACCAACCCCACCCCCAGGGTTTGGGGGGGCAGAGCCCCAGGGGTTGGGGGGTGGAAGGGGCCGGCCCAGCCCTCGGGAATGGGCGAGGAGGGTGGGGATCCCCCGCGGTAAAACGGGGTGTTGGCTCTTCCCGCAGGGCTGGGTGGTTGGGGGGGGCGCAGGCTGCAAACCTGCTGTGCGTGGGGGGTCCGTGGGGAGGGGGGGCCACCCCCTCTCCGCACATCTTGGGGGGGGGCGTTGAGGCAGATTGGGGACCCCCCATTGCCATCCCCTCCCTTTGGGGTGTCCCCGTTTTGTGGGGAGCGCTGGACGTGCCCCCCATGGCAGTGGGGGGGTCACCCGGGGGGGACGCCCCCTTTGTTGGCTCCTCTTGTGCTGCGTTTCGGGGGCGATTCCCCTTCCCCCCGTTGGTGATGGGAACAGGTGATCAACTCGCTCGCGGGTGCCGAACCAGATTTTCTGCCCCGCCGGATTCCGCCTCGTTTTGATTTTACCCCCCCCCACCTTCCCAATGCTGCTTCAAACCCGGGGGGGGGGAACCGGGAAGGCAAAACTTCCCCATCTGTGCTTAACGTGCAGCGAGATCCAGAACTGCCTCTGTCCATGTGCCGGCGCTGCCCACACCCCTTTTGCCACGGGGGGGGGATGAAAACGCCGGTTTGGGGGGGCAGAGGCATTTTGGGGAGCTGTGTGGGCTCAATTCCCCCCCCCCCGTGCTCCATTTCCCAAAACCACCGAGCGTCGGAGCCATTTAAGGTTCCTCGATGGGAAGAAGGGGCTGTTTGATGGCGGGGGGGCGGCGAGAGGAAGGGAGGAGGTTTGTGCGAGTGAGGATGCGATGGGACCCGTTCGCTGAAACCGCCCCCCCCCAAAACGGGTTGATTTTAATCGTTATTTAAATTTTGAGAAGCTCGGCCGCTGCCGGGGCGGAGCAGGAATTTTGGGGTACGGCGCGGGGGGTTCCGCCTCTTATTTCTCGAGGTTCGGGGGGTAGGATTGGAACAACGAGCGGTTGGAGGGGACGCCGGCTTCGAGGGATTATTTTAAGGGTTGTGCCGCGGGCTGGTTGCATTTGGGGTGCCCCCCGCCCCCCGAAATGCCGGTTTGAAGCGGCTCCTGTCACCGGGGACGGCCGCGGTTCCGCCTCACGTGGCCGCGGGCTCGGCGGGGGGATCCATTTAGGAACGTGCCCGCGATCGCTCGCCTTGTTTTATCTCCATCACCGGAGCCGGCGCTTCGAGGAGCCAAAACACCCGCGTCGCGGTGGGGGGGGAACCCCCGACCTGCTTCCGAGCCGCTGGAGCTCTCACCGCCACCTTCGCTCGGGCGCTTTTCCTGGTCACGAGGCCGCGGGAGAGCGAGCGTGACGCTGACAGGAGCATCCATCTTTGCTGCCTTCCTCCTCCTCCTCGAGCATCCCGCTCCGCCGCCCCCTCCCCAGCGCCCCGGGGGGGCCCGGAGCAGAAATACCCACCCGGCGGAGCCGATTCACCTCGCAAAAGCCGCTTTTCCACCGGCATTTCCCCCTCAGGATCCATTTAAATGGGATGAGTTCCACGGATTCATTCACCGAGCAGCTTCCTGGTCCGTTCTACGTCTCAAAATCAAGCGCTGAACCTATTATTTTCTTATCAATTCCCTTTTAATTGAATTCTGCCCTTTTTTCCCCGCTCCCAAACCGCTCTCCCAACCCGTATCAAATAACTCACCCATTTTTAGGAGCGTGAGCCTTTTTTCGCCCCGCTCACCACGAGCCTTTTCTCACCGCTCGCTCCTCAAAACCACTCATTTTTAAACCGGTTTGGCAAAATTGGGGCTTTTTAAAACAATTCGGCTACTTTTGAACGAGCCCGGCGCGGGGCGGCTGAGATTTCTAGCCAGAACTCAACCTATCAGGCCGTGCCACATGTTGCTGGAGTTTTACGGCGCTGGATCAACCGCTGGAAGATGGAGAGGAATAAAACCCGCACCCGCCTTTCTTCCCTTTATCCCAAGCTGGATGGGTTTGGTTTATCTTTGCAACACCCCTCGGTGTTGAGGAAAACGCTGCGGCGCTGGGATTTGTCTTATTCTCTATGATTTTCGTATAAATGTGGGATATCACGGCTAATTACTCGCTCTCAACCCTCCCCAAAACTGGGATTATTGAGCTTCGACGGGAGGATTAAAACGACTCTGGATCCTGTCGCGTGGCCGTGGTTCTGCTGGGAAATTGTAGCGACCGTAAGTTCAAACCGCCCGCTATTTTTCCCCAATATGTTGGATTTAGGCTTAATTTTCAGGCAATCTCAGAGAATGAAGGTGAGACTAGGCCTGACCTAAGCCCGTCTTGTCATCGCAGAGGACGCCGCTGCTTCAAAGCCGTGATAAACTAATTAAAAATAACCATTTAAATCCTAATCCTTCATCCCGATCAGTGCTCCAGTTTGGAAACGGGGTCTTGGTCGCCGAAGATGAAGATTTGGGGGAATAGGAACCGTTCCCTTTTCTCCCGACGAGGAAACCGATGCCAACGCGTCTTTCAACCCGCGCCACGTTGGAAACGCCTCTCACCGCAGACTAAAACTGGCTTTTTCACCCCAAAATCCACCCCGACGCGGCGCTTTGGGTGTAACTCGCTTCCCTGAATTGGCGACGTCAGGATGGGACCGAAAGGAGAGAAACAACCCAAATCCTCCCGCTGACACTTCACCTTTAACGCTTTGCTTGGCTTTTCCTTTTCCGAGGGATAATTGGTTTTGATGAGTTATAGAACCCGTTGCGCCGCGGTGGCTCTTGGTTTTGCCGTTTGTCGGCACCGGAGTCGCTGTTTGAGCGGAATAAAATCAACTTTTAGGCCCCGAAAAGGCAAAAGAGCCGAACTCCCCGGTGCCGAGCGAGGGACGTTACCGCAAAGGCTTTGCCAATCGTTTTTATTTCATAATCCAGGCGTTTAAGCTTAAAATGGTTCTTTTATATAGTTTTTTGTTTGCCACCAGGATTTTTATCTGGAAACAAATGGCGTAAAGTTAATTACAAATGTCACCGCTTGTTATTAAAGCCCCTGATTCTCAGGTTGAGATTCGCGCCCGGCGCCATCGGAAAAGCCGCCAAGAGCCTCGTTTTTACCAGAACGGCTTCGGCAAAACGCCACGTCCCCGATGCACTCGGCAAAACCCGTTGGGAACGTGGTGCTTCCGGCTCGGCCGCCTTTTCGCTCGCCGTATTGCGCCGAAATCGCGGTAAATCGCAGCGCCGGCAGTTTGCCGAAACCCACCCAGGACGCGGCGTAAACCACCGGTGACCACGTGGCCGTTTGGGGTGTTCGTGCAGAATTTTGGCGCTGGTGCTGGTTGGACTTTGGTTGGACCATCGGCAGCTCTTGGGCTCTTCGCTTCCTCCTCCCCAATGGGATTTTTTGGTTCCTTGCGCCGGCGTTTTTGCGCTAATTCTACTCATTTTACCGGCGGCTTCGCCCTGTGGAGGTTTTTCTGCTCCGTGTTTGGTGAAATCATTCAAACCGGTTGTATCGAACGGCAATTTAGGGCTGATTTAAAAACTTCCCTCGTGGAATCGTCTCCCGGTTGTACCAAAATGTTTCAATAAATACTTATTGTTAGACTGAAGCTGCTGACCGTCATCTTGCTATGGAGAAGGAAGAACAGTCCAAATCACCACGGAGAGGAGGGGGTTTGGTGCTGGACCCCCCGTTTTTGGGAAAGAGCAGGATGTCGAGTTTAAAATCTGATAGAATCGCGGTAATTCAATCTTTTTCTCCTCCTAACGACATTTATCGCTCATTGGATTGTGTTTGATTCTGAAGGAGCTTTCGTGCCGCTTTCACCGGGCGTTTTCTGGCTTCACCCTCAACCCGCCGTCCCGTGGGGGTAAATTCACCCGTTTGGGGGACGTTCCCCAATTTTGCTGCTTATTTTGGGACCAACTCTCCCCCTGCTCCTTTAGTCCCATGTCCCAAGTGACTTTAAAACTCAACCTTTTCCCCACGTTCTATCCCAATAAATGAACTCGGAGCCACCGCATCCCCCTTTCCCGCCCGGCCGCCTCTTTCTTGCTCCCTGTTACCGCCCTTTTTGTGTCTGATATATTGGAATCGCCACAAAAACGTCGACGAGGAGAAAACAGTGACTTCTGGGCTTAATGAGCCGGGACCGGGGGGAGATTCAGCGCCGGATCACCTGCAGATAATGAATCGGGTTCGGGAAGCGGAGCGGCATAAAAGCCGCTATTGTTGGCGCTTCGTCAAAGGTCTTTTCAGCCTGGAAACAGAAGCACCCAGAGGATGGGTCCTTGTGAAAGGAGCCGAAATTTCGATTAAATGAGCGTCCCCGTGGCGTTTTCCCGCTCCGGCCGTAACCGTCCCGCGGGAGCCGGGAGGTGGGAGGGGTTGGAAATGGTTTCATCTCCTTCTTGATACCCGTTGGTGTTTCACCGTGACAAGGGGAAGGAATCACTAGGAATTGGTGCAGATGAGGTGGACACCGGTGAGGGCCAGTGGACACCAGTGAGGGCCAGTGGACACCGGTGAGGGCCAGTGGACACCGGTGAGGGCCAGTGGACACCAGTGAGGGCCAGTGGATACCGGTGAGGGCCAGTGGACACCGGTGAGGGCCAGTGGACACCAGTGAGGGCCAGTGGATACCGGTGAGGGCCAGTGGATACCGGTGAGGGCCAGTGGATACTGGTGAGGGCCAGTGGATGCCAGTGAGGGCCAGTAGATACCAGTGGACGCCAGTGAGGGCCTGTGGACACCAGTGAGGACCAGTGGACACTGGTGAGGGCCAGTGGATGCCGGTGAGGGCCAGTAGACACCAGTGGACACCGGTGAGGGCCCGTGGATACCAGTGAGGGCCCGTGGACACCGGTGAGGACCAGTGGACACTGGTGAGGGCCAGTGGACACCAGTGGGTACCAGTGAGGGCCCGTGGCCACCGGTGAGGGCCCGTGGACACCAGTGAGGGCCAGTGGATACCAGTGAGGGCCAGTGGCCACTGGTGAGGCTGCGCTGAGCATCAACACACAGACTCAGGGTGGCAAAACTCATTTCAGACCCGCGACCGAGGCAAAACCATCTCAATTCCGGCTTTTACATGAATTCAAATGATTTTAAATGAAAAGAGGATCGACTTTGTCACCGGGCCCACGTTACGGTGAAGGTAACGGCGGAGGGAATGACAACGAGCGACGTTGTCAAGGCGCCCTATGGAAGGGCCGTTTCCCAACCGTCTCGGAAGGGAACAACCTCATTTTCCCCTAAAAACCCCAAAACGCGTCGTTTCCTTGAGGATTTTGGGAAGTTTTGAAGCCGTTCTCTTAAAAAACGCCCATTTCTCATCATTCTCCGCACATTTTCGGTGGCCCCGGCCTGGAAATAATTCTTATTGGGGCCCAAACCGCCACCTCTTTAGTTTATAAATCTATGGTAACTACCGTATAATTAAAGCTTAATTAGTGATTTCCCCCTTTGTAAATGAAATTGTTCCATTTTATCTAATAAAGGCAAAGTCGGGTAGAACCAGCGATGGGAGCGGCGCCGAAACTCTGGTTAATTACCGGATCTTCTGCAGCCCCTGGGCTGAGCGAATACGTGTTCGTTAGCGGGTGTTTTATAGATTACACGGTTATTTGTGCGAATAGTTTGATTTGCAGAAGACCATTCGATAACCTGTAAAACCCGCCTGCGAAAGATGGAGTTTGTAAGTCAGTCGCTTCTCGCTCCGCGAAGAAATTAAACGTAGGACTAATCCTAATTACAACCGGGGAGTCTCTCCAAATTGGCGCTCGTTAACCTTTGATTAGCGCCGGTTTTTAATTCGCGGCCCAAAATGGAAGGTTCCCTGGTTATTTTGACCGATCCCGTCAAGACGCCCCATTCCTGCCCTGTGTTTGGTAAAGCCGGGTTTAAGCTGGGCTTTAGACAAGACTTGACCCAAGTGGTTGATGGGGCTTTAGGCCGGACTGGTCCCGGTAAAGGCTGTGGTGTGGGGAGCTGGTTTCATTTCTGTTTTCAGCCTAAATAAACCAAATTCGGTAATTCCGGTGTCTCTACAAAGCCCGTGGGCTCAGCCCAGTTGGAGTCGGATGGATGGGGATCATCTGGATGCTCAACGCGCACGTTAGTTCGTTAATTCCTTAACGAGGCCTCGGATCTCTGAGTGCCGTCCTTAGCGCTGGTTTTATCTCCCCTTGCTGGGGGGAATTGGCTGGAATTCGGGCTCCGTGCACCCCAAATGGGTCACTTGGGGGTGTCACCGTGTCCCCCCGGCTGGGTCCTTTGCTGGTGACACAGGGACAGAGTGGGGCTGTCACTGTGTCCCCCATTGCCAGGTGACACATGGACAGGACTGGGGGTGTCGTTGTGTCCCCCCGGCACCCAAACCCATCTGGGTCCTTTGCTGGTGACACAGGGACAGGACTGGGGATGTCACCCTGTCCCCCCCGCTGGGTGACACAGGGACAGGACCGGGGGCGTCACCTTGTCCCCCGCGGCACCCAGAATCATTTGGGTCCTTCCCTGGGTGACACAGGCACAGAGTGGGGGTGTCACCATGTCCCCCCGCCACTGGCTCCTTCCCTGGGTGACACAGGGACAGGACCGGGGGTGTCCCCATGTCCCCCCCGTGGGTGCCACAGCGACAATCACCCACCAAACCCCCAGCGCCAGCATCTCCTAAACCATTCGGGCACCTCAAACCAGGCCCAGTGTCCCCATCCGGTGACCTGTGGCGGGATTTTGTGGGCGGGGGGGGTGGCACCCAAACCACCGAGCCCCCCCCCCCGCTGGTTTCGATGGCAGCGAAAGGGTTAAAATCCCACCAGAGGCCCAGGAGCTCATGAATGAAGACAAAGTTTGGCGGGGGGCCAGGGGCTGCTTGGCTGGGGGGGGGGTGGTGGCGGGGTGGGGGGGAGACACGGCAGCGCCGCCACAAAATATATTACCCCAAAAATGAAAACTGGTGAGATAAGTCCCCATCCCGGGGTTACAAACCGGCTGCGACCGGATTGAGGGTTTTTTGTTGCTTTTTCTTTTGCCTTTTTTCGGCTGGTTTCGCTGCCCCGCGAGGCATCATGGGTACGTGGCGAGCATCCCCCCGTTCTTTTGTTTAATATCCCCGCACGGCGCATGATTGGCAGCGCAGCGCCCGGCGCGCGGCGCGGACGGGGGGGCATGGACGGGGGGGCGCGCCCCCCGGCTCGCCCGCCCCCCCCAGGAACCCCCCTCGTGCTCCCTAATTGACAACTAGAAGGAGGCGACGGGGATATTGTACCTGTAAGTATTCGTTAGCCCGGCCTTTCCTTTGATTTTCTACCAGCAGACACAAAGCTTCTATTTGATATTTCTATTAATTAACACAACTAATTAGCTATTTAAAGAATATTTTCAATAAGAACTATATTTCTTGGTGGGAGCGGTTCCCCCCCCCCGCCGCTTTTAAAATAAAAACCCACCTCTCCGCAGGCGCCGTCTTCCGGAATTCACCCCGTTTGCCTTATTGCTTTCAAAAGAACGAATCCCAATTAATTTTCGCCTCCGAGCCGAGCGCCGATGGTCACCCCCCCCTCCCCAGCCCCCCCGTTTCGTTACGCCGACGGTTATTAATGGTTTTTCAGGGTGTTTTGACGGGCGCGGGGACGCCCGGCGCACAAAGGCCGGAGCCGCAGTCGAGGAAATCGCGTTATATAAGGGAACCTGCGTCATCCGCGCTCGCGGGGCCGTGGAGGATGGAACCCGCTGCTCCTCGTTATCTCATATCTCTTCTATTTTACCCCCTGATTCCATTTGCGGGGGGCGGGGGGAGCGTTTTCCCCATTCCCCCTGAAGCTCGAGGAGTGTTTTTATGGGTTTACTTTAAAAAAGCGGGGGGCAAAATGCTCTTTTTCCTCCCTCTCCCATCGCCACCCAAAAACGAGTCGGTGGGGTGAAACCTAACGAGCGTTGCGCTGTAATTACCTCCTCTTCGTCAATTAACTTGCCTAAAAATGCGAAGTTAGGAGGGGTGATGAGAGAGGAAACATCCCCCTTTCCCGTCGGGCTCCGGCCTTGCAAAGCCCGGCTTAAGGCTGCAACACCCGGCGGCGCTCGGCGCTGCGGGGGGCGCGTTTTGCGACCCCCCCGGTAACCGCCGAGAAGCCGCGATGGGGCCGGACGCACCGCGGCGGTTTTTAACCGTTTCTCCCTCGATTCGTCCCCCTCCATTCTCAGGGGGGGGGACGCCGGAGCCGCCACAGCGAAACCCTTGAACGCGGTTGCGCCGAAACGCCGCCGAGAATTCGCCGACCGGCCACCACCCGCACGGTTTGTCTTCTCACGTCTTTCCTTTGTCTTATTTTGGGTTCCCGGACGGCGACGAGACCCCCCCGCCGTCCCAACGACTCGGGGAATGTTTCAGCGCCCCTCTTTGCTCTTTGTTACGCTGGATTTAGGGCCGGGTGTTGCTTTAAAGCCTCGTGCGCGACACCCCCTCCATATTTCCTCCCTTACCTGCGTCAGATTCCACCATGACGGGCTCGGGTTGTTGCGAGAAACCCACCCGACGGCCCCCACGGGGCCGTCGGGTGGGTTTCTCGCAACAACCCGAGCCCGCCGTGGTGTTTCTTGACAACTCACAACCCGTAGCATCGGGTTCAACCACCAGCATGTCTTTATTCCATAGCGCTTTATTGATTTTATCCCCCCTTCGCTTTTGCGTCTCAAGTCCTAATTACCTTTTGAGGTGATTATGGTGTTAATGGGGCTGTACGGCGATGCTCGTCTGGGGAGCTCAGCCATTTTGTGTGTGCGGTTCACGACGCCGACGTCGGGTTGTTGTCGGTGTGAACGGGAGCGAAGACGTCGGGTCGGTGCATGTGCCGGGCGCCCTGAATTCCCCAATTCCACCCCCAGGCTTCAATGGCTTAAAACCCACGTGGATTTTAAACTTACGGGGGGATCGCGCGTTTGGGGCCGAGCGCGCTCAGGTACGTTGGATCTTGCATCGAATCGCGACTTCGGCTCCTGCGGCTTAAAACACCTTTTATCCCATTGACATAACGACTTTAAATATCTAAATTGCTGCTGTTAATTGGAGGGACTGAGATGGTGGCAACGGGCACGTGGGTTCGGTTCCGGACAGCGGGTTTGGAAGCCGACCCTGCGATTCGCCGAATCTCTTGCAGTTCTATTTGTCTTCGTTCAGCTCGTTTGACGCGGCCTCAAACGTTCCTGAATTTCGCGTATCTCGGGTTTTATTTCGCGGCGTCGCCTCCGAGTCTCATCCCGGTGGGGTTGAAGCTGTTTGGTTTTGGGTGAGCTGGGCCTAAATCTGGGGCGAAGTCTAAGCCGGAGTTGGAAACGCCGCGGAGCCGGCGATTGGGCCGGTGGCCGGTGGGACGGCGGCTCCGCCGTTCGCGTCCCTGCTCTCCTTGGGCGGCGTGGAAGAGCAAAAACCACTCGGTTGATGCTTCCTGGTTGTCGGCGTTCCCAGCCGCGTGCCGGCGGCTGAAGGACGGCGGCCTCTCGGTGACGGAGGTGACCAAAAGTGGTTTTGCCCTTTTGGGAGATGCTCTGGAGCGCGTCGGCGACCGTGCCGGCGTCGGGGATGTTTCTGTAGGTCTCTTGTTCCCCATCAGGAGGGAGAAGCTGCCTCCTCGTCGGCCGGAGCGTCGTTAGGAGGAGAAATTAATCATTCGACAAAACCTCCCTTCTCGAAGTGCCGAGGACACTCCCGGCGGAGTCGCGGTCGGTTCTCGGCGCCGGCGCTCGGGCCGATACCGGAACTGCTCCCGCTCTTCACCGCGTGTCTTTCCGTCCGACGCTTCTCCTTCCTCCGCAGGTTTTGCCGCCGATTGTCTCTCCACAGACACGTGTGCAGGTGATGCGCATGTTCTTGCTCCCGCGCCGTGACGTGCAGCGCGGTCGATACAACACCGTGACTCCCAGCCTGGCTTCCTCACCATCCTCATCAATCCTCGAGCATCCCCGCTCGCTCTGAGCATCCCCAATGATTTGCGTTTTGTGCTTCATCCTCCAAGAAGGACCTACCGGGTTATCGCGGCTCCTTGCGCGGCTCCGGGCCGGCCCCTGGCAGCCGCCTGCAGCGGAAGGTGCGCGGTTCTAACGGCGACGTCTCGAAGAAACAAGAACAGAACCACGCGCGGCCCTTTCACTGCGGCACCCGGTGACTCCTTGCGGAGAAGCACAAGGAAACTGGTTGTTACTGGTGGGACTGGGGACGCCTTGTGTCACCGGAACCGCGTGGCCGGAGAAGCTTTGCCTTGGTGCGGGGAGATTTTCCTCCTGGCGCTGCTGTTTCTCAACCGGGCAGGTTTGCTCGTGTCGCTTTTCATCTTGACCGCGTGTCCTGTTCATCGCAACCCATCGATTAACTCGGGAGGCTCCGAGCCTGGAAACAGGAGTCGAGGAAAACTAAAGCGGGTTAACGCAACAGAGGAGCCCTAAAAGGAAGATGGGAAAGGGTTGTGGAGCCTCCTGGGGCTTCCCTCAATAAACTCCAGTTGAAATGAAGTTCGGATGCTGCCAAATTGTGCTTGTTCCATCCCACCTTCCTCAGGGTATTTATCCGTCCAGGCCGCACGTTGCGAGCCGGGCACATCCCCTCCATCACCGTACTCATCCCCTCCATCGCCGTACTCATCCCCTCCATCACCGTACTCATCCCCTCCCTCGCCGTACTCGCTCCCCCACTATAATATTCATTTCTTCAGCCCAACTCGCTCGTTGCAGCTTTTCAAACAGTTGCTGCCGCTTTGTTGGGCTGGGAAGGGCAAACCCGTCTTTCGAGAGCCGGGGAAGCGAAACCGCCCCGAGCTACAGGAGCGCGTAGAGGATGCTGAAGGTAACGCAACGCTTCGCGGCATCGGCGCAGACCGATCCTCCCGCCGTCCTGTGTGGAACGGCACGGCCGTGGCGCCGGGAACCAAAACCGACGGTGAGCTCGGGGAGCTGGTGATGCCGGAGAACACCCGGTTCAAACCGCGTGGAAACGTGTGGAGAGAGATTCGGGGTATTGGCGATGATTGGGGGGTCAAAATTAAAGAGCCGAAGTCTTCGGGAAGAGCATCCGCACACCAAGAAATGGCGACGCGGCCTTTGGTATCGAGGAGTTCCCGTTGGTGGAGAATTCAATGGTGCCGCGTGTGCTCCGGTTTGGCGGCCGAAGTTCTGGATTCCTAGAGCCAACGTCAAGAAAACGGGGAGGACGCGGCCAGGCTGGTCTTGTGGTTCATCTCAACCCTGCTTCCCCCAAAATAAGACAGCGGCTTATATTATTTTCTCCTCCAAAAGATGCGTTAGGGGTTATTTTCGGGGGGTGGCTTATTTTTCCGTGAACAATTATTCTTGAACAAAAAAAAACCCCCGATGTTTATTCAAATACAATCACATCGTCACCTTGTGGAACATCATCATAACTCTCCAAACCCTCTCTGTCCCGCTGCGTTAATTGCCAATTATTTGTACTTATTTACAAGCCTGGACACTATTTAAATTGACTTTTTAAATGAGCTGGAACTAGGGCTTATCTTTGGAGTCGGGCTTGTATTTCGAGCATCCTGAAAAATCCTGAAAAGTCGTGCTAGGGCTTATTTTCGGGGTAGGTCTCATTTTCAGGGTAGGGCTTATTTTGGGGGTAGGGCTTATTTTCGGGAAAACACCATATTTCAAATTATGGTTTCTCTGGAAAGGTGGTTAAAATCCAAGAGGAAAAGGGGGCAAAATCTGCTCTGGAACGTAGGGATTATTAAACAATATATTGAATTTATATATCAACGCGAAGCTGCTTTTGATGAGAAGAACCCGCGGGGTGACCTGAGAATTTTCGCCATCCCTTTGTGTCTCAAACAACCCGATTTGAGCTTCGATGTAACCCGGGGTCACTCGTTGGGCCGGGGGCGGGAAGCGGCGGGTTTGGTGTCTCGCCCGTGCTTGCCCGGTTATATTTGGTTACCGTCGACGTGCCGTTTTTTGCGGAGAGACCAGCCGGGCGAGTTGAAAGAATTTGGCGGCGCTCCCCCTGAATATGGAGAACATGGGAGATGTTTTATTGCAGGTTTGCATTCGTTTTCTTGCCGTGAGTTTTCTCCGCCGTGGTTCATCCCCTTGACACCACACTGATGTTTCGGGAGGTGTGGAATTATCGTGGATTTAGAACGTTCTCCTGGCAGAAGTTTGGCTTGATTTTAATTCAGAAGGGCTGTACGAGCCTGAAATGCCCCAAATCCGCCCGTTTTGGCCTCATCTTTCTCCCCGGAACACGTGGAATTATTCCCAAGTTTCCAGGTGAAAAAAACACTCAGATTTTTACCATCTCTCCCCAAAACGTTTCCATTCTGAATTATCCCCGGGTTATTTGCCGCCATCCCCAGCACATCAAGGCCTCGCCGAGCTGGTCCTGCACCGTTTGCCGGTGGAGCTCGTTCACCTTTTATTCTTGTTATTCATTTTGGTTTCTTATCAGCACAGGCTGGGGTTGGGCCGGGCTCCTTTTCCCCCCTTTCCCTGCATTTCTTGGCCACGGGGCGTCAGCGCAGCTGGAGCTGTGGGCGGACGATCCCGTCTGCGCCTTCGCCCCGGAGCGTAAACCGGGAGAAAAACCACGCGCTGGGGGATTTTGGGTGTTTCGGGAGCTCAAAAAGCAAAAGCTGATGGTGCAAAAGCGGCGAATGAAGCGTCGGAGGCACCGCTGCAGGCGGGCTTAACAAAACCTGAGACTAGGCCCAGGTAGCACAAGAAGGAGCTGAGCTGATTCACCTCTACGGGGCGATCTTTACATCTAGACTTGGAGTATGGACGTTTCCGTCCTTGTCCTCAATCTGGTGCGAGGAGCGATGATCTGTTTGAGTAAGTATTGGACAATATGGGGCTGAGGTATCGCCCCCTCTCATCCAGCACCTGGCGACGCTCGTTTCTCTCTGCTTAATTATTAATTATTAATTATCAACGCCCGACCGCTCGTCCCGCAGGTGAGATTTGCGTCACACATTCGCTCACCCCGCGCTCGCGTCCCGACACGACTCCGCATTTTTCCGCCTCCCGTTTCGCGTCGATCCCGTCGAGCAGTGTTTTAACGCCGACCGAGGGATGGCGGCTCCGTTTTTGGGGACTTGGGGCCGCTCTCGCTTTTCCTGGCGCTTGGGAAACTCCCGCCGGGGCCGCTTTAGGATCGGGATTAAAAACGTGCAGGTTACGGCACGTCACGGCGCGGGGGAGGCCAGCGCTCCCCGAGGGTTAGGCCGGGCTTAGAGCTCCCCGGGGGGAGTTAAACCGGGTCTAACCGCAGCCGCGATACTGACCGTGCGTCCTTATGTCACCCCGCAGGATGGACAGAATGACGGAAGACGCGCTGCGCTTGAACCTCTTGAAACGGAGCCTGGACCAAGCGGATGATCGGGACGACGTCCTGGCCAAGAGGCTGAAGATGGAGGGACACGAGGCCATGGAGCGCTTGAAGATGCTGGCGCTGCTCAAGAGGAAAGACCTGGCGGGCATCGAGGTGCCGCACGAGCTCCCGGTGAAGCAGGACGGGGTGAAAGTCTACGAAGAAAAGCTCAACGGGAGCCTGAGGCCGCACGGGGACGGCAGGACCGCGGGGCGGCCGGGCAAGGAGAACATTAACGACGAGCCGGTGGACATGAGCGCCAGGAGGAGGTAGGTGCCGAATAACCAGAGTCCGGAGCTTTGCCTGCTGTTAATCCCGGGCTTTGCCAGGCTGGAGATCCCGAATCAGGCGTTAAACGGACATTTCGGTGGCCTGGGGAGCGCTCCTGGTGGCTGGGAAGTCCCTTTGCTTTCCCAGCAAGCGTTCAGCGCTATTCTTACCTTGTTTTTCCTTTCCTTCTCCACCCCAAAACCAGACGGAGTTTTACTCTCCCTCCATCCATCCATTTAGTGTTAAAAGCCGCAACAATCTGGTGGCGGAGCGGAGGAGGCTCTCGTTAAACCAGGACTTTTCAGTAGCACCGACAGAAGTTCCTTTATTTAACCGGGGGCCAGATTTGATGCAGGTGCATGGACAGTCGCCCTTGAACCTGCCTCCGGTGCCTCCTGCTGAGCTTAAGAAAGCTCCGGAAAAGCTGCTGGTGAGACGAGTCTGCAGGAGCAGCTTTGGCTTCCCTCCAGCTCTCCGGATTTGCACCCCGATTCCTATCAGCAAACCCCGTTTCTGTCCGTTGGGAGCGAGAGGGTGGCAGGGAGAGCCCGGCCCGTGCGCCGCGCCGGCGCGGCCCCTCTCGCCTCTTCTTGTATGGGAGGGAGAAGGAAACTGATGTCAATGATGGGGATTTACGGCTTGGTTTGCTCACCTCGTTCTCATCTCGAGCGCCGTGCGAGGAGCGATGATCTTGAGTATTGAACAATATAGGGCCGAGGTATTGCCCCTCTCTTCCAGCACCTGGCGACGCTTGTTTCTCTCTGCTTAATTATTAATAACGCCCAACCGCTCCTCCCACAGGTGGGATTTGCATCACACATTCGTTCACTTCAACAACCCTGGCCAAGAAAGTATTTTCAAGGAGTCTTTTTCCGTTCTGGAACAGGAGGATGGAAGTTGTGTGTCCCAGAGCCGCGGTGCTGAGCTGGGGGCTCTGGAACCGTGTTGTGACTCAGCCTTATTTTTAATTTCTCTTCCTCAGCGATCAGGACAGGGGCCGATTAACCCCCTCGCCCGATATCATCGTCCTCTCCGATAACGAGGCGTCCAGTCCCCGCTCCAGCTCTCGCATGGAGGAAAGACTCAAAGCAGCGAACCTGGAGATGTTCAAGGTGAGGGGTGTGCGCCGCTTCCTTTGCCGAGGGGGTTTCTGAGCAGCGCCGTAACTTCCGCGCGCGTCGCGTTGTCGCTTATTTGCGCTACAACCCCCTCTCGCCACCAAGATGCAGCGGTGGGTTTCAGCTTTTTGAATTTTGCCCGATTTTTGGCGTTTCCGCAGGGGAAGAGCCTGGAGGAGCGGCAGCAGCTCATCAAGCAGCTCCGGGACGAGCTGCGGCTCGAGGAGGCCAGGCTGGTGTTGCTGAAGAAACTGAGGCAAAGTCAGCTGCAAAAGGAGAACGTGGTGCAGAAGGTGAAGCTCTGGGGGCTGGGTGGGGTGGGGGGAAGGAATCGGCTTCACAGACACCCGGTCATGGGCAAACCCCGAACACTGACTCTCCTCTCGGACCATTTTACCCCACGTTTGTGACAGATGCTTGTTCTGTGCTCCCGGGTGATGTTTCTGTACCAAACCCACAGCGCTTGGCACCCTCAGGCTGCATTTCTGCAGCTCTGAAGTATTAATAGTTGATGTATGCTTTTCCCCCGAAAATAAGCCCTACCCACAAAATAAGCCCTACCCCCAAAATAAGCCCTAGTGTGATTTTTTAAGATGCTCCAAACACAAGCCCAACTCCAAAAATAAGCCCTAGTTGCAGCTTATTAAAAAAAAGACAATTTAAGCAGTGTCCAGGCTTGTAAAATGCAATTAATTAGCAATTAATGCAGCAGGACAGACAGACCCTTCAACAGGAAAAGCAGAATTGCATTCAAAAGGGTTGGCAAAAAGGAAACAATTACAAGAAATTCACGATAGAATTCAGGGTTATGATGATAAGACACCCCCTGAAAATAAGCCCTAGTGCAAAAATTACTATAAGCCCCTGTCTTATTTTCGGGGGACAACGCGGAGGAGGTTTGTCCTGCGCCACCTCCCCTTTGGGAGCGCCCAGCCCTGATGCCATTTCTCATTGTCTCTCTCACGCAGACTCCGGTTGTGCAGAACGCAGCGTCTATCGTGCAGCCGTCGCCTGCGCACGTGGGACAGCAGGGCCTGTCCAAACTGCCCTCCAGGCCCGGAGCTCAGGGCGTCGAGCCTCAGAACCTGAGGACATTACAGGTGAGCCGTCCCCTCTGCGGGGCCAAACACGAGGTTACAGACACCTGGATGAGGTTACGAACACCTGGATGAGGTTACAAACAGCTCGATGAGGTTACAAACACCTGGATAAGGTTGCAAACACCTGGATGAGGTTACAAACACCTGGATGAGGTTACAGACACCTGGATGAGGTTACAAA
The DNA here is from genome assembly GCF_964273445.1 of Streptopelia decaocto. NCBI lineage: Eukaryota > Metazoa > Chordata > Aves > Columbiformes > Columbidae > Streptopelia > Streptopelia decaocto. The sequence continues at coordinate 1,280,380 of NC_138681.1, forward strand.
CACCTGGATGAGGTTACAAACAGCTCGATGAGGTTACAAACACCTGGATAAGGTTGCAAACACCATGATGAGGTTACAAACACCCAGATGAGGTTACAAACACCTGGATAGGCTACAAACACCTCAGTGACGTTACAGACACCGTGATGAGGTTACAGACACCTGGATGAGGTTACAAACACCTGGATAAGGTTACAAACAGCTCGATGAGGTTACAAACACCTGGATAAGGTTGCAAACACCATGATGAGGTTACAAACACTCAGATGAGGTTACAAACACCTGGATAGGCTACACACATCTGGTTGAGGTTACACACACCCGGATGAGGTTACAGACACCCAGATGAAGTTACAAACACCATGATAAGGTTACAAGCAACTTGATGAGGTTACAAACACCTCGATAAGGTTACAAACACCCAGATGAGGTTACAGACAACTGGATGAGGTTATAGACAACTGGATGAGGTTCCAAACACCTCAATGAGGTTACAAACACCTCGATGAGGTTACAGACACCTGTATGAGGTTACAAACACCTCGATGAGGTCACAAACACCTTGATGAGGTCACAAACACCTCGATAAGGTCACAATTCGACCAGTCTGGTGTCCCATGGTGAGAAGTTCTTTCTGCAGACAAGGTCATTTCCTGTCCCCATTTAATTGCCTCCTTCCCAGCAAAATTCCTGTGATTAGTTCAGAGTTCGAGGGAAGATGAAGTTCTCCGAGAGGTGTCTTGTGTCAGAAGGCAGCTGGAATTCCACACAAACGGGGAGCTCGGCGTCCCGCTTCGCCTCAGCTCTCACCAAACGCATTTCTCGTGTGGTTTCCCCGCAGGGTCACAGCGTCATTCGGTCCGCCACAAACACGACTCTGCCCCACATGCTCATGTCGCAGCGCGTGATCGCCCCGAACCCGGCGCAGCTCCAGGGGCAGCGCGTTCCTCCTAAACCCGGCCTCATCCGCACCACAACGCCGAGCATGAATCCAGCCATCAACTACCAGCCGGTAGGTCCCTCGCGTGGCGCCGGCGTTGGTGCCCGGTGGGGTTAACAAGAAGGGAAAATAGGAAACACCTCGCGGGTCTGAGCGCCGCGTGGAGCTCGGTGTGAGGATTTCGCGTGGAAATGCGTCCCATGGTGTTCTTGACCCGTGTGGAGGAACAGAATGAGAAATAATGGAAAACTCTGCGGAGCCACCGAGGTCCCTGGAGTTGAGACGCTTAGATCCCTTCGTTTGACTTTTGGAAGTCGGACGCGAAGACGGGAAATGGAGAAGAAAAGCGCTAATGCGTCCCCGCTCTGGCGCTGCCATCAAACCTTTCTCCGGGTCCCTGTTCCTCGTCCAGGGCTGTGGCGCTTGGCACACGGGCCCAGATTAACGACCCCTCTTAACGACTTGCAGGGTTTGTCGCCAGTTAAGACATTTAATCTGTCCTAACGAGGGGATCGTGCCAATCTGTAAAACATAAACCCAGCAATCTGAAAGTCTTGCATCTAAACAACTGTCAAATTATGTGTTTGACGGAAGAAACCCCAACCAGCTACTTTTACAAAAGAGTTGTAGGTTCATTGGTGTCAATTCATTGGTTGTAGGTTCATTGGTGTTAATTCATCATTGGTGTTAATTCATCATCTGCTTATTTAAATCTGCATCCCCGATCAGCTCTGCCATTAATTTTCCTGGGCCTACATTCCACTAAGTGCTTTGGGATTAGCTTTCCTTCCTTTCCCTCCCTTTTTCCCGATCCGCCGAGCGTTAGCAGCCTTCAATCAGCTTGCCCCAGTTTTATTTTTATCTCCTGGGTGTTGTTCTCCATCGACACGACGCGTCCCCCGAGCTTCGGTAGCTGACCCTGTTTCAGTCGCCCAGCAGGTTCCTTCGTACCCTGGGAAACAGGTGGGCCGGGTGACAAGCTGGCCCCAAAATAGGGTTTTTTATCCCAAAAAAACAGTGAAAGCTGCATCCTCAGCTCGGCAAAGTGTTTGTGCTTTGCCGCCGTTGTGTGCCAGAGGCTCCTGCACATCCCAGCGACCGCAGGACGGGGAATAAAGCTGCTCATGGTGGAGGATGGAACTGGAAATTGGGCGCGGAGGAGCAGAAATTGGTGTCGACACTGGGTCCCAAACCTGCCGAATTCCCAGAGCTGCTCCAAATTCCAGTGAACCGGAGGCTCCTCAGCACCGATGGCTTCATGTAGGGGCTGAGACGAGCTCCCTGTTGTCTCCCCAAGTCACTTGGGGAACGTTTGCAGATGATACCTAAAGGTTGCGAGAGGACGATCTGGCTCATCCGGGTTGGCTTAGTCGCTGAGCTCTAGTGTTAATTTTCTGTATTAATCCTCCTCTCCTCTTCCCCTCCAGCAATCAAGTTCTTCTGTTCCTTGCCAGCGCACGTCATCTTCAGCCATCTATATGAACCTTGCGTCCCACATCCAGCCCGGCAGCGTGAACAGGGTCTCGTCCCCGCTCCCCAGCCCCAGCGCTCTGAACGACGCGGCCAACTCGCAGGCGGCCGCCAAGCTCGCCCTGCGCAAACAGCTGGAGAAGACGCTGCTGGAGATCCCGCCCCCCAAACCGCCCGCTCCCCTCCTGCATTTCCTACCCAGCGCGGCCAACAGCGAGTTCATCTACATGGTGGGGCTGGAGGAGGTGGTGCAGAGCGTTATCGACAGCCAAGGTGAGGCGGTTTCCCCCCGGCGCCGCCTTCGTGGTGCTCCCCCCTGCCTGTCTTCTTGAGTCCCCTCCCGAGGGGCTTCGATGGAGCGCTTGGTGGGCATGGAGGGAAGGACATGGAAATGGGAGGACAGGCTGAGAGTTGGGGTGTTCAGCTGGAGAACAGAAGCTCTGGGGAGACCTCAGTGCAGCCTTTCTGGACTTAAAAGATGGGGACAGACTTTTGAGCAGGGCCTGTTGAGATAGGACAAGGGGTGATGGTTTAAATTAAGAGATTCAGGCTGGATAGAATGAAATTGTTGCCCTGAGGGTGGTGAGAGCCTGGCCCAGGTACCCAGAGAGGTGGTGGATGAACCATCCCTGAGACACCCCAGGCCAGGCTGGACGGGGCTCTGAGCACCCTGAGCTGGTGACGATGTCCCTGTCATGGCAGGGGGGGCCCTGGGGGAGCTTTAAACGTCCCTTCAACCCAACCTGTTCTATTCTATTGTATTGTTTTGCCAAACACGTGGCTCGGGAGGCTGTGAGAACAGCTCCTGCTCTTACCCAGCTCTAGGGGGGCTCAGTGTGGCCCCGTCGCTGCCGTTCCCGGGTGGTGTGGAACACGGGGCTGGGGGGAATGGTCCCGTTTTCCCACCTAACGCCCCGTTTCGTGGCGATGCCCAGGGAAGAGCTGCGCGTCCCTCCTGCGCGTGGAGCCCTTCGTCTGCGCCCAGTGCCGCACCGACTTCACCCCGCACTGGAAGCAGGAGAAGAACGGCAAGATCCTGTGCGAGCAGTGCATGACTTCCAACCAGAAGAAGGCGCTGAAGGCCGAGCACACTAACCGGCTGAAAAACGCCTTCGTGAAAGCTTTGCAGCAGGAGCAGGCAAGTTCACGGCTCCTCCGCGGGCTGCGGAGCCTGGAGCTGCTTCCCCAGGCGCCAGGAACCTGCTGTTCCCCTTCCCTCTGCACCCGTGGCTTTTCGGTGGGTTAGTTGCTGCATGTGGTGTTACCAGGAGCAGTTCTGGGCTCCCCGGTTTAAGAAGGACAAGGAATTGCTGGGAAGAGCCCAGTGCGGGGACACAGAGTGTGAGGGGAATGGAAAGGCTGTAGAAGAGGAGCTGAGAGGGACCCGACGATGTGATCGATATCTCAGGGTGGGCGGCAGAGGATGCACCAGATTATCTCTGGAATTGGGGGGATTTGCTGAAATCCCGTGATAAGTTGGTGTTGGAGAACTTGTTTAGAGGCCCCGGGTAAAATAAACTAGAAATTGTCGTTTGTGAACTGAAGAAAAAAGAACACAAAACTAAACATGAAGTAGAATCCGGCTGCTGACAAACAGGACCTGCCTGTTCTGGGGCAAAAAGAGGCTTTGGGCTGTTGGTGAGAAGTGGATGCGGCACCGGTGTGGCCGGTGGGACCGGGACAGTGACCGTCCTGTGCAATGGGGACAACAAACCGCGAGTCCTGGGGGCGGTTTGGGGCCATCGGCTCAGAGCTCAAAATGGCGCCAGAACCACCTCAGTGCTCAAAATGGCGCCAAAATCACCTCAGGGCTCAGAACGGCGGCCCCAGGGGTGGCGGGATCACCTCATGGCAAGAAAGAGCTTGAGGTGCTGGAAGTTGAGAGAAGGGAACGGAGCTGGTGAGGGGCTGGAGCACAATGTGATGGAGACTGAGGGACCTGGGGAAACGGCCTCAAGTTGCACCAGGGGAGGTTGAGGGTGGAAATTTGGGGTGATTTCTCCCCAAAGGGCTGTGGGTGTTGGAACAGGCTGCCCAGGGCAGTGCTGGAGTCACCATCCCTGGAGGGGTTGAAATACACACAGAGATGAGGTTCTCAGGGTGGGTTAACGCTTGGACTCCATGATTTTAAAGCTCTTTTCCAACCAAATGACCGTGTGTCTCTGAGGATGCCTCTGGTTCTCTCCCAGGAGATCGAGCAGCGGCTCCAGCAGCAGGCAGCCCTGTCCCCCACCGCGGCTCCCGCCGTCTCCAGCGTCAGCAAACAGGACAACATCATGCGGCACCACACGCTCCGGCAGGTGAGCGACCCTTACGGACCAAACCCCGCGAGCGATGTTTCCCCCCCGGGGCCATCCCGCTGCCTTCCAACCACCCGTGTCCTCCCGTTCCGCAGGCTCCGCAGCCGCAGGGCGCGCTGCAGCGCGGCATCCCCACCTCCGCCCGCTCCATGCTCTCCAACTTCGCGCAGGCGCCGCAGCTCTCCGTGGCGGGCGGGCTCCTCGGCATGCCAGGTAACGGCCCCCGGCACCGCGACTGCGGTTTGGGGAGGGGGATTTATTGCCGCCGCTGTTTGTGATCCTGTTGAGGGAGCTGGGGGTTCAGCTGGAGAACAGGAGCTGAGGGGAGACCTTCTGATCTCTGAACTGCCTGAAAGGAGCTTGGAGCCAGGGGGGTCGGGCTCTGCTCCCCAGGAACAAGCGCCAGGAGCAGAGGAAACGGCCTCAAGGAGAGGTTGAGGTTGGAAATTTGGGGTGATTTCTCCCCAAAGGGCTGTGGGCATTGGAACAGGCTGCCCAGGGCAGTGCTGGAGTCACCATCCCGGAGGGGTTGGATACACAGATGAGGTTCTCAGGGACATGTTCAGCGCCAGAGTTGGGTTATGACCCCGAGAGTCTCTTCCAACTATAATTGATCCGATTTTATGGTTTTGCGTTAAATTATCACTTGGGAACGTGCCGCACTCGCCGCACGATGCTGCTGTGGAGGTGACTTGTGTGTGTCTTCCCCAGGTGTTAACATCGCCTACCTGAACGCCGGCATCGGAGGCCACAAAGCGTCGAGTTTGGCGGATCGGCAGCGCGAGTACCTGTTGGATATGATCCCCCCCCGCTCTATATCGCAGTCCATCAGCGGACAGAAATAACGCCTGCTGAGCCCCCCGCCGCCCTCCCGCCTCCGTCGCATGCCGTGCCTGTACCGGCGCCTCCGCCGGACACGGGGAAGAACAGACACAAAAATACGCGAAAAAAAACACACAAAAAAAAGAGAAAAAAACAAAAGAAACGTTAAAAAAAAGCCCATTTGAGACCTTCAACAGTTCCTGTTCCTTTTCCAGCCCTTCGCTCGTTGGGTTTTCTAGCAGCGAGAGGTCACTTCTTCCAGATCGGCTCCGCTCGCGCTCTCCGTGTGTCCCGCTTGGTTTATGCTACTTTTTTGTAATGCCAAACCATAGAATTTTTCATTGTGTTGTGTTCCGTTCCCGCCCCCCCCTTTTTTTTTCCCTCGCTAAACGGATGGTTCAACTTTTTATTTTTGCCTCTTTTTTCCTTTTCTAAAGACTTTTTAGGGCACCCGCTCTGTTTTTTTTTTTAAGGGGGAATCGGGGGGCGATGGAGCCTGGACTGGGGGGGCCGCCCCCCCCCCTTCGCCGGACGGAGCCGCGAGACGCCGACCCCCCGTTTGGGGGATGCTACCGGGACCCCCCTTTTGGCTACGGGATGGACCCAATGGGGGCGCAAGGGGGTGTCGGTGCCACCCGGGGACCCCCCCAGTGCGGACTGGGAGCGACTGGTGGCCTCGGTGAGTCCCCCCCATACCCCCCCGGTGCATTGGGGACAGTGGCAGCGATGGGGACGCGGGGGGCGGGGGGGGCACCGGCCGGCGGGAACGAACCCAAAGCAAGAAAATAAGCCGCCAAAAGTCTGAGAAACGAAAACCGCTTGATTTGCACTTAAACCTCCACACTAACGGGCCCCCCCTTCCCGCCCCCCCAGCACCCAAAACACCCCCAAACCCAACACCCCCCCGCCGCCCCCCGGCGCTTCGCCCCGAAGGAGTTTTTGTGTTTGGGGTTTTTTATTATTATATATTTTTTAAGTAATTAATTCCATCCCCCCCCCCACCATCCCAATTAGAATTTTCTTGTGCAATTTGAAGCGCCAGCTCGGGGAGGGGGGGGATTGTATCCCAAAAAAACCCCCTGGAATGGGGACACCCCCAGTTCAATGAGCACTTAACCCCCCCATGGGGTCTGGGTGCCCCCATTTGCCCCCGGGGGCTCTGGACCCCAAACCCCATTTCTTTGGAAAATTTTACAATTTCAAAATTTTAAATTTTAAATTTCCAAAATTTTCAAATTTTAATAGTTTGAAAATTTTCAAAATTATAAATTTACTTTTGGATCATTTAAAAAAAATTCACATTTCAAAAATTTTAAATGTGAAGTTTTGAACATTTTCAAAATCTTAAATTTCAAAAATTTTAAATGAAAATTTGACCATTTTCAAAATTTTAAATTTGAAATTTTGACCATGTTCAAAAATTTATATTTCAAAATTTTTTAAATGTGAAATTTTGAACATTTTCAAAATGAACATTTTCAAAATTTTAAATGAAAATTTGAACATTTTCAACATTTTAAATTTCACCAATTTTTGATGCGAAATTATGAACAGTTTCAAAATTTTAAATATGAAGTTTTGGACATTTTCAACATTTTAAATTTGGAATTTTGAACATTTTCAAAATTTTATATTTCAAAATTTTTAAATGTGAAATTTTGAACGTTTTCAAAATTGAACATTTTCAAAATTTTAAATTTGGAATTTTGAACATTTTCAAAATTTTAAATTTGGAAATTGGAATATTTTCAAAAATTTAAATTTCAATAATTTTAAACATGGAATTTTGACCATATTCAAAATTCTAAATTTCAAAACTTTTAAACATGAAATTTTGTCCGTTTTCAAAATTTTACATTTGACATTTTGAACAGTTTCAACATGTTAAAATTTGAAATTTTGGACATTTTCAAGATTTGAAATTTGGGACATTTCCAACATTTTAAAATTTAGAATTTGAAAATTTGAAATTTTGAAATTTTAAAATGAAAACTGAAATATTTTAATTCTTTTAAGCTGGTGCAGCATAGCGACACATAGAGACACATATCTATATTTTTGTGGGTTTTCTTGGTTTTAACCTTATTTAGCTGGCGCCCCCCCCGCCGCCCCCCCCCCCAACCCCGGACGCCAGGGTCCCTTGAGACCCTTTTCCCATCCCCCCCCCGCTGAGGAACCGTTGGGCCAACCCGAGCTTTGGCTTATTAGTTGGTTTCTTGTTACTAATCAGCTTCCCCCCCCAAAAAAGGGCCCTTTGTTGTGCCCCCCCCCCCGCCCCCCCATCCCGTCCGCGGTGCCCGAGGCGAAACCACAAAATTCCCTTAAAAAAAAGGCAAAACCACACAAAAACGATTAAAAAAAAAAACAAAAACCACAACAAATCCAAGTGCAATAGTGACCATGGGGGGGGCCGGGGGGGGGACCCATGGACAACGAGACGCCGACTTCATGGTGCTATAAGTGAGTTCACCCCACGGGGGGGACACGGGGACCCTTTTATCACCCCCCTCCCCCCCAAATCCCCTGAACCCGCCGCCCCCCCCCCATTTCCCCCCCCCCCGCGCTTTCTTTTACCGCTTAGGGGTAGATCCGCTTGGGAAGATGCTTTATTATTATTATTAATTTGGGTTTAATTGTGTTTTTTTGGGGTGTTTTAATTGGGTTTTTTGGTTCCTCCAAAGGCGTAACCCCCCCCCCACCCCCAAAAAACCCCCCCGCCCTTTGTTGGCTTATGGTATTGCTGCCGAAATGTTATAACAAGGACTCATTCGTGTATATAAGCTATTTCTTGACACATTAAAAATGGTTAAAAAATGGTTAAAAAAATGGTAAAAAAAAAAAAAAAAGAAAAAAAGGATGAAAAATATAAAAAAATAATAAAAAAATTGTACATTGTGTAGAAAAAAAAAGGACAAAAAAAACCCCGAATTTGGGGAGCGAACCCGCCTGGCCATGGGTGTTGTGGAAGTCGTCACGTCCTCGTCCGTGTGCCCTCGTGTGTATGATATGGATACAACCACAATAAAACGTGCAAAAAGGGGGGGGTCCCGGCGGCTCGGCGTGGGGGGGGGGCGATGGGGCTGGGGGTGGGGGGGGGGGGACACACCGGTGACGCCCCCGCGCCGCGGGGGTCCCGGCGATGCACTGGTGGCGCCGCCACCTCCCGAATCTTGTGCCTTTCACACCCGCGCGAAACTCGGACCCCCCCCCCGCGGCACCAGCAGCCCCGGAGGCAGGAGGGGGGGGCCCAAAAAGCTTAAAAACCTTTAAAAAATAGTAAAAAAAAACAATAAAAAATTTGATTTTTGGGGGGGGGGGGGGATGGGGGGGGGGTGCGGTGGGTTGGGGGGGGGGGGGCAGCGCGCTGAGCACGGGGGGAGCGGGGCCGGGGGGGGGGAACGAGTATTATAAACTGTAACTGTATTTGCACTGTTTTTATTATTGCATTGGCATATATACAATATACATTATAACAACCTGCGGTCTGCGGCTCCTTCCTCTGCCCCCCCCACTGCAAAAATGACCCGAAATAACAAAATAAGGGGTGCAAACGGCAAAAAATAAGGATTGGGGGGGTGGGCGGGGGGAGCGTGGGGGAAATTGAAGGGGTTCGGCCCAAATTTGGGGAGTTTGGGGCATCGATTGAGGGGTTTAAGCACAAATTTGGGGAGTTTTGTTGGGTCGTGAATTGGGGGATTTGAGGGGGAATTTGGGGATTCTTAGGGGTTGGGTTTGGGGGTTTCGGCACAAATTGGGGAGTTGTGGGATTGCAGGGCCGGATTGGAGGGATTTTTGGGCCAAATTTGAGGATTTCAGGCGCAGATTTGAGGAATTTTGGCGCAAATACGAGGGATTTCAGGCAGAGATTTGAGGGATTTCGGCCCAAATTTGAGGGATTTGGGGCCAAATTTGAGGGTTATCGGGCCCAGATTTGAGGGATTTTGGCCCAAATTTGTGGGATATTGGGCCCAGATTTGAGGGATTTTGGCCCAAATTTGCAGGTTGTCTGGCCCAGATTTGAGGGATTTGGGGCCAAATTTGAGGGATTTCGGCCCAAATTTGAGGGTTATCGGGCCCAGATTTGAGGGATTTGGGGCCAAATTTGAGGGATTTAAGGCCCAGATTTGAGGGATTTCAGCCCAAATTTGAGGGATTTCAGGCCCAGATTTGAGGGATTTTGGGCCAAATTTCAGGGATTTCAGGCCCAAATTTGACGGATTTGGGGACGAATTTGTGGATTATTGGGCCCAGATTTGAGGGATTTTGGCCCAAATTTCAGGGATTTCAGGCCCAAATTTCACGGACTTGGGGCCAAATTTGTGGGTTATCGAGCCCACATTTAAGGGATTTTGGGCCCCTTTTGCACAAATTTAACATCTTTTACTTCATTTTTCCCTCTTTTCCCCCCTTTGCGTCACGTTTGAAACCCCAAAGTGCAGCGAATCTGTTTCTTTTCTTCGGATAAAAGGTAAAAATGACATTAAAATAAAAACCTTTGTGATATTTATCACGATGTTAATAAGGAACGTTTCGTGTTGCGCTGGGGGGGTCGTGGGTGGTTTGGGGGGCCCCATGGGGACAGTGACACCGGTGTGTCCCCCCCCCGCCCCAGCACCCCCCCAGGGCGACACGGACCAGATTTGCTACAAAAAGAGTTTATTTATCAAAAAAAAACCCTAAAAAAGTGTGTTTGTACCTACAAAGAGCCCAGTGCGGGGGACATGACCTCCCCCCGGCTCCCAAATGGGGGGACATGGGGACACAGAGGCCATGGGGCACCTGGGGACGGGGACGGACACGGGGACCCATGGGACAGACGCGGGGACCCCACGGGACACACGGTGGGTACATGGGGACGGCAGGACAGACAGACGGACCCGTGGGACACACGTTGGGCATCCAGGGACGGCAGGACAGATGTGGGGACCCACAGGACGGACGTGGGGACCCGTGGGACAGATGTTGGGCACGCAGGGACGGCAGGACGGACACAGGGACCCGCGGGACAGACGTGGGGACGCGTGGGACAGACGTTGGGTACCCGGGGACGACAGGACGGACGTGGGGACCTGCGGGACAGACATGGGGACCCAGGGATGGCAGGATGGACATGGGGACCCACAGGACACATGGTGGGTACCAGGGGACGGCAGGACGGACGTGGGGACCCGCAGGACAGATGTTGGGTACCCAGGGACAGCAGGAGAGACGGGGGGACCCGCGGGACAGACGTGGGGACCCACAGGACGTGTGTTGGGTGCATGGGGGTGGCAGGATGGACATCAGGACCCACAGGACACACCGTGGGTACCTGGGGACGGCGGGACGGCCGTGGGGACCCACAGGACCGGTGTTGGGTACCTGGGGACGGCCGTGGGGACCCCTGGGCCACGCGGCGCGGGCGGGACGGGGGGGTGGGCGCCCCGTGGCGCCCGGCGCGGGGCAGCCGCGGCTCCGGCGCTAAATGCGGAGCCGCCCGTCCAGGACGCGCTCCCAGAGCGCGGGGCCCAGCGGGACGTAGGCGCCGGCGGCGGCGTCCAGCAGGAACAGCGGCGCGGGGACGCGCGCCGGGTCGCAGCCCTCGAGCGCCAGCCGCGCCTTCTGCTGCTTGAACGTCTCCGTCATCTCCAGCCGCTCCTGGAGGGCGGGGGGCAGGTTGGGGGGGTCCCCGCATTGCCCCCTGTGTCCCCCATGTCCCCCCTGTTCCCCGTGTCCCCCGTGTCCCCGTGTCCGCGGTACCTGCAGCCGCAGGAAGCGGGGCCGGGCGTACGGCGGCAGCAGCCGCTCCAGGTGCCAGTGCAGCGCGGAGCCGTCCAGGCGGCAGCCGGGACGCAGAACCAGCGCGGCCATCCCGGCGCGGCCCTCGTGGCCTGTGGGGCGAGGGCAGAGCTGGGGGGCTCGGCCGGGCCGGGGGCAGCGACACGGGATGGGACGGGGGGGGCGGTACCTGGCACGGTGACGCCGTACACGGTGGCTTCTTGAAGGGACTCGTGGGCCATCAAGGCTTCGGCCACCTCGGTGGTGGCCACGTTCTCACCTTTCCACCTGGGGGCAACAGGGATGAGCCCCCCGCAATATTCAATGGGGCTGAGCCCCCCGCTGGCTGCACAATGGGGGGCGTGGGGCTGCGGCACAGTTGGGGGTGTCCCGCGCCAGCGGGGCCTTTGTCACCTGTAGGTGTCCCCGGTGCGGTCGCGGAAGCGCACGAACTGCTCGCGGTCCTGCTCCACCAGGTCCCCGGTGCTGAAAAAGGTGTCGCCCTCGGCGAACACCCCGCGCAGCAGCTTCTGCTCCGACTGCTCCCGGCTGCCGGCGTAGCCCAGGAACGGGGTGCGGGGGCTCACGGGGGCGATCAGCAGCCCCGTCTCGCCTGCGGGGGTGGGGATGTGTGATGGGGGTACCCAGGAGGACCCCCCAAAAGTTCCCCCCATCGCTGCTACTCACCCGGTTTCACGCGGACGCAGCGCCCGCTCGCGTCCCGCACCGGAGCCCCCTGCGCCACGTCGTAGCGAACGATGTCAAACGGGGAGACGAGCTGGGGAGAGGAACCGGGGACATCAGGGACACAGAACCCCAGGATGTCAGGGGTTGGAGGGACCTGGAAAACCCATCCAGTGCAACCCCCCGGAGCAGGAACACCCAGCTGAGGTTCCACAGGAAGGTGTCCAGGGGTTGGAATGTCTGCAGAGAAGGAGACTCCACACCCTCCCTGGGCAGCCTGGGCCAGGCTCTGCCACCCTCACCCCAACAAGTTGCTTCTCATCTTCCAGCGGAACCTCCTGTGTTGCAGTTTGCACCCATTGCCCCTTGTCCTGTCCCTGGTTGTCACCAGCAGAGCCTGGCTCCATCCTCCTGACACTGCCCCTTTCCATCTTGATCCCCAGCAATGAGTCCCCCCTCAGGCTCCTCTTGTCCAGCTCCAGAGCCCCAGCTCCCTCAGCCTTTCCTCACACGGGAGATGCTCCACTCCCTCCAGCATCTTGGTGGCTGCGCTGGACTCTCAGCAGTTCCCCGTCCTGCTGGAGCTGACCCCCCCCCCTCCCGGCCCTGCTCACCTTGTAGATGAAGCTCCCGCGCCCCACGGCCCCCGGCGTCCCCGTGTAGTTGAAGAGGGTGACGTTGCCCTCGGTCATCCCGTAGGTCTCCACCACGCGGACGTTCCCGAAGCGCCGCAGGAAGCTGCTCCAGACGTCGGGGCGCAGCCCGCTGCCCACCGCCAGCCGCAGCCCGTGCTCCCGCTCCCCGGGGCGCTGCGGGGACGCGGGCTCAGCCTTGGGGACGCCCCGGTCACCCCGTCCCGGCGGAACGGCCCCTGACCGGCGGCTGGTTGACCAGGTAGCGACAGAGCTCCCCGATGTACTGGAAGACGGTGACGCCCTCGGCGCGACAATCGTCCCAGAACTGGCCGGCTGAGAACTTCTCCTTCAACACACACGTGGCCCCTGGGAAGGACGGCGGGGGGATCAGCCCCCTCCGGAACGCCAGCGGCTCCGCGCGGGGCCCCGGCGCCGCTCACCGATGCCGATGCAGCCGCCGATGCCCAGCAGGGACCCGGCCATGTGGTAGAGCGGCAGCGCCAGGTAAATCACGTCCCGGCTGGAGGCTCCAACCAGCTCGTAGAAGCTCAGGCACATGATGGACTTGAGGTGGGAGATGCGGGCGGCTTTGGGGAGACCTGGTTGGGGTGGGGGGGTGGTATTGAGCCCCCGCTCGCCTGGGTCACCCCGTCCCCCCCTCCCCGTCCCGCACCGGTGGTGCCCGAGGTGAAGATGTAGAGACAGGTGTCGCTCATGTCCTGCGGCTCCCACGCGTCCTCGGGCTCCAGCTCCTCGGAGGCCGCGTCCAGCAGGTCCTGCAGGGCCAGGGCGCCGGGGGGGTACGGACCCCCCCCCAGCACCCACACGGCCACGTCGTCCTGGCGCAGGCCGGGCAGGATGGGCTCCACCGCCGCAAACAGGCCTGCGGGACAGCGCCGTGTGGGGGCGCAGAACCGACCCCCCGGCGGCGGCATCACAGTGGGGGTGTCCCCAGCCCTTGGGGACACTCCAGCCCTGAGCCCTGTCCTGGGGGTGTCCGATGGACCCCACCTGGGGTGACCGGACAGGATGGATGTGGCTGGTTTAGGGGACACAAATGAGCCTCATGCGGCACAAAGGAGGGACCCGTGGGGACACCCGCGTGTCCCCATCACCCCCACCCTGAGCCGCCCTGTCCGGATCCCCCCGCCCGGTGGGCAGCGCTGGAGACCCCGGGAAATCCCCCTGTGCACCCACAGGCACCGGCGCCGCCCCGGAGACTCCAGAGCTCACCCGGCACCGGGCTCGGTGCCCCCGGGACCAGCCCATCCCCGGGACCACGGGCTCGGTACCGCCGGGACCAGCCCACCCCCGGGACCCTTCGCCACCCCCAGAACCCACGAGCCCGGTACTTCCCTGGGGTCCCCCGTATCCCCCCACCCGCCGGACCCTTTCCCACCCCCGGTACCCACGGACCCGCCACCACCCCGTTCACTCCCCACCCGCGTTTCCCCGCTCCCACCGCCGCCCCGGCGGCTCCAGCGCGCCCCGCCCCGGTGTCCCGGCCCCCCGCCCCGGTGTCCCGTCCCCCGCCCCGGTGCCCCCCGCTCACCGTCCGCCACCAGCAGCGCCCTGGCCCCGCAGGCCCGCAGGCAGTGCCGCAGCGCCGGCGGCCGCAGCGCCGTGCCCAGGAACGCGGGCCGGGCCCCCAGCGCCGCCAGCCCCAACCAGCCCCACACGAACCGCGGCTCGTTCCCCACCAGCAGCCCCACGGTCACGCCGGGCCCCAGCTCGCCCCCCCCGGGCAGCGGCCGCCGCCGGAGCGCGTTGGCCACCCGGGCCACCCGCCGCGCGGCCGCCCCGTAGGACTCCGCGCCCCCCGCCGCCCGCAGGAACGGCCGCGCCGGCGCCTCCCGCGCCGCCCGCAGGAACCGGGCGGCCAGGCCGCCCCTGCCCCGCAGCGCCCGGCGCCGGCACCGCGCGGCGCGAACCGCGAACGCCAGGTCGGCCCAGAGGTGCGGCCGCAGCAGCCGCTGCAGCAGCGCCAGCGCCGCCACGACCGCCAGCGCCGCCGCCACCGCCAGCGCCGCCATCGCCCGCCGCCCGGGACACGCCCCCGGGACACGCCCCGCACGGACACGCCCCTCCGGGACACGCCCACCACAGGACACGCCCACCACAGGACACACCCCCCTCGACACGTTTCCCCGCCCCGGGACACGCCCAGCCACCAGGACACGCCCCCTCGACAGTCCCTGACACGCCCACTCTGGACACGCCCACCACAGGACACGCCCCTGGGACACGCCCGCCGCATGACACGCCCACACCAGGTCACGCCCCCTCGGCACGCTCCCGGGACACGCCCACACTGGACACGCCCATCCGGGACACACCCAGACTGCACGTGCCCATCCGGGACACGCCCCCGGTCCGGCAGCCACGCCCCTCCTGGCCCCTCCCTCCGCGCCCCCCCCCTCCCGTTTCAGCGCCATCACGTCCCCCGGGAGCCACATGTCCCAGCCCGGCCCCCCCACACGGCACAAAGAGGTGGCACTTGGTACAAAACATCTGAGAGCTTTTATTTCTTTAAAAAAACCACTTAAAAACGCTGACAGCTCTGGGGGGGCGGGGAAGCGTGTCCCCTCCTCACGGGGGCAGGACCCCCCAAAACTGCTCCGTGACGCAGGGGGACACGGCCATGGGAGGGGGACAACGTCCCTTGGCCCCCGCGGGCAGGGCCGCGCGTCCCCCCCTCCCCAAAGCACCCGGAGCAGCAAACCAGTTCGCACTGTTTATTTCGACTTCTTATAAGAAAATAGGAGAACGTGTGATATACACCCAGAACCGCCCCCCCCAGACCCCACCCCGCAACATGGCCTCTGGGGGTCCCCCGGCCACGCTGTCCCCAAAGCGGGGGGGTGCACACTCCAACCCCTCCCCAGCCGCTGGTAAAAAGATGCTAAAAAGTCACATAGTGGGAAGCGGCGGTGGCAGCGCAGCGTCCCCGGGGGCTCCGGGAGGGGACACGCGCTCTCCTCCCCGTCCCGGCTTCTGTCCCAGCGTGGGGGTGTCACCGCGGGGCCCCGAGAGCGGGGGGGCGGGCAGAGCCCTCAGTCACTGTCCGAGCCCACGGCGGACGAGCCCTTTCTTTTCCTTTTGGCAGGTTTGGGTTTGGTGTCTTCCTCCTCCTGTGCCGGGAGAGGGGACGTGGGGGTCAGCGCTGCCGGGGGGGGCCTACGTGTCCTGGGGGGCCAGCCGAGGGGGGGGACGGGGCCGCTTACCGAGGCGCTGCTGGACGCCGACTCCTCCTCGGGGTTGGGGGGCTGCGCCGCGTTCTTGCGGCTGCGGGGGCTGGACAGGGTGGCTTTGCGGCGGCTCTTGGGGGGTTTGCTGGAGGAGTCTTCATACTCCTCTGCCAGGGAGAAGAGGTCGCTGAACCTGGAAGGAAGCGGGAGGGGGATGTGGGAGGGGGTGTCAGGTCACCCCCCCGCCATGCCACACCGTGTCCTGATGTCACCCAGGGGAGGGACAGACTCACTTCATCTTGTGGGCTTCGTCGCAGCTGGCCTGGACGTGCTGCAGCGCCTGCAGGATGGGGGTTTGGCTGAAAACTGTCGAGAAACCAGCAGCAATTTGGGTCAGAGACTTAAGGGTGGGTGCCCCCCAGGCAGGGGAACCCCCCCCTGCACATCCATTTTGGACACAGCGCCCCGGGGCCGCTCGCGGTGACGGAGCCGGGGGTACGTACAGTTCTGTTTGGTGTTGGTCAGGTTGAGGCGCAGGTTGTCCAGGTGCTCCAGGATCTGCTCCAGCGTCAGCTGCGCCAGTTTGCTGCTGGAGCTGCGCAGGCTGGGGGGGCGGAGAACAGCGCTCGTCAGTGCAGACCCTGACTTTGCCCCCCCACCAAAGACAGGCTGCGGGACCCCTTGTTTGTGGACCCCTTGTTCGTGGGGGGACTGAGTGTCACAGCCCAAACCCTCCAGCACAGAGAACACCACCCTGGGGTGCCCCGAAAGCCGGAGCGGGGGGGCCGGGGAGCGGCAGAAAATCGGTTTTCTGGCTCTGTCACGTCCCCTGAGGCTGGTCAGCACATGCTGCTCCAGGGGACAAATCCTGCTCGGGGTGCTGCCACTGCCATCCCCGGCAGCTCCGGGCACCCGGTGCTGAGCCCTGGCCAGGGGACGGTGCCCGGTGCCAAGCGCCCGGGGCCCCACCTGGCCGCTCGTTAATTAGTGGCGATTAGACCTGGATCCGCCTTGGATCCCGGAACAGAAAACAGCCGTGTTGTTCAGCTGTGAAAAACTGTTAATTAACACTGAGGAACAGACGAAGGCGCCGATTTCCCTCCGGAGAGCGGGGGGGACACAGAGGTGGCACCGTGAGCACCAGCGAGATCCTGGTGACAAGGAACCTCCAGCAGGTCCCAGCCAAGCGGTGGCTGTGGGGCCGGGCAGGGGTCCCTGGGGACAGCTCTGCCGTGGCACAGCGTGGGTGTCCTTGGGGACAGCTCTGCCGTGGCACAGCGTGGGCGTCCCTGGGGACACGCTGCAGCAGGAGCACGGGGCTGCTCTGCTTGCCCAGGACACTAGATGTCCTTCCCACTCCAGCAACGGGCTGCGGGCAGGGACGGGGACACAGAGGACGCCGCCAAGGGGACAGGGACACAGAGGACCCTGCCGAGGGGACCGTCCTCCTCCCCTGCCCCAGGGGCTGTGTGACCCAGCACAGAGCGGCGCCAGGACCGTGTGGCCCCTGTCCCAGCTGGTGACGGCTGCGCCGAGGCCAGAGGCCGACGTTGGTCTTCGAGGTTGGATAAAGGCTGGGAAAGGGCCCCGTGGCCACCGCTCACGCCAGCAGCTGAAACCGCTTCCACACAGCGCTGGTAATAACGGGTTCTGCTGGCTGGACGCAGGCGAGACCAAAGAGACGCTCAGCGCGGCTCCGGCTGCGTGTCAGCCCGCCCTGCCCTCACCTTTGGCGTTTTCGGGGGAGGCTGTTGTTCTTGATCAGCAGCGATTTGATGTGCTCGGCCAGGAGGTCGTCGTGTTTGATGCACCAGTGCCGCAGGATGCTGGTGGTGAACTGGTCGCCGGGGTGGCAGGGCCGGCTCAGCACCATCTTCACCATCTCCTCGCTGGGTCTGCGGCAAACGGGGACATAGAATCAGAGAATTGTTTTGGTTGGAAAAGCCCCGCTGGTGTCACACGTGTCCATCCTCCCGTGTCCCCGGGGTGCTCAGGAGAGCGACGGCCGCGCCGTCACGGCACGGAGCCCCGCGCACTCACTTCTCTCGCCTCAGCTGCAGCAGCAGGCAGGATAACGCCTCGGGGTGATCTGCAACACAGCACAGAATCACATCTGATCATTTTGGTTGGAAAAGCCCCTTGAGATCATCGAGTCCAAGTGTTAACCCACCCCCGGCACTGCCCCGTGTCCCTGAGAACCTCATCTGTGTGTGTTCAACCCCTCCAGGATGGTGACTCCAGCACTGCCCTGGGCAGCCTGTTCCAACACCCACAGCCCTTTGGGGAGAAATCACCCCAAATTTCCACCCTCAACCTCCCCTGGCGCAACTTGTGACTGTTTCCCCAGGTCCCTCAGTCTCCATCACCCTTGTGCTCCAGCCCCTCACCAGCTCCGTTCCCTTCTCTCCACTCCAGCACCTCAAGGCCTTTCATGAGGTGATCCCGCCACGGGGACAGCTCACCTTTGTACTTGAGGTGCTGCAGGATGGGGATGATGGTCTCCAGGGGGATGTTGTGCGCCAGGAACAGCTGCCAGGTGCAGTACTGCTCAAAGGTCTCCCAGTCCAGGCTTTGAACTGGTGGGGGGAAGCACAAAGTGGTGAGCAGAGCCGCGCGGCGCCCAGGGACAATGCTGGTCCCACCTGGCATTACACCCACCCTGGAGAAACCTGAAAACAGCCAAGTTATAAGTACCTGTCCCGAGAATACTCAGGACACAAGAAAATAGTGAGCACGCAAGATTTGTGAATGTGAATCAAGTCGATCAGGCTTTAACCTCATCTAATCACCTTATGAGAACGTGCGAGCCTTGGATCACACTCTGGCAAAGCGCCGGGGCTCAGCGGCCGGGTAAAACCCGTTAGAGCGCCCAGCTCGATCACACCGCTAAACCCGACAATCCGGTTTAGGGCAGCGATCCTTTAAGCAGCAGCAATAATACCACGAGGAAATCCAGAGCTCGGCACGACCGGGCCAGCACAAGAGCCGCTCTCGGGCGCTGCGTGAGCAGCCGGTTTGCGTGGGCTCTTCCTACGGCAGCGCGGCCACGGGCGCCATCACTGGCCCGGCGCGGCTCGGCACGGGCTGCAACCCCCCCAAATCAAAATGCAAAGTTGTGCTGAATGCCACAGCGTTCTCCCTTTCCAAGGATTTGGGGTGTCTCTGCAAAACGGGATCTCCCAAGGGCAGGAAGACTTAGGGTGCCCAGAACGGTTCTGCTTTCACCCCCGCGGGGTCGTTACTCACTCAGGATGTTCAGCACCGAGTCTTTGCGGAACATGACGAGGTTCCCCATCATGACGTGGCACACCAGCTCCTGCAACTGGGCGGCAGAGCAAACGGGGTCAGCGGGGCGCCCGGGCTCCGCCGCAGCCCCGTGATGTGGAAAGCGAGCGGAGAAGCCGCCGCTCCGGCGGCATCAGCCGTGTCACGAGAGCAGGGAGGCCCAGAAACCCCGCGGCTGCAGCTGCTTTGTGAATCAGAGCTGGGCTCAGCAGCTCCAGGGAGCGGCAGCTGTTGAGAGGGACCGGCAGAGGCAAAGGAGTAACGAGAGGTTAATGGTTTCACACATCAACACCCAGGCCGGGGAGCAAGTGTCACGCAGGACAGACAGCAGATGCGCGCAGCCCGGGTGGGATCTGTCACCCTGCTCGGTGACAAACACCGGGGACCTTGTGCTGCAGGCGCTCTCAGACCCGCGTTTTTGCTGATGGAGGGGAGGGCTCGGCAGCCCGCTGGGAAAGCTCCGGCAGCCCCACGCGTCTCTGCTCGGGGTCCCCGATTGTCCCTGCGCCGCAGGGCAGGGGGTGACGCTGCCCAAATCCTGCCCCGGGGGCTCCGCTCGCAGAGCTGGGTACGGGGGCCACGCAGCCAGAGCATCGCGGGGAAACAGATGAAGAATAACAGGAAGGAATGAAGGAATTGGAGAAGGGAGGGGAGAGGAAACGCTACAGGCTCTGCTGGGAAAAACAACCCCTTTGTGTTTGAGTGCGGCGGCAGAGCCGGGAGCAGAGGAGTCCGAGCGGCGCTGGGCTGGGGGGTCAGGGCACCGTGACTCAAACCTTACCAGCCTGCCAAGCAAAACTTGCTGGCGAGGCGTTCTGGCCCCCGCGCAGCTGGGAAAAGCACAACTGGCCAGGAATGGTGTATAAATAGGGCGAGTTGAAGGGTTATCAGCAGATCACGCTCCAGACGAGCCCAGACGGCAGAAAAACGCAGCCCAGCATTCCTGCCGGTGCCCACCGCCCGCCCCCGGCCCTCGCCGCAACTATTTTTGGGTTGCTCATGGTAACTCGGTGTGACCGTGGGGAAAGGTTCC
Organism: Streptopelia decaocto; assembly: GCF_964273445.1. Taxonomy (NCBI): domain Eukaryota; kingdom Metazoa; phylum Chordata; class Aves; order Columbiformes; family Columbidae; genus Streptopelia; species Streptopelia decaocto. The sequence goes on from NC_138681.1 coordinate 1,300,494, forward strand.
CTCCAGGAGGGTCTAACGAGGGTTTGGCCTTCACTTGTCCGGCTGCGGAGCCTGCAGCAGGACGGGGAGAGCGGGCGCAACCTCAGCCCCGCGGGCACCTTTGCTGCATCATTGAGGTTGGAAAAGCCCCTCAAGATCAAGTCCAACTGTTAACCCACCCCTGTTATTGCCCCATGTCCCTGAGAACCTCATCTGCTCAACCCTCCAGGGATGGCGACTCCAGCACTGCCCTGGGCAGCCTGTTCCAACGCCCAACAGCCCTTTCCATGAAGAATCATTTCAGGCTACAACCTCTTGGGAACGGGAAGATATAAGCGCTGCCGCTTTGTGCACGTGCTGCCTCCCCCCCCAGCCACCGGTCCCCTCCTTACCTGGAATGAGTCTATGACAGCGACGATCATGTTGAGCAGCTCGCCGCTTCGCAGGGTCTCATCCGGGAACTGCAAGAGTTCAAAAGCAAAGAGCTCAGGAAGGGACACGCGGGCTCCTGGTCCTGTAGCCGAGGCAAAACTCCTCCTCGGTTCGGACACAGACACACGTTCCTCCTCGCAAGGGGCAGCATCGCCCTGCCTGACCCTAAATGCAACAGGGCAAGCAGCCGAGCGGGAAAAGGAGCCAAGAAAGCCAGGAAGGTTGGCCGGAGCAGGCAGGTGCATTCGCTGCTCGAGTGGGCCAAGGGCTGCCAGGCAGCGAGCGCCCAGCACATCTGGAGCCGCAGCTGACACCAAACATCTGGAGCGAGCGGAGCCGCGATGCCGCTCCAGCTGTGGGGGGCAGAAGCCAGAGTGCTTCAAGTTCCCCACGTTTTCCGCTATCCCTGCTGGGTTTGCTCGCTGTTCTGGTGCCTCGTGCGTTACGCAGCACGGCAAGGAAATAAACAACAAAAAGACCAACACGCGGGGCAAAAAGCCAGGAAAATTGGCAGCGTCGAGCTGCGGCTGCACCGTTCCGAGCTGGCCAGCCAGACAAGCTGTTCTTGGGACCTTCTGCCTTGAGCTGCTCCGCACGCCCACGGGGGCAGCCGCGGTCTGACCCCACTTTGGGGAGGAAGCTGTGAAACCCAGAGGGCCAGGGGAGGGGATCCAGCGGCTCCTCCATGCCAGGAACCCCCTGGAACACGCTCCGTGCTGCTGTGTGGTATAGGGCGATGCCTCCGCAGGTTTTCTTCCCCTCCCCAGGCTTCCCACAGAAACCACTGGGATGAACGGGGCTGGACGGCCTCAACGCCCAGATGTTCCTGCAGAACCAGCCAGAAAGGAGGGAGGAGGGGGGGCAAGCAGCTCATTCCTGCCAGGGAAACGAGAAAGTACATGCAGAACCGTGACCCCCTCGTCTCCTCGGAGCACACGTTACCCCGCTCTCCCTCTCCTGGCCCTGAAGCCAGACAAGCTGGACGCTTGTTGGGAGCAGCTTCCGACCTTGCGACCACTTCAACTCAAACTGTCTGCGAGAGCGCTCAGCAGCGTCCCAGCAGCGGGTGGTGACAGGGACTGGGTGAACTGGGACTGAGCTGCGACCCAGTGGTGCAGATGCCTGGCTCTCCGTTCCAAACTCGGCGCTAAATCCAGCTGGCTCCACCCCAGCACCGAGTGCTGAAAGCAATACAAACTTGCACAAAATCCAAGAGTTTGGGGCAGGCAGCGGAACTTGTCCCCCCAGACTTTGACACGTCTGCTTGGAGCCTCCACCTGCTGCTCTCCAGAAAGGGAGGAGCAGAGAGAAAAACCACGGATAACATCGCTGTGCATGTGGCCGGGACAGCGAAGTTAGAGCCTCGTCATCTGCAGAGCACGTCGGGCTTTCACAGGGCAGGACAACAGCGCATCTGGAATATCGTGTCCAGTTGTGGCCTCTCAGCTCCAGCAGGACAGGGAACTGCTGGAGAGAGTCCAGCGCAGCCACCAAGATGCTGGAGGGAGTGGAGCATCTCCCGTGTGAGGAAAGGCTGAGGGAGCTGGGGCTCTGGAGCTGGACAAGAGGAGCCTGAGGGGGGACTCATTGCTGGGATCAAGATGGAAAGGGGCAGTGTCAGGAGGATGGAGCCAGGCTCTGCTGGTGACAGCCAGGGACAGGACAAGGGGCAATGGGTGCAAACTGCAACACAGGAGGTTCCGCTGGAAGATGAGAAGCAGCTTGTTGGGGTGAGGGTGGCAGAGCCTGGCCCAGGCTGCCCAGGGAGGGTGTGGAGTCTCCTTCTCTGCAGACATTCCAACCCCTGGACACCTTCCTGTGGAACCTCAGCTGGGTGTTCCTGCTCCGGGGGGATTGCACTGGATGAGCTTTCCAGGGCCCTTCCAATCCCTGACATTCTGGGATTCTTTGATCCACACTACCCCCGTTAGACTGGGCTGGATGGAGACCGCGTTGTGCTCAGCCTAACAGAGCTGTTCCTGGCCTTGCCAGCTTCTCGGCTGCAGCGTAACAGGCCCAAAGCTCCCTGGCGCTGAGCTGCCTGCAGGAAGGCTCATCTGAACTGGGATTCCCGCTGCCTTACCTCTGTGTAAATGGAGGGGGTGAGGTAGCAGAGCAGCCGCACGTCGTCTTCCTGGCAGGCCTTCATGTCCATCATCAGACAAGTGTGCAGGTCCCCCAGCTGCGTGGCCTGGGCGAAGGACTCGTACAGGTTCATCTTCCCCGCCGCGGCTTTGCTGGAGGGAGACGGACGGACGGGTGAGCGAGGAGCCGCGGCGCTGCGGTGGCGCTGACGCCGAGCCGTCTCTTGGAGGCAGCACCGGCCCAGTGGAAGCTCGGACGCTTTCCCCGCGGATCTACCTGGCTTTTAAATAGTACAGGAGGTGGTAGCCGATCTTGGGTTGCTTCTGGTAGAGCTCTGAGAGGAGATCCAGCAGCAGCGAGAAACCGCTGTTATCTTCCTGCATCTGGCAGAGGTTCCTTGGGGAGCAGAGCACAGGAGACGGTGACGTTTCGTGGCATCCCGTGCACCGGCTCAGCTACCGGGGACGGGCAGCTCGCAGGGAAACCCAGCGGCCCTGGGCACCCGCTCTCCACACTGTACACAAGGGACACCCAACGGGACGTGCAGCAACAAACGGGTCAGGACCCAGCAAATTCGAGTGACCCGGGGACCCCAGGCTCCCACAAATGAGCTGTGATTTTCCTGTATTTTAGGTCTTTCTACTAAACAAAACACAACATAAGGCAGAACGAAGCGAGAAACTGATTCTGGGATAAGCCCTGTGGCTTGCTGAGCAGAATTAGACCCACAGGGTTCACCCTCGGGAAGCAAACAGGAAAGCTCTGACTTATTCAAAAAATATCCCCGGACATACCTAAATATTAGGTAGAGAGGCTTCCCCACCGACTCCTCCAGAGACCTGCGGGACAAACGCACCGGTCAGAGCTCCATGTGCACCCACGCTCTGTGTTTCCCCAGCAGTGGCCAGGAGAAAAGCCCGTGGACCTTGTGTGCCGAGGTCCTCAGGCCACCCAGGGCCACCCTGAGCTCACGGGGACATGGGAACGGTCCTGTTAGCAGAGGCAGCAGCTCTGACCCCCAGCCCTGTTCCGACAAAATCCAGGAGGAAGAGCGTACGTGTCCTCATGTGGGTTAAGACAAGACCGATTCTGTTGGTGATTTTTCCTTTCAACTAGGTTATTCTAAATAACTGCGTTTTTCTGATGTTGGCTGCATGTTTTTTCCGGACAGTGCTCGCTCTGGAGCTGATAAGGGCCCATATTTAGTGGTTTGGGCAAGCAGAGCAGGGACAGATGGTGTTTTTAAGACCTTCTGCGCCCCGGGCAGCTAGGAGCCACCAGCTTCTCCCTGGTGGGGAGGAAGAAGATGGTCTCTTGTGATATGACACCTGTTGAGCAGCTTCACGCTTGACCCTGGATTGTTTCACAGGGGAAGCCGCTGGCTTCAGCGCAGACCGCTGAAAACTGAACGTTTGACTGGGAAAAGCCCAAACCCCAGCGTGAAAGGACGAGACGTGCGCAAACCAGAATAAATAGAACCTTACTCCTCCGTGATTTCTTCTGGCAAAACCTCACCACGGAAGTGAGCCTTAAATAGCTCCTGGAGACAGGATGCGAGCACCGATAACTGCTCCGAGTCGAAGTCCTCCTGACGGAGAGAAAGGAAGGAATGAGAGGAGAAAGCGGCAGCTCCAAGCCTGCCCGACCGGCACAGCCGCGGCCGGGGGACCCGGCAGAGCCGCCGCCGCACTGAACGGACCCCGAGCTCCGCAGGAGCCCTTTTGCTGCTTTACTGCAGCACCAGGAGCTGCTCCTCAGCCAGACGAGCCCCTAATTGATGCCCAGCTCTGAAGCACTTCACAATCACTGCAGTCCACTTATCCTCTAATGGCCAGTAATTCATTGAGCTCAGCTCTCCCTCCGCAAGGGGTGCGGGGACCGAAGGCGCTTGGCAACGAGGATTTACACCCTGAGAAGCCCTTTCCCCATGCTCCCGCAGCGGGGGAAGCAGCTCTCGTCTGCTAAAAGGCCACTTGACTCGAAAGGGAGCCGGTTCCAGGCAGGGGATGATGAAGCTTCCCTTGAATGCTCAGCTCGCGGCGAACACCCGCAGCTCTTCTGCTGGGCCGGGTTTGCTGCAGCCTCCGCCGAGCGCAAAACCAGCAGCATCCCCAACGCAACAGCAGCTGGGGATGGAGCAATTTTCCCCTCCCACAAGCAGCAGCTCGGGGCTGTGTTTAACACCCAGTGCACGCTGCACCGTTTTGGACTCATTTAGGATTTGAGTGTCCTCGGGATCCTCTGTCCCCTCATTTAGTCGCGGCTCTCAGGGCAGAGCTGCCCAGCCCACACCAGTCCGGCCGCTCTGGTTTCCCAGTTAGGCGGCAGTTCTGTGCCGTTACCTCCAGGACTTGATCCACGATTTCCTGCATGACCTCACACTGAGCTTCCGTATCGCTGCAGCACAAAAACAAGAGGAAATCCAAGTTACATAGGAAGATACCGAGGAGCAGGGACAAGGGGGCTTTGTGCTGAGCTGGCTCTGCTTGGGAGCACCCCCCTCCAAGGCCTGAGAGGCGGGGGGCTCAGCTTTGTGCTAGTGCCAGGCTTAGAGATAGGCCCAGCTTAGAAGCGCGCGCCGCAGAGATTGAGCCCTGGAAAAACACGCTGTGCGGCGGCAGCACCTACTTCCAGAAAAGCGCCTGAGGTTGTCTGCAGCGAGACAAACAAATTAAATGACTAAAAGCATAAGATTAAATGCACTTAAAGCCATCAAGACATAAATTACATTAAATCAGTCTACTACGCCAAGGTCTGCAAAGCAAGAGCTTTTTTTAACCTTCTTTAGATGGAGTTAATTCCAAGGTCACTGAAAATCAAGTCCGGAGAACACGCAGACACAGGTGTCAGTGTCCCTGGGGAACGTGTCCCGTGCACAGATGTACTGAAACCCCCAAGAAGTTTCCCCTGTCAATCCGACAGCGGAGAAGGATAAAACTCAAGAGCCTTTTGCCTTTCTGTCAGTGATTCAGATAAATGGCCCCAGCAAATTGCTGTTGTGCCCTGGTCCGAGCCTGCTCCAAGGACAAATTTTAAGTTTCTTAACGCCTTTGAAAACCTTCTGGATATTTCCTGCAGGACCTGAGCAGGATGGCGTTAGCTCTGCGAGAAGCGCTCTGGAGCGGGCAGCATCGCGCAACACGGCTGAAAGGTCTTGTGTGGCGTTTCCCCAAAGAGATCAACACGAAATGTCACAGGACCAAACGATACCGACCTTCCCTTCTGCAGCTGCAGGACTTTGTCCTTCAGCGACTCGTCCAGTTGGTCCAGGAACGGCGTGATATCAACTGGCTCCTCCACAATGGTCTCTTTGATCGGGTGAAACCTGAACTCCCTCTTCTTCCCTGCAACAACGAAAGCAACAGTGCAACAGTCTATTTTCCCTAAAAGCTCCATCTAAGAAGCGTCGGAGGCAATTTCTGTCCTAGCAGCGGAGTTGTGGGGGGCTGTGGGGACAGGGTCCAGCCTCAGATCTCGCCTTCACCCTTTGGAGATGTGCCCAGGTCACAGCGAGGACGGTGGGACGGGATCCAAACGCAGGGGGTGCCCAGAATCGTGGTTCCCGTCCGGTTGTTTCCAAACCTGACGCCTCGCCTGCCCTTGGCCACGTTCCGTGCGCACAGCCGGCTTGCGAGCCTCTCTCCACCCGACACGCAAACGCTCGTGTTCAGGGCTCCAGGACTGAGATACCCACTGCTCTTCCGCACCCTCATCCTCCGGCCTCATTCCGAGGCCACAAAAACGACCCGTGGCAGAGGCCAGAAGCGCTGCCAAGCGCTCCCAAGCAAGCTGCTGCTACGGGATGGCACAAAGTGGCCAAACCCCTTGACAAAAATCCTCCCTGCACGTGGCTTTCGAGCCTGTGTCCCTATCGAGGTCCCCAAGCAGCTGGCCAGGGTCTGATGGGAATTTTGACGTGGTGCTACAGCACAGTGTCACATATTGTCCCCATGCCGGGCTTGTGGTCTCTCCCCACCGCAGGATTAACCCCCAGCACAGCAGGAAGCCCATGAGAGTCCCATCACAAACATCTTGAGATGCCTCAAGCTCCAGAGAGCGAGCAGAGGGGATTTTGGCCTTCTGCAGGCTTCGAGAGGGAGCGAGTGTAATGGAAACCATGAGGCTGAGCAATTAGAAGCCTGAGCCTCATTAGTGGCTGCCTGAGAACAGAGAAGACACCCTGTTCCCAAACAGCATCTGCCACAGGGATTCCCAACCGCACGGCGGGGCTCGAGACCAGTCGACATGAAGAGGACACACGGGTGGAGAAAATGCTGCGTTTGAAGGGTCTAAGCTCTAAGGAATAACCAGGTGAGGAGGTGAAGCCCAGTGGCCTTTCAATTTGAGCACAGATTTGTGTCCTGTCTACTGGTTTTGGCTGTCGGGGACTGGGAACCAGCAAAACATCGGCCTCCGCACCTGAAGGAAGCCTGGATCTCAAGAAGGGGATCTGCCCCGGCTCCAGCAACCCCCACGGCTCGTGGGAAAGGGGTTTTGAGGGAACTGTGCTTACAGAAGTCTGTCCAAGAATCCTCCATCACGAAGGGAAGGTGCCCTCAAAGCCAGTGAGGAAACACCGACCAGCGCGGAGGCAAAGGGTGGCGATGCGGCCACGACGGTGCCGAAGTTGAGAGCGTGGGCGCTCAGCTGCCTGAGCTCCCTCACCTTTGCTGCTCAAGTCTTCCTCATCGTCACTGAATGCGGCCTCGGCGTTGTCGTAGCAACCGTCGTCCTTTTCTGACATATGATTGTCCATCTCCATGGAAACGGGTTCCTCAACTTTGACTGCAAGAGAAGGCAGAGGGTCAGAGCGGGAGCCTGCGAGTCACCTCCACCGATAACCACGCTCCAGAGAGGAGAGAAAGCGCCCTGCAAAGGGGAAAAATGAGTCTGGGCAAGCGGCAGACCCTGGAAAACTCATGTTGGGGAAGAGCCGCTTCCAGTGACTCCACTCAGGTACCAAGTGGGGACGGTGAGTGCAGCAGACCGGCGCATTTTCCACCCGCGCTGCCTGGCACCCTTCGTGCTTTATTTCCCTCGCCCAGCCCGGCAGCAGAGCCCAAGTTCCCGCACAGGGCAGCGGTTTTGGCAGCTCTGCCAGGCCGAGACGCGCAGGGCAGTGGCGTTTGGTGGCTGCTCCGGTGGGGCCTGTGGCCAGAGCAGCTGATGCAGCAGGAAAACCAGACCGGCAGAGCTGGCAAAGCAGCAGCGCTCTCTTGTTCAATAAACATTAGAGACGCTTGCTCTCTGTTTAACCTGATTATGTTAATCAATTGGGTTTTCTGCAAGACAAGAAAGGGTAAGCAGCCCCTACAGAGCAGAGAGAAAACAGGACAGTGCAAATCTTAAGTGTATGGCAGGGCTGGGATGAAGGGAGGCCATGAAACAAGCGCCCACAGCTCTCCTTTCCCCGGAGCCCCGGTCCGATGCCTTGAACAGAAAAGCCGGGAGAAGCGCGTCCCCAAAGGCAGCACGGCCGCGCCGCTCCCTACCTTCGATGGGTGGCGAGGGCGAACTGCAGAACTCAGGGAATTTCTCCCTCAGCATGGCGCGCAGCTCCTTGTCCAGCTTGGGGTTGTCGAAGAGAGGGGCCAGGTGTCTGTGTGGGGAAGGGAAAAGGGATGAGAAGCACGGCCGCTCCGTTCGGCTCCGTCTCAGGGACCAGAAAGGGCCGGGGACGCTCCTGTCTGCCTGGAGCGGTCCGAGCTTTCTTATGGAATAACAGAATCATTTTGGTTGGAAGAGACCATTAAGATCATCGAGTCCAACCGTAATGTAAATCTAGCACTAAACCGTGTCCCTAAGAGCCTCGTCTTTACATCTTTTAAACCCCACCGGGGATGGTGACTCCAGCGGTCTGTTCCAACGCTTCACTTCTTAACCCACCTAATCCCCTCGCTTCAAGGAACAGCTCTCAGGACAAGTGTCAGCACTGTGAAAACGCAGCTGTGCCTTCTTCCACCGTTCGTACATAACATAAATGCCCCCGCAGCTCTGACAGAGCACGGAGGTCGTTTGGCCTAAGCTGGAGAGGCCCAGGGAGGACTGGCGCACAGCGGCCGTATAAAGGGAGGACAATTCAGGGCTGTCTTACGCGAGGACTCGCTTCTCCACGATGTGGGTGAGGGAGTTGAACACGCCTTGCCGGACGTGAGCCTCCAGCGGGGGGTAGAAGTTGGGAATGATCTGGAAACAGGAGAACAACAGCGTTAGTGCCATGAACCCCCCTGCCTGCCCTCGGGCTTGTGCCAGGCAGGACACAGCCAGATGAGCTCAAACCACCGCTCAGCTCGAGGCCGTTTCCTCTCTCGTCCAGTTCTTTGCTTCTGGAAGCAGCAAGATGACTCATCCCCGAAATCTCGGTCATCCCGGGAACCTTGCACCCAGTTCTTTTGGACTCGGGCAGCGCGGGGATGGGAGGACACGGAGGGGGGAAAGCGATGCAGCTCAGAGCCAGAGAAGATCCCACTTCCAAGAAGCACTATCAGCCCTCTCTGGAACCAAACTCCCAGAACCAGCAGCTCTTTGCAGTGCTGTCCCCAGGACCAAGGGGCAGGAGCAGCTCTGCTCCCTGCCCAAGGAGGGACCAACATCCTTCAGAAGGGAGAGAACAGGTCCAACTTGTCCCCCCACCACACGGAGATTCCGTTTGCCCTCAGGGGACGACACCGGGCCAAGCATTAAGTACTAAAGGCAACAATTCAGAAGCCTTTTTTCCTACCAGCGCTCATCATTCCACAAGAATTTCTTTGCAGAGCCGAGAAGTCTCAGGCGTGTTCCCACAGCTAACGAACGACACGTGGGCCCAACGCTCCGAGCGCCAGGAACGGCCCCGGATTTATCCAGAGCCCACAGGGACTTGCCAAAGCCTCTGGTAGTTGGGTTGAAGAGGTGAATAATTTGGCCGAGCTCTTGGCAGATCAGCAAGGGGAAAATCCCTCCTTAACGCAGCAGGGTAAGGGGAGGTTAAGAGGGTTGCCAGCAGATACTGAGCTATTCCGCAGGCGATTTTGCAATCAAGGCAGAACAGACCAGATGATGCACTGAGGAATGTGCAAAAAAAAGAAGAGGGAACAGCTTGTTTGTTTGTTTGTTTTTTTGGCTCTGAAGAGCAGGCAGCGAGACGACGCTGTTTTGCTGCTCTAAGGATTCGTGGAATTCCCTTCCTGCAGGATGGGGCAGCAACGCGGCTTCGCTCCAAAACTCTGGGGGGTGAAGACATGTCCTGTGTGAATCTGCGGCACCGCTCCTGCCCTCGGGACACCGAGCAGGGCTCAGGGCTTCCAGACCCCTCAGCATCTCTGTGTCCCCGTGCTGGGCTCTCTCCTTGTCCTTCTTAAACTGGGGAGCACAGAACTGGTCCCAGTAAGTCCAGATGGGGCCTCACCAGTGGGAGGACAACCTGCTGGCCATGCTCTTCCTCACACACCCCAGGTACCGTTGGGTTCTTGGCCACATGGTCCCTCTACACTGTCCCCGGTGACACTCCTGAGGTGTCCCTCTGGTGACAGCCCTCATCGCTCATCCCCCCGTCATGTAACTCATTTGCAAGGCAGAGAATCCCCCGGAAAGAGCGCGGAGCGGCTCACCCGGCACATGAAATCCAGCAGCGTGGCGGTGATGGCGGGGTGAGGCTTCATGGAGTGGTGCATCACCAGGATGGCAGGCTCTGCAGGGAGAGAGCGGGGAGCCCTGTGCTGAGAGCCCCAGAGATGCACCCACCCTCTGTGCCCCCCCACGCCACAGACCCAGCATTCTGCCTCTAGAGTGCTGAGAGAGGCCCCTTTTAGCTCCTATGCACCCTCATCCAGCTCCTAAATCACACTTAGGCTTCGAGAAGCAACTTCTCTGCAGGCAGGAGCTCTGAGCAAGGTCCCTGGCTGGATTAGTCCTTGCTCATGTGTCCCCAGGCCCTGGGACAGCCCCTGGGAAACGATGCTCTGGGACCAGTCACCCACCCCAAGGAAGACGCTGCTGCCACCAACTCAAAAAATCACCATTAAAAGTGGCTCCACCAAAACAGCTCCCCAGCAAGATCAGGGGAGTGAGCTGATACCCCTCGGAGATAATCTGTTGGGTTTTCCCCACCACATCCCACTTCGTGGAAGCCATGAACCCCTTCTTCAACCCCTGCCCATCGCGAGAAACGCTCCCCGTGGAGTCACCTATGTTCATGATGCTGTCCTTCTCGGGGTTGAAGAAGAGCCAGTCATAAAATAGGGCCAGTTTGGCATTTGAAGCAGCAACGTTGGACTAGAGGGAAAGAAAACAAACCACAAAATTGGCTGATGAATACAGGCACAGCTACAGCCGTTTCCTCACCAGCTTCTGCGAGTGCCGCAGATCACGGTCCCGGTGGGGCAAGGGACAGGCTTTGGGGACAGATGGGAAGCCAAGGAGGCTGCAAGGAGGCACCTCAGTGCACGTGCTGGGACAGGAGAGGTCCCACGACTTGTAGTCAGGTCATAAACATAAAGCAGAAACAAAGGGCATAGAGTCCAAGAAACACAATCATTTTGGTTGGAAGACACCTTTAAGATCATTGAGTCCAACCATAAACTAAACCATGACAAGCTGGAAGGGAGAAGGTGAGTTTTAAGCAGATCCCGAAGGATCCAAAGTGCAGCAGAGCCAGGATTAAATATCCAGAGCACAGAACAAAGGGCAATGTCTTAACCGCTGGTCTGCAACTCCCTCCTTCAGCCCAGCCAGCAAATCCCCAACCCGACCTCCCGGCAGCTTCCAGCAGCAGCTGGTCACCCCCTTCCCTGCAAGGGAAGCGATCTCGGGTGGTTCCATGGCTCATTCTGGGGTCTGGCCCCCCCAGCTCACCGTGCAGGTGGTCAGCAGCCACCCGATGATGGCCCAGCGCGGGAGGATGTCAGAGCTGAGCACCTCGTTGGAGGGGTGGACCACACCGCAGATGTAGCGGATGAGGTCGCAGCGCAGGGACTGGCTGTCCGGCGTGGACAGGTACTGCCGCTGGAACCAGTCCTGGTACCGCTTCTGCTGCCCGAACCGCACCTGGGTTGGGGGGAAAGAATCACACAGAATCGCAGAATGTGAGGGGTTGAAGGGCCCTGGAAAGCTCATCCAGTGCAACCCCCCCAGAGCAGGAACACGCTCTGCCTGGCATGTGAGCACAGATAAGAGCCGAACGGCGACCCCCGCTGCCGCCGCGCAGCTCCCGGCCTCCCCGGGATACGGCTGCTGTTTGCCGGAGCTGCGATAACCCACCGCATCGCAGCGTTCCCAGCAAGCGCTGTGCCTTGGCGAGCGGCCAGCCAGGAGCCTTGTGAGCGTTCTGTGATTCTGATTCCCCTACAAAAGCCCTTTTTGTGCCTTCTAATGAATACCAGGGATGTCTCAGGCCCATCTGCACCAGCTCCTGCTGGGCAGGTTTTCCTCCTCGTGTCGCCATTCGATGCCAGAAGCAACAAATACACCAGTAAAGCTCTGCCCTCCCTCCCAGTGCCAGAATGGGGACCGGGCAGGGACGAGTGTCACCCCCCGGTAAGCGTGAGGGACTTACCCGTGAGGTCATGAAGAGCAGCTTGGTTTCCATGTCGGGAGTGAGGCGGCACGCCAGGAATTTGCGCGAAGTCCTCGACTGGAGGAGCTGCAGGACACCTGGGGAGATAGAGAGAGAAGAGGGGGTCTGCACTCACGATGGCACAACGGGACACCCCACGGGACACTCGTGATGGCCCCACGACGGCACGACCGGGATCTGCCAACATCTGAGTCGGAGCAATAAGCTCTTTTTTCCCCAAAGCTTCAGGCAGTGGAAAAGGATCAAGATTTTGGTTGGAAAAGGTCTCCGAAAGCGTCTCGTGTCCAGAGCGAAGGTTTAGCCAGCGATCGCTCGTGAGGATGCCAGAGAAAGGGAGGGAGGATGTGCAGAGTGGGGACAAGATCTGGAGGGGAAACGAGGAATTCCAGAGGCCACGGCCCAAGTTGCAACCAACAGAGCACGTTCTCCATCTCCCACCCCCTTGTGAGGGAGCACAAAGACGATCTTAGGGAGGCCACAAAAGTGATCCAAGGCTGGAACAGCTCTGCTGGGGACAGGCTGAGAGTTGGGGTGTTCAGCTGCAGAAGAGAAGCTCCGGGGAGACCTTAGTGTGGCCTTTCTGTGCTTAAAAGATGGGGACAGACTTTTGAGCAGGGCCTGTTGTGATAGGACAAGGGGTGATGGTTTTAAATTAAGAGATTCAGGCTGGATAGAATGAAATTGTTGTCCCTGAGGGTGGTGAGAGCCTGGCCCAGGTACCCAGAGAGGTGGTGGATGAACCATCCCTGAGACATCCCAGGCCAGGCTGGACGGGGCTCTGAGCACCCTGAGCTGGTGACGATGTCCCTGTCATGGCAGGGGGGCACTGGGGGAGCTTTAAATGTCCCTTCAACTCAAAATATTCTGTGATTCTATGATTCTACCCAGATGTGAAGATCAGACATAAGAGAAAACTTGCGTGAGCCTGTGCACGAAGAGAACAGAGCCTGGGAGGAGAAGGGGACGTTGCACAAGCCGTTCTCGTTCCCAGACAGCTGCAAGGGGCGGAATTTATGACCTGAGCGGAGAGAGGCTTTGCTGCTGCCTGACAAGACCTGAAGGATTTACAGGGCGGCCAGCGCTGACGCAGACGAGCAGGCAGCGGGGACGCTCCGCTCTCTCGCCGTTTGGAGGGGGGGTCACACCTGGACGGAGAAAGCTGCAAAGCGGAAAGAACAGACGCCAGCTCCCGCAGAGCTCAGAGCAAGGGTGGAGAGAGCTGCACGCCAAGGGAAGAGAGCCACGAAAGCACCTTGCTTGTTCAATTCCGCGGGAGGTGGCTGCCACCTCCTGCTGCCGTTTCCCCTGCGTTCGGTGCTGCTGAGCCCCAGTCCTGGTTATGGGATGGTTGTGGGAGCGTCGAGCTCTGCAAGGACTCGGATCGGAGGTTCCAGAGCGATGCAAACCCCAGAGCACGGGGACTGGCGGCTGGTAGAGGTGCCAGCCGGTGTTAGAGCAATTGCTGCAGGCAAGAGGGCAAAGGAGCGGCCTTGTGGAACCATCTGGGTTGGAAAAGCCCAGAGCGGGGATGTGAAAGCTCAGCGCTCGGCTGGGACGATCCAGAGCGCGCTGAGAAATGCTTCTAGTGATCCTACAGCTGCAGGGTTGAGCCTTGGAAATGTGAAACGTGAGCTTGCCTTAAGCTGGGACTAAGATTCTTCGGCCCCATGGCTTAACGCTGATAAACCAGAGAGGGGAACTCGGTCTCTTTGGTCTCAGCAGAGACCATCAAGGACAGGAGAAAGGCTCTGGAGATGGAGAAGAGGCCCAGAGATCACAGAGATCACAAGCATTTAATCAAATGACGCGCTGCGAGTTTCCCCCGAGATCTTTCAAGTGACATTAACACAGCCCCATTTCCGAAGACTAAAATCGCCGCAGACAGATAACGACGTGACAGCCCCGGAGAAGCGAATAATTGATACCAATAAAAATTATAAACGTAACGCTCTCTCCGTTGTGTGTGTTTTAACCCAGACCGTGCAGGGAGCTCCACGGCCGAGCGTTTGGCACAGCAATGCTAACGGGAGCAAGAATATCCCGCTTAGAAAGAACCTTCTGAACCTTCTGAACTCGCTTTAGAGCTTCATCAGGCTCTTTTCTAGAACCAGAAGGACACAGACACTATATATCTTTAGGCTCCAGCTTCATCTCAGCCTATAAATCAGTTAATTTTTAAGAAAGCAACAACAAGAGTTATGGACGTGTTAAGTCCACAGGATTTTTGAGGATGTTTGAAATATAAGCCCTACTCACAGTTCATTAAAAAGGCGATTTAAACAGTGCCCAGGCAGCTATACGTGTAAAACTAAAATTAATTAAAATTCACCTTTTTACCCCATGTTTGTGACAGATGCTCATTCTGTGCTCCTGGGTGATGTTTCTGTACCAAACCCACAGCCCATCCCACCTCGTTACCCTTGAGAGGATCCACTTCTGCAGCTCTGACGTATTAATATTCAATGTACCCCATTTCCCAAAAAATAAGCCCTACCCCAAAAATAAGCTCTAGTGTGATTTTTGAGGATGCTCGAAATACGAGCCCTACTCCAAAAATAAGCCCTAGTTACAGCTCATTTAAAAAGTCAATTTACATAGTGTCCAGGCTTGTAAGTAAGTACAATTAATTGGCAATTAACGCAGCGGGACAGACAGACCCTGCTCCAAGAAAAGCAGGATCGCATTCAAAAGACCCCGCAAGACCCAAAACAAGTGTTGAAAAAAGGAATTAATGATGGAATTCAGGGTTTGGAGGGTTCTGACGATGCCCCGGCCCTGCCCACCTGTGAACTGCGTGCTGAGGACCTGCGGGTTGTGGATAATGTCCTTCCAGAGCTGCTCGAACTCGGGGATCCTCGCAACGTTCTGCAGCAGCCGCACGAGGTCCCGGCCGATCATGAAACAGTCCATGAACTGGGGAAACGGGGGAAAAACGTCTCATTTACCGTTCAAAATCTCATTTACTGTTCAAAATCTCATTGAGGGGGAAGGGAGGAACGGTCAGTCCTTCAACTTTCCTGCCGGCTGCGGATGATTCACTCTTTGCACAATCTCTGCGCTCCCGCCCTGGCAGCCTGCCCCTCTTTTGAAGCAGGTTCTGAGAGACGGGGTGACAGGCGGGAAGGTCAGCGGCTATTTTAAAACGTTCTCTCTCTCGCGAAGCAAACAATCAGCCCATAAATCTGATGGCTTTTTCTCTCGCAAGTCTCTGAAATGAGGACTTGACGCTTGGTCCTTCCTGCCACGTGAGGAGGAGGGGGAGAGGGACAAGGACACCTGTGTCATCCAGCTTTGGTGGCTTCTCCTGCACCATGTGGACCAAAGCGTGGCCTGGAGCTGGTTCTGTGTTCTCCACAAGGCTGCGAGGACACCGGCAGCCTCCCAAAGGGAGAAACTGATGCTCAGGCAGCTACCGTAAGCAGGACAAGCACTGAGGTGCTGCAGCGGTGGGACTAGAATGGTTTAAACCCTTGTGGCTTGAATAAAAGAGACTAAAATGAGGCAGTGCCATCAAACGGCTGCTCTTCCCCCCTCTACAGCCTGGAGCGTGATGGGAGAGTTGGTGCAAAGGGTTCAAAAGCTGCTCACAGTCTGTCCTGAGAATGACAGATGCTCCACTCCCTCCAGCATCTTGGTGGCTGCGCTGGACTCTCTCCAGCAGTTCCCTGTCCTGCTGGAGCTGAGGGGCCACACTGCACACCATATTCCAGCTGCGCTGTCGCTGCCCGCACGGCGCGAGCCGGGGGGTGACGCATCTCGCAGGAGCGACACCCCCGCGCGCAGACAGACTCCCCGGGGAGGCAGGTGGCTTTTCCCAGCTGTCCCTTGTGTCCCCGACGATGCTCACCCGTTCCCGGAGGAGGGAGATGCAGAAATCCACCTCCTTTTGCCGAAGCGCCTGGAGCTGAGCCGTGCCGTGATGGTCCACGATGAGCCGCAGGTAGGTGTACACCGCCATGGCTATCAAGAGGCTGCTTTTCAGCACCCACTCTCTGCAAATGAAGGCAAAAAAACCACCTTCGGCCACCTCCTCCAGAGCCAGAAGGGATATAAACCTGAAGACTCAGGCCAGAGGAAACTGAGGCATAAAGGAGAGGGACTGCAGGCTGGAAACGCAGCTCCGCACAACCAGCCGTCGCCTTTTCTACTGTCCAGGGAGGGACAAGCAACACCAGAGCGGGGATTTAGGGGAATTTGTGCCTTTTCCTTGGCCACGGGGACCCATGTGGCTTCGGCAGGCGCAGCACGGGGGTAAAAGGACGGTCACGCAAAAGGATGGAAAGAACAGGGAGAAACAAGGCGAAATGCTTGGGAGATTCGCGAGAGGGGAGAACACATAGAGCCTGGAAACAGCGAGGGGAAAGACGAGGCAGCCCCGTCGGGCGAAGGGACCAGCGAGCGTCCCCGCGGTGCCCACAGCCCCGGGGACACGCGGCTCCGCGCCCAGGGCTGCATGTTTGGAAGCGGATTTCTTTCCCTGCTAACTTGTTCTGCGTCCTCGGAGCGGCGCAGCCTTCCCATCGCCGCTCTGCTGGGCGTGCCGCATTCTCAGCCTCCCTTATCTAAGCGCAACAATAAATATAATACTCTCAGTCCATAAAAAGCACCTTGTCAGCTCTGTTATTAGTGCTGGATGCCAAAAATGGGCCAGGCCGGCTCGGTGCCCCCGGCGTGATCCATCACCCGCAGCAGCCCCGGGCTGTAAATCCGAAGCCCTGAGGAGCCACCAGCCCAGCGGCAAATGAATCACCTGCCCTAAATCACCGGGGGTGCCGGGGAAGACGTGCCAAGCGTTTGCTTTTCTCCCCGCAGCGAGCTGGACGCCAGGAGCAGGTTGATTAGCGAGCCGGGCGGGCTGCACACGGCGGTTTCGTTAGGGAGGATGTGGGAGTAATTAGGGCCGCGATCCCAGGGGGGCTGGCAGGTCAGCATCACCCCAGCGAGGGCTGTGCAGAAGAAGAAAAAGGCTGCCCAAGGGAGGCAAGAGCCACTCGCAGCCACGGGGATTCATCGATCCGACAAGCAGAGAGAATGAAAACACCGGGAGGAGGCATCGCGCTCCTGCGCCATTAGCAGCGAGCAGCTCAATTAGCGCCCGGCGGTGCCGCGGCAGCGCGCTCGCCTCGCCGGTGCTCGAGGAGCGGCTTTGCCGCAACTGTTTTTAATTAAAGCGAGCGCTCGGCGCTCTGGAAGTGGCAGCGGATTTCAGATGCGTGGCTTTAATTAAAGCTCTGGCCTGTCCCCCTAATCAAAGCGCATAAATCCCGGCAAAGGGCTGCGGGTTCTCCCTCGGGCGGTTTCTGTGCCGCTCCAGCGACACCTTCAACGCGGCTCAAGCCTTTTCCTCTCGCATCCGCCCCGACAAACTCCCCGAGTGGCAAAGCTCAGCTGGGTTTTAGCGCACGCGTGGACACGCGGTTCGGGATCCGCGGCGAGAAGCTGCCGTTCCTCCCGCGCTCCGGCCGTTCGCCGCTATTTGTTCGCTTTGGCGAGACGCGGCGACTCGCACCAGCGCACGGGAAGACAACACGAAGAGCTGGGAAGGGCTTAAATGTAGTCGGGAATAGCAAGGTTGAGCTTAGCTGGGGAAATAATGCGAAGAACCAAAGGTCAACCATGAGCAGAAGGTTTTGGAGGGTCCCTGCTTCCCATGTGGAGGGCACTAGATGGCTCTCGCAGCACCGCGCTGTTCCCAGAGACGCAAAAAAACCCCCTAGGACTATAAAATGCGGCCAAATAAACGCTTTAACAACTTGATTGTTACCCGCAGTAATAAGCAATTTCAGAAGAATCGGTGAAAAAAGCTATAGGCTATTTAAAAATGACTTTGCCCTGGCAAAGCTGCAGGGAGGAATTCTGCTTATCATCAATTAGCGGCTGCTTTGCCAACGAAGGACAATGCGGAGCCCGTAGGACAATATTCCCAGCTGGCCTGTCCACAACAAATTAAAGTTGCAGCCCTGACGAAGCGGGAGCTGTTTAAACACAGGAAGTTTTTTGGGCAATTAACTCCGTCCTCCTCCTCCCAGAAGGAAAACCTCCCCCGCAGCTGGGAAACGCAGCAAGAAAATATCCCTGGGACGCCGCACCGAGCTCCGCGGCCACCGCTGTCACCTCCCGAGTGCCACACGCTGGGGACAGCGACCCGTTTGGGTCCATCGGTTGGTTTGTGGTGACGAGCAGCCCCTAAGCGCTACCGGAGGGATGTCAGGACGCCCCCCAGGCTCTGAGAGCCACAAATTCATGTCGCGGCTTGAAAAATACGCTTAGTAGGGAACGGAGAGGGGGGTTTTTGTGCAGGAAAGCCCATGGACGCGTGGGTTGTGACCATAAATCCAGCACCCAAAGCGGGACGAGCGTCGCCTGTACCTTTGCTCCGTCAGGATCTCCAGAACGTTTTCGGCCAGCCAGATGTTCTTTGCTGTCACATCCCCACCTGAAAGCCAAAAAGCAACAGGGAAAAGCTGGTCAAAGGGGTGCGGGACTCAACCGAGCGCCCTGATCTCTCATCAAAGGGTTTGCTCCACTCTCTGCGCCCACACGTGCTGTTGCAACCCCGTTCCCCCAAAAACGAGATGGGTTGATATTAAATTTTGCTCCAAAAGATGCATTAGGGCTTATTTTCAGGGGGTGTCTTATTTTTCCATGAACAATCTATTCGCACTCCGGACCATCATCATAACCCTGAATTCCATCCTGAATGTCTTGTTTCCTTTTTTCAACCCTTGTTTTGGGTCTCGCGGGGTCTTTCGAATGCGATTCTGCTTTTCTTGGTGAAGGGTCTGTCTGTCCCGCTGCGTTAATTGCCAATTAATTGTACTTATTTACAAGCCTGGACACTGTTTAAACTGACTTTTAAAATGAGTTGTAACTAGGGCTTATTTTTGGAGTAGGGCTTGTATTTTAAGCATCCTCAAAAATCCTGAAGAATCGTGCTAGGGCTTATTTTGGGGGTAGGGCTTATTTTTTGGGGAAAAGGGTAGATACAGCACATTTCTAGGTACAAGTGCCGTTCTGTTAGGGGATCGAGGGGGTATTGCTGCTATGCTACTCTTGCAAAAGAGCTGTGATGATCCAGTGTACAGAATCAGGAATTATCCTTCTGGAAAGTAAAGAAGCCAGAAAGGGATGAGATTCGGTAGCTGGAAAAGAGAAAATATTCGCAGCTGCTGAGCCTACAAAGGGGAAAGAGCAAAGAAGGCCCGAAATCCCCAAGAAAGGGCAAAACAATGGGAGCGGAACAATTAAGGCAGCGTAAAAGCAGCGAGAACTGAGACAGCGGCTCCTTCCAGAACAGAAGAGGCCCCGCACGGGGAGGTGCAATGAGGGGAAACAAGAGATGCCTTCACCAGCGGTTTTTAAATTGTTGTGTTTACGCTGTGACAACAGGGCCAGGGCAGCTTGGCTCGAGTTCAGGGTTCTCCCCCCTCCCTCCTCGTTCTTCCTCCCCTGAAGAGCAGACACGGCAATTTCCAAGCCAGGCTGCCCGGTTGTTCGCAATCAGAACAACGACGGCGGGTTTTACGGCGGGACGTTAATTGCCCCTTCGCGGACGTAAGAGAACACGGAAGAGGCGCCGTTCCGGTGAGCCCGGAAAGGAGCCACTGACTTTCTGCGGGGTGAAGCAGCCCCTGGAGGAGCCGCACACGGCTCCTGCCATCCCAGAGGTCAGAGCAGGGACTAAGGGTGATCCCGGTGCTCTTGCGCAGCGCTACGGGGTGAAAACCGGCAGCGACTGGGACCAACACACTTGTTTTGGCTGTTGCAGAAGCCTCCTGGCTCTCTTTATGATTCACCCCTCGCAGGGGTAGCAGATTTTTGAAGGTTTATCCTTGCTCCATCCTCCCCGGAGAGATTTCCTCAGCAGACAGCTCGGTGCTGCCGGTTGGGCGCACAGATGCTCAGGAAGCCGCTGCGGATCTGGCAGCGCAGGCTCCGGCTCTGCCGCCGAGCGCAGGACACCACGAGTCGGCCCTGGCACGAGAAGGGGGGACGCGGGCGGCGGTCGCCCCGCTCCCGCTGCAGAACTCACCCGCGATCTGCTTCATGAAGGTCATGCAGACGCCGTCGGCGCCGAGCACCCCGCTCTTCACCAGCTCCCGCAGCAGCCACACCAGCTGGGCAGAGAGAGGGAGAATCGGAGAGTCGTTTTGGGTGGAAAAGCCCCTCAAGATCACAGTCCAACCATAACCCAACGCTGGCGCTAAACACGGCCCTGAGAACCTCATCTCCGTCTGTCCAACCCTCCAGGGATGGTGACTCCAGCACTGCCCTGGGCAGCCTGTTCCAACACCCACAGCCCTTTGGGGAGAAATCACCCCAAATCTCCAACCTCAACCTCCCGTGGCGCAACTTGCAGCCGTTTCCCCAGGTCCCTCAGCTGCTCCATCACACTTGTGCTCCAGCCCCTCACCAGCTCCATTCCCTTCTCTCAACTGGCTCCAGCACCTCAAGGGCTTTCATGAGGTGATCCCGCCACCTCTGGGGCCGCCATTTTGAGCCCTGAGGTGATTTTGGTGCCGCCATTTTGAGCCCTGAGGTGATTTTGGTGCCGCCATTTTGAGCCCTGAGGTGATTCTGGTGCCGCCATTTTGAGCCCTGAGGTGATGGCCCCAAAACCGCCCCCAGGATCCGCGGTCTGGACGGTCACTGCTCTGTCCTGTTGGCCACACCAGTGCTGCTACAAGCCAGTTTCCTCCCGTCTTATCACTTGCTGCTCGGGAGAACAGACCAACACCCTCCACACTACGTCCTCCTTTTGGAGAAGTTGTACAGAGCTGCTTTTGCCACCGCCATCACCACAACAGCTGGTGACACCACCAACTGCCCCCCAAGCCCTCCCCACAGCTCATCCTCTGCCTGGTTGGGATGAAAAGGGGGATTTTTGGGGAGATCTCCTCACCTGGGTCCGACAAGTGTCCTGCAGCTTCAAGTACTTCTCCATGAGAATATGGTTGATCTTGTTGAGAACGATGTTCATGCCGTCTCGGCTCACCAGCGCCAGGTCCCGGTAGCACTGCAGGAGATGGTGAGAGGTGAAGGACAAAACAACCTCACGATGGTTTTATCAAACCTGATCGTGTAACAGCAAATAAATGGCTCTTGCCTTGGTTCATTTGGGGTTAAAAATCCAGATAACCTGTGGTTCAAACCAAACAGGGACAGACTGCTGTGAAACACAGAACTTTTTCCACTCTCCTGTACCCCCAGCAGTGAGAAAAACACGCTGGTCAGAGAGCAAAGGTGCTGCTTCTCCCCTCTGGTCAGGACAGCAGGGGGTGGAGGGCGATTAGGAAGTAATTTGTTAAGCAGTTCTGCGCGAATGTTAATTTGTGCCAGTAAATGTCATGATATTCCAGAGAGCAGGGGTCTGGCCTCTGCATCCTCCTTTATGGAGTTAATGAGGCCTCAAAAGATCTCTTTGATTAGACTCCCTGTGCTCATTGATGCCATCAGCGCTTCCCTCTCGTTGGCAAGTGCGTTTCTGCGCCCTCAGGGGCGGCGGCGCAAGGAACACGTCTCATCTCGGCAGCTTCTCTTGGTGGGCTGTAGCTTCTGTGTTCGAAGAATTAACACTTTTCCAGGCGAAACACCTCGGTTTTGGTTTTCTGCCAGACAGGTGCGCGGTGCAGTGCCCGTACCTGCGTTTAAAGCCACCGAGAGATCTGGCCTTGAGAACGTGGCTTAATTCTGGCAGCATCCTCAGGAGAAGAGCTGGAAGAGACACTCTAAGGGATTTACTTTGCGATTGGTATTTAATTCCCGGGAGGAAGGACACCATAATCCTCTTATCCAGGGAAACTGGGCAGCTCTTCACCTCACTCACCGCAAACATCCTCAAATTGGTGCAGAAAAGCTGAACCGCACCTGCTGCTTGGCCTAAAGTACAACGGGACAGAGCAGAACAAGCCGCGTTTTATCAGCGTGACGTGTCACCCGCTGGTTGCTTGGACAAGTCAGGCTCTGGCACAAGGATTGAACACAGAAATCCAAAAGAAAGGCGCTCGGAGAAAACCTTCAGGGCTCCAGCAGCGAAAGGGTGGGGAGCGAACCTGAATTTCTTGCTTATTGCCAAGGCTGCAAACAATCCATCGCCTCCTCCCCGCTCTGGGCAGATTGGAGCCGCCACTCGCACAGGCCGTTTAATTAACAGGAAGGAACAAATGATAAATGTTCGCTTTAAATGAGAGGAAGAAAAAAAACGGCTATTGAATGGAGCTTAGAGGCCCCTTCCCGCCCAGCACCGCGGCAGAAGAGGCAGGAGGAGAAGCCGGAGAAGCAGCGGGAGGGCCGGTGCCCCCTGATCCCGGGGCAGAGTGTTAATTAAAGCGAGGGTGTCAGGCGGAGGAGGGCGATCCGGCAGCTCGCTCGCTGCCACTTTGATATTTGAAGGATATTTGAAGGTGGTCGAGCGTCCCCGCGCACAGCTGGACGAGCTGAGCGGGGCCGAGGGCTCCCAGCTGCAGGGTCACGGGGACAAAAAGGGGGAGGCCGCCGCAGTCTGGATTGATCGAGCCCCCTCCCGAAAAGGGAGCTGTGTGCTTCCTCTCTGCGAGGAAGAGCCGGTACCTCCCGCAGGCGGAGGGACAGCGAGCTCGTGGTGTCAGACGAGCCGGACGGACAAACGCCCACCAAGGAAACAACGACCAAGCAGATGGTGCGAGACAGCTCTGCAGCCCCTGCCTGGCTCCTGGGGCAACCAGCACTGAAATACCCTTAGAATGCCAACCAGCTACAATATCCTATATTTTTTGGCCAAACGACCAGTCCCGGAAGGATGGTGGAGCCTCACGGGGTTGTCTTGGTTCAAGGCAGCACCGTGGCCACACTGGCCTCGCCAGATCGATGCTCCCACACCGACATGGGGCCGAGGTTGTGAATCTTCACCCACGACCAGCAATGGGAATGGTTTTTGCCGTCCCGGCACCGCGGGCTCCTCGCTGGAGGACAAACGGCTCCGTCTGCTGTGTGATGAGCTCAGGGCTCTCTCAAAAGTCTTGCGAGATACTTTGTCAGGCAAGTGTTAACCCCTCTCTGTAGGAAGGGAATAATTCACCCCCAAAGCCTGGTAGAAAAATCACTGCCCGGCTCCCCGTCCCTGCCGTCTGGACACAGCGCAGGCGGCAGCAAGAGATGAGATCAGAGCCCAGCAGAATGGCAGATGCAATTACCCCCGAAGAAAAGTAACGTGCTCCCCAGAGCAGATCTGACAAGGGCAGGAGGGACCAGCCACCTCTAATTAGTGTGGCCACCAGCAGCAGTCAGAGAGACGGCGACGGAGCCAGAGCAGCCGCAACGCGGGAGCAGCAGGATCTGCTCAGCCTGTGCTTCCAGTACGTGGCAGTAGCTGCTCCATGAGTCCTATGCTACCTGCTCCCAGTTAACGGCGTCTGGATGCTCCTGAGTGCGTCCCAGCTGCGGTCTGACACGTCCTGGAGTCCTGCGTCCCCAGCACAGGACACGGAGCTGCTGGAGAGGGGCCAGAGGAGCCACAGAAACAATCTGATGCTGGAACAGCTCTGCTGGGGGACAGGCTGAGAGAGTTGGGGTGTTCAGCTGGAGAAGAGAAGCTCCGAGGAGACCTTAGTGCAGCCTTTCTGTGCTTAAAAGATGGGGACAGACTTTTGAGCAGGGCCTGTTGTGATAGGACAAAGGGTGATGATTTTAAACTAAAAGATTCAGGCTGGATATAAGGAAATGGTTGCCCTGAGGGTGGTGAAACACTGGCCCAGGTTCCCAGAGAGGTGGTGGATGAACCATCCCTGAGACACCCCAGGCCAGGCTGGACGGGGCTCTGAGCACCCTGAGCTGGTGACGATGTCCCTGTCATGGCAGGGGGGGCACTGGGGGGCTTTAAATGTCCCTTCAACCCAAACTATCTGTGATTCTATAATCCTAGAAAGGAGAAGACCACCCTGTAGACTAGAAACCCTCTTTGGCTCCCGCAGTGTCTTGGACAGCAGGACGCATTCGGCAGAGCTCAGAGCCCCGGCCGGATTCAGCCTCTCCATATTTTCAAGTCCAACAGCGGCGCTTGGTGCACAACATGGAATTGGCCAGAGCCGAAGGCCAGTGGGGCTGGGGACGCTGCGGTCGGGGTTTGGGAAGCCCTGAAGTCAAAGACAGAGCGAAACTGAGCCATGGAACCAAAGAGAAACCCAACTTGCACCTGCACTGTGAGCAGTCAGGCCTAAAGACTCCGAGGAGAAGTGTGCTTTGCTTTCAAGAGGCGATTTCTGGAGAATAGAGCTGGACAAGCACCGTCCCATCAGTTCTGGGAGCTGAAATGGATCTATCGCTTCAGCGGAGAGAGCTCTGCCCTCGTCACAGCGATTAAATCAATGAAGGATATTGCATGAGTCACCTTTGGGCCGGGATTTACACTCAGCCGCTGCCGCCGTGGAGAGGCCACTTCAACCCTTTTAAAACCTCTGCAACACCTGGTTACCGAAACGCAGCCAAACAAGAACCGCCGAGCGCCGCTCGCCACACACGGCCCTTCCAATGGGGCTTTTGTTTTCCCCTTGTAGCTGCTACAAATAGGGCTGGTTTCTATAACAAAACATTTGCAACTCCCTCCCCAAGCGCCCCCCGGTTGGTAGCGACGCTGCCAAATCCACCTCCGAGACCTTTGGAACACAAAACATTCGTCTTCCTGTACGCGAGCAGCTACAATTTTAAAATCGCAGTTTACAGCGTCGTTAGAAAGCATTATTTAAAAATTACAATTAATAGAGGTGGACGGCGAAAAAGCAATTTTCTCTAGGAATTGAACGCGTTCCTCCTCTATTATTTCGGTAGGCATCTACATCTGGTCTCCAGCACGCAAATCCATTCCGCGCCTCCAAAGACAAGGCAGAAACTGCAAAAGGCTTTATGGTTTCTTAAAGAATCGGTACTTGCCTCCCACGGTGAAAAACCCAATTAATTCTAGGGATGTGAAAGAACCCAACCGAGCTCCCTCGCTCGCGTTTCAGAGCGGCAGCTGCGCCACGTGGATGCTAAAAAACCCAAGCAAAACCATCGCCCCGCTACAAAAAACACCGCTCGGGGTTCCAGGCGGGCGCCTCCTCACCCAAAACTTCCACCCCTGTGAATCCCCGGCTTCCTGGAAATTGAAATGGCCGGTGGATAAGTATTTGGTGCTGGAGGATGTGTGTCTTACCTTCTGCGCCTGAGCGGGCTCGGTCAAGACCAGAGTGAACAGTCCCAGGCAGATCTCCTCGTGCTGGGGGGTTCCTTTACAGATCTAAAAGAAGAAAATAAAAAGGCAGCACCGTTGGTGAATGGGAGGGGTGGGATGGTAACGCAACCGGAGAAGAAACCCGCCTCGAGCCAACAAACGGGTGGTTAATGGAGCACCCAGCAGCGCACGAGGAATTCAGAGCAGGATTGCAAGAGATTATAGAAAACTACTATTTGCATCCCGTTGCTGGTACAAACCTCTCAGGAGGGAGGGCGTCCCAGTGATTTTAGTGGTGCCTCAAATCCTGGGGGCAGTTTTGGGGCTGTCAGCTCAGGGCTCAAAATGGCGGCCCCAGAATCACCTCACGGCTCAAAATGGCGGCCCCAGGGGCACCAAAATCACCTCAAAACACAAAATGGTGGCACCAGGGGCATCAAAATCACCTCAGGGCTCAAAACGGTGGCCCCAGGGGTGGCAGGATCACCTCACAATGAGAGAGCCCTTGAGTTGCTGGAGTGAGTTCAGGGGAAGGGGCTGGAGCACAATGTGATGGAGCGGCTGAGGGACCTGAGGAAATGGCCGCAAGTTGCGCCAGGGGAGGTTTAGGGTGGAAATTTGGGGTGATTTCTCCCCAAAGGGCTGTGGGCGTTGGAACAGGCTGCCCAGGGCAGTGCTGGAGTCACCATCCCTGGAGGGGTTAAACACACCGAGATGAGGGACACGGGTCAGTGCCAGCCCAAGGTGTTCGGAGGCAAAAATGCAACCAACACATCCGAGAGCCCGTTAACATGTCACACAACAGTTTCCCTTATACGGTAACGTCTGCGGCTCGCTGGCAAGTATTTTAAGACTATGTAGAGGTCGAAATAAATGCTCCATCCCTCAAAAGAAAAGCTGAACCTGCCTTTCCCAGTGGTCTGGAATCTGGGAGGCAGGGAAAAGCTGATCTGAGCAGGGCAGGAGTCCAAAAATCCAGGAGAAATACAAACACCAGCGGCGCACGCGGAGCGACAGGCTCCCACCTGCATGTCCAGAGCGCTCGGGCAGATTTCAGCGAGAAATCGGCTTCCAAACAGGTTATTGGGCAAGGATTAAAGCCGCGATGTTTTGTCTTTGAACTGTCAGAGAATCCTTGAGAGGCTGAGAGCGGCGAGAGGACGGTGGGTTCCACTCCCCAGCCTCTTTGTGCCTTGCTAAGAGCTCCCGTATGAGTAAAATATCCCCTAATTTATTTAATCCGGGCGGGACTTCTCGTCTCTAAGGAGATGACACTTACGTGAGCGTTGAGGGCATCGTTAGCCTCCCTCTCCGACAGCCCGTTGGTCAGCGAAGTCACGATGCCCACGCACCTTTCCAGCTTCTGAAAGAGAGAAAAGCCAAACGTCACCAGCTTGGAAGAACAAGAGCACGTCCTCGTGACACAAAACGCAGCACAGGCCGCTGTGACACCCCAAAACACCCAAAACCGGACAGAACAACAGCCGGCGACGCAACAACCCGTCCGGAGCAGATGTTTGTGTGCGGGGATGGAGCGAGGAGAAGAGCCATGAAGTCAGGACTGGCGAATCACAATGGCAGGAAAACATTGGAGAAGCAAACGGCAAAATTAACGGAGCGGCGACCTGTTGGCACCGGGGGAAAGCGGAAAACGCGGCCTGAGAGAGGCAACAAGCGCGTTAGGCGAGGGTTATTTCTACACAGTCGCTTCTTGATTAAAAGGCAAACACGTCGCAGCGATTATAGGACTGATTAGCGACTCCTTTGCATATCAAAGGGGCTGCTGCGAAGAAGCTGTTGAGAGAGGGGTCAAGAGTTCTCCACTCCGCCGCAATCTGAAAGAAGATGTACTGGTCAGTAATGCAGAGATAATGCCGTCGTGAAACGGGTTTTGTTCCAGGCTCTTTATGCAGGAGCAATGGGGCAAAACCCATGAAAATCTCCCATCTAAAGCAGCTGAATTCCGTGAAAGGGAGGACAAGATCCAGCGGCCCAGAAACAGAGTCGGCAAAATCCCAGGGCGAAATAAGACAACTTGTCGGCAGATAATGCGGCCAATGAACCACCAGAAGAGCTTTGCGAGGAAGTTCAGCGTCAAACAGTGTCTTTGATCCGAGACCTGCTGACTGACGGGCCGAGCGGGGTTTGGTTTTCCCTTCTCGGGGTGAACAGGAGACGCTTCTGCCCAGTACGCAGGTTATTTGCGAACGTTTCTACCTCCAAGCAGGTTTAACATTCACGTCCCCATCACGAACTCTTCAGCCTCTGCCAAAACCCACAGTGGATCCTCCGACAACTCCTTCGCGTTAACACCTGGTTCCGAGACACGTTTTTACAAGCTCCAGCTCTTCCCATCACGTCTTTGTCCCCCATACAGATGCGTTATTGCCACCAGCGGCTCCAACCACAGCTGGAGGGAAAAACTGGAGGTTTTCCCCTAAACACAGCGCCCTGTTCAGCGCAAAAACCCAACGCACGGCGATCCTGCGCATTTCCCGTTTGTCGGAGCCTTTAGCGCAAAAAACACACAACTTGTGACAGCAAATCCATCGGCGCGCCGGAGCATAATTAATACACGAAGCGCTTTCTCCCAACGGACGGGGCTTTCGGTCAAAAGTGCTGCTTTCCAGCAAAGAGAAGTCCTGGGGAGTCTTCTTTTGGTGCCTGGATGCGTCACTGTCACCAAACCCTTGTGGCAGCTCCTTTTTAGGGGAAATCTCCACAGGAGGCCAACCCGGACCCCAGCAGCTCCACCTCAGTAGCCCCGAGGCCGATTCTCAAGCCCCAAGCGAAGCTCCCGACCCCGCAGTCGCCCAGTGCTGAAGCTGGGAACGTTCTGTCCAGACCTGGCCACGACCCAAGACACACACGGGGACCGACAAGTGCTTTGAACGAACATAAATACACTCCAAATGGCAAAGGACAGTTTCCAGACCTTAAGACCTAGTTATTCCAGTTACCACCCTGTTTTTCTCCTGTAATTCAAATCAAATATGGTATTTTTTTTTATTATTATTTCGCTGTTTCATGAGCTCTAAATACACTCGTTTCCATCACACCATAAATAACCAGCCTCAGCCTCTCCCAGGAGTCTGGGCCAGCCCTGAACACTCTGCACTTGCCCAGGTGTAAATCAGCGTCACCTCTCCCAGGCCCCCGCTTGTCCTGGGGAGCCCCCAAACCTATAGAACAACCAGTTGTTTTCGGGGGGGTGGGAAGACAAGCTCCAGGACGGCGCAGGGAACGCGGGGCCGGGCAGGAAGGTTTCCCCAAGAGCGGAAAGCTGAGTTGTGTCGGTGCAAGGAAAGCTTCACAACCCTGTTCCACACCTGCACCTGCTGCGCCCGGGCAAGGAGACGCTGTCTGGGGGACGGTTTGTGCTCAGAGCCCCCTCCCCGCGCGGGGCCGGGCAGCGGGGGCCTCCCTGCCTGCGCCCTGCCCGGGACCCCCCGAGCCTCCCTGCCCCCCGCCCCTGGCACCTACCTCCTCCAACTCATCCTTGGCATCCAGAAGAGTGGAGACCAGCAACTTCCCTCCTCCTGCTCCTGCCGCTCCCCCCTTCCCCTTCTGCATCTCCATGGCCGGGGAGAGGGGGCCGGGCAGCCCCGATCCAGGGGGGGCTGGGCCTGAGAGGAGCCCCCCTTGGCAGGCCCGGCGAGCCCCCCCACCCAGCTCTTCCTCGGGGGAGGCCTTGGGGGGGTTACGGGGACACCCCTCCTCTTACCCCCGGGGCACCCCCTGCTCCTGCAATGGGGGGACACACGGGCACCCTGCCCGCTCCTCAGGGGCTTCACCCCAGCACGGGGGGGCGCTCTCTTTGACTAGCCCAGGCCTGGGACGCGCTGCCCCGGCGCTGGGGGGGCTGTGGCGGGATCCCGGTGGGTGAAACCCCCGTGACAGGTGCGGCCTGCGGGGCGGGGGGATTGTGCTGAGGGGGTCCCGGCGCGGCGGGGCCGGGGTGACAGGTGCCCCGGCGCGGTGCGGGGGGGCAGGGCGGGCGCTCCAGCTGCCGCCGGGCCGGGGGGGGGGGTCTCGGTAGCGGGGGGAGGGGAGCGGCGGCTCCGCACCCCCCGCCCAGCGCCGCCGACCGGAAGTCACTGGGAGAGGAACGGGAGGGCCCGGGGGGAAGAGGAAGAGCACGGCGGGCGGAAGCGCCCGCCCCTCGAGTCTTCTGACCAATGGCAGCAGAGACACGGCTCGGAGTGGCAGCGCGGGCAGTAGGTTCAGGAGGGCGGGGCCGCCGTGGGCTGCTCGGCCAATGGGGTGGAGGGGGCGGGGTCTGGGCCGGAGGACTGGGCGTGTTCCCGCGCCCGCGGGCGCCGCGTGTTTTCAGCGGTCGGGGCGAGTGCAACCGGGACCCCTCGGAGACCCCAGGGAGCCCCCCGGGACCCCCCAGGGGCACCCCAGGGTGTGCACGGCCCGGACACCCTGCCCGCCCCGGGAATCTCGGGACCCTCCCCGACCCTCCTGGGCCGGGGAGAAACACACGGAACCCTCCCGGAACACACGGACCCCCCCGGAACACACGGACCCCCCCCGGAACACCCGGACCACCCGCCGGGCTGTGCACGGCCGAGAACTCCCGGACCCCCACACCGGGAATCTCGGGACCCCCTGCCCGGGGCCGGGATCCCCCGTAACCCTCCCCATAGGGCAGCCCCTCCAGTCCCTTGGCCTCGGGACCCCCCCGGGCACTCAGCACCCTGCGGAGCCCCCCCAGCCGCCCAGTCCCGGCTCCCCTGAAAAGACACCCCCGGCTGCCGCCCCCCCAAAGAGCCCCCTCCCTGCAGGGGGCTTGGGCCGCTGCTCTGGGAGACCCCCGAGGGGGTTCCAGTGGACATGGGGACACCCAATGTGGGGTGCGGGGGGAGGGAGGCGACGAGACCCAACTGACACCCACGGCAAGTGCGTCCACACCAGCTTTATTAAAAAAATTAGAGCTCTAGTGACCCCCACCCGGGGGCCGGGGGTCTCCCCGTGTCCCCATGTCCCCCCAACTACTCCGCCAGTGCCCCCGCTGCGCTCAGGCCATGGGGCTGCCCGGGGCTGGGGTCCCCCCCCCGGGAGCAGTGGGGGTTCAGCCTGGGGACCGTGGTGCAGTTGGGGGTGCACCCATTAGAGCCCCCATCCCCCGGCCCCAGCCTGGGGGGGCCCTTGGCGGTGGTGGCAGGAACGGCCCCGTGGGCCCCGGGTGTCACGGGGGGGGTCAGCCCCGAGTGCTGCTCCCGCGCTCCCCCAGCAGCCAGTAGGTCCTCACCTTGCCCTTGCCCTGCGGAGAGAGGGGGCTGCGGTCAGGGGGTCCCCATTGCCCCGGGGTTTGGGGTGCAGGGGGTGCCCATTTGCACAGAGGTTGGGGTCCATTGTGTGCCCATTGCCCCAGGGTTTGGGGTCCATTGTGTGCCCATTGCCCCAGTGTTTGGGGTGCAGGGGGTGCCCATTTGCACAGAGGTTGGGGTCCATTGTGTGCCCATTGCCACAGTGTTTGGGGTGCAGGGGGTGCTCATTTCCCCAGGGTTTGGGGCGCAGGGGGTGCCCATTTCCCCAGGGTTTGGGGTGCAGGGGGTGCCCATTTCCCCAGGGTTTGGGGTGCAGGGGGTGCCCATGGCCCCAGCAGGGCTGCAGGATGTGGATGCAGAGGGGGGACCTGGTGGGGTGGCTCCCCCCAAGCAGCCCCCCTTTGAGGCACCATCGGGGGGGCTGGGGCATTTTGGGGGGGCTGGGACTCACCTTCATCTCCACGTCCCCCCTCAGCTCCAGCTCAAAGCAGCCGAACTCCTCCAGCACGGCCTTGGTCACCGCCGAGATGTGGATCTTCAGGGCTGGGGGAGGTGGCCCCATCAGCACCTACGGGTGCCCATCTGGGCCCCCCCAGCACCCATGGGTGCTCATCCCAGCCCCTCACCTTCCCCGTTGGACTCCATGCGCGAGGCCGTGTTCACCGTGTCCCCAAACAGGCAGTACCGGGGCATTTTGAGACCCACGACGCCGGCGCAGACGGGTCCTGCGGGACACCCCGTGAGCCCCTCGCCCCGCACAGCCCCCCTTGCTGGGGGCCCCGCTGGGTGCTGCTGTCCCCCCCCCGCTCCTGGGGCTATGGGAGGGCTGGCTGTCCCCTGGCCCCAGGTCCCGACTGGTCCATGTGGGTGCTGTGTCCCCCGCACTGTGGACCCGTGAAGGTGCCATATTCCCATCCCTGTCCCTGTGACCTATGGGGGTGCAATGTCCCCATCCCTGCGACCTATGGGGTTGCAATGTCCCTGTCCCCGTCCCCACTGACCCATGTAAATGCCATGTCCCCGTCCCCATCCTCACTGACCCCTGTGGATGCCATGTCCCCATCCCCATCCCCGCTGACCCCTGTGGATGCCATGTCCCCATCCCCATCCCCGCTGACCCGTGTGGATGCCATGTCCCCGTCCCCGCTGACCCCTGTGGATGCCATGTCCCCATCCCCGTCCCCGCTGACCCCTGTGGATGCCATGTCCCCATCCCCGTCCCCGCTGACCCCTGTTGATGCCATGTCCCCGTCCCCGCTGACCCCTGTGGATGCCATGTCCCCGTCCCCATCCCCGCTGACCCGTGTGGATGCCACGTCCCCGTCCCCATCCCCACTGACCCCTGCTGATGCCACGTCCCCGTCCCCGTCCCCGCTGACCCCTGTGGATGCCATGTCCCCGTCCCCGCTGACCCGTGTGGATGCCGATGCGCAGCTTGAGCTGCTGCTGCGGCCGGTGGCGGATGCGGAAGGAGCGGACGGCGTCCAGCAGCGCCAGCGCCATTCGAGCCACCTCCCGGGCGTGCAGCTTCCCATTGCGCACCGGCAGCCCCGACACCACCATGTAGGCGTCCCCGATCGTCTCCACCTGCGGCGGGGATGGGGGTGACACCGCCGGGGACACGCCGTGGGCACGATGCCGCTCCGGCGTGTGCTGCGGTGCACACACGCGTGTGCGTTTGCACGGATGTGAGCGTCCCCTCACCTTATAGACGTCGAAGTTGTCGATGATGGCGTCGAAGCAGGTGTAGAGGTCGTTGAGCAGCGTCACCACCTGCATGGGGGTGCTCTCGGCCGACAGCGCCGTGAAGCCCACGATGTCGCTGAAGTAGATGGTGACGCTGTCGAAAGCCTCGGCCTGCACTGTCTCCCCCCGCTTCAGCTGCTCCGCCACCGAGCTGGGGGTGCAGGGGGTGGGTGAGGGGGACACGCAGCCCCCCGACCCCTCCTGGGGTGTGGGGTCCCCAGTCCATGGTCCCTCTGAGGATCCCCCAGCCCTGAGCCATGATGGGGCTGCAGGTCATCCCAGGGCCCTCCAAGAACCCTCACCCCCATGTGAGAACTCTGGGGTGGTCCCTGGCCCCTTTGGGTACCCCAAGCCTTGAAGAACCACATTTGGGGCCCTTGGGGTCTCCAGCCCTCCCAGCCCTAAACCACATTGGGGGTCCTTGGGGTCTCCAGCCCTCCCAGTACCCCAAGCTCTGAAGAACCACATTGGGGGTCCTTGGGGTCCCATCCCTGAACCACATTGGGCGGCCTTGGGGTCTCCAGCCCTTCCAGTATCCCAAGCCCTGAAGAACCACATTGGGGGTCCTTGGGGTCTCCAGTCCTCCCGGTACCCCAAGCTCTGAAGAACCACATTTGGGGCCCTTGGGGTCTCCATCCCTCCCAGCCCCAAACCACACTGGGGGTCCTTGGGGTCTCCAGTCCTCTCAGTACCCCAAGCTCTGAAGAACCACATTGGTGTCCTTGGGGTCCCCATCCCCAAACCACATTGGGGGTCCTTGGGGTCTCCAGCCCTTCCAGTATCCCAAGCCCTGAAGAACCACGTTGGGGGTCCTTGGGGTCTCCAGCCCTCCCAGCACCTCTAGCCCTGAAGAACCACATTTGGGGCCCTTGGGGTCTCCATCCCTCCCAGCCCCAAACTACATTGGGGTCTCCAGCCCTCAACCACATTGCGGGTCCTGGGGTTCTCCAGCAGGCAGGGGACACCTCGGGGTGCCCAGCAATGCGGGGGTGCACAGAGGGCTGGGATCCCCCCTGGAGCTCACTGGGGCAGGATCTGGTAGAGCAGAGCCTCGGCCTTGCGCTTCTCCTCCAGGTAGGCCTGGGTGCGCTCCTCCACCAGCTCCTCCAGGTTGTTGGCGTACTGCTCCATGCGCGACAGCAGGTTGTCCAGGATGTTGCTGCTGCTCTCCCTGCGGGCAGGGCCACCCATCAGTGGCTCCAAGCACCCATCAGTGGCTCCAAGCACCCATCAGTGGCTCCAAGCACCCAACACAACAGGTCTAATAACCCATCACAGCAGCTCCAAGCATC
The DNA here is from genome assembly GCF_964273445.1 of Streptopelia decaocto. Taxonomy (NCBI): domain Eukaryota; kingdom Metazoa; phylum Chordata; class Aves; order Columbiformes; family Columbidae; genus Streptopelia; species Streptopelia decaocto. Next base: position 1,334,040 of record NC_138681.1, read on the forward strand.
CATCAGCAGGTCCAAGCACCCATGAGTGGGTCCAACCACCCATCACAACAGGTCCAATAACCCATAACAGCAGTTCCAAGCACCCACCAGTGGGTCCAACCACCCATCAGTGAGACAAACAACTCATCTGTGGTCCAAGCACTCATCAACTCATTCAATAACCCAACGGTGGGGCTGGACACCCATCGGAACAGGTCCAAGCACCCATCGTTGATGCCAACAACCCATGAGCTGGCCCACCCATGAGCACCCGCCCAAGGGGCCCTTTTTGGGGCCACCTGTCACCCACGGGGCTGGGGGAGGCAGAGGCACCTGTTGAACCTGCGGATCTGGACCTTGATCTGGTTGAAGTCGGGGCGCTCCAGGACGTCCTCGGCCCAGCAGTGCTGCATCAGCTGGCCCAGCTCCTCCATGTGACACCCCACGTTGGCCGAGGGCCGGAAGCTGGGGCGCTCCCCGCTCTTCACCCGCTCAATGATCTCTGTGGTTCCAAGCACCCATTAGCAGGTCCGGCCACCCACCAGTGGTTCCAAGCACCCACCACAGGAGGTCCAAGCACCCATCAGCAGGTCCAATAACCCAACAGTGGGGCTGAGCACCCATCACAGCCCCACACCCACAGTCCACACACCCATCATTGAGGCCAACAACCCATAAGCTGGCCAAACACCCATCAACAAGACCAACAACCCATCAGCAAGACCCATTATCCATCACAGCACTTCCAAGCACCCGTTAACTGGTCTAAAAACCCATCAGCAAGTCCAACCACCCATCAGCAAGACCAATAACCCATCACAGCAGGTCCAACCACCCATCAGGTGGGCTAAACCCCTGTCAACTGGTCCAACAACCCATCAGCATGTCCAGCCACCCATCAGCAAGACCAATAACCCATCAGCAAGACCAATAACCCATCAGCAAGACCCATAACACATCACAGCACTTCCAAGCACCCATCAACAGGTCTAAAAGCCCATCAGCTGGTCCAACAACCCATCAGCAGGTCCACCACCCATCAGCAAGACCAATAACCCACCAGTAAGACCAACAACCCATCAACTGCTCCAACCACCCCCATCGGCGGGTCCCCAGCCCCACCACCCTGGTCCCCTCGCTCACCTTTGGGGCTCAGGTCCAGCCCTTCCACGTAGAAGACGCCGTTGCGCAGGGCGATCTCTTGCAGGATGATGCCGAAGCTGTAGACGTCGCCCTTCTGCGTGCCACGGGCCGGCGGTGACTCCATCCGCAGCAGCTCGGGCGCCGTCCACAGCTTCTCTATGACACCAGGGGAGGGGGCTCAGGGCTGGGGGGGACCCTGGGGACGGGGGGGACACGGGCAGGGGTGCTCACTGGCGAAGAGCGCGTGGGAGTCGTCGCCGTCGGGGGCCACGCGGAAGCTCTCCAGCCCGTAGTCGGTGATCTTCAGCACGAAGCGGCTGTCCACCACGCAGTTGGAGGACTTGAGGTTCCCGTGGGACACGATCACCCCGTTGTGCAGGAACTGCATCCCCTGGTGGGACCGGGAGCGGTCGGACCCTGGTGTGTGTCCCCAACCCCGCCACGGGGATGGGGAACCCCCGTGGGAACCCCCTTGTTACCTTGACGATGTCGTGGGTGAGGGAATAGCGGAACATCCAGTCCAGGGTGATGCTCTCGTTCTCCAAGATGTCCTGGGGACACCAGGGTCACCACCTTGCTGTCCCCACACCACGGCTGGTCCCAGGAGCGGGGGGCAACGTCTACCTGGAGGCTCCCGCGGGGGCAGTACTCGGTCAGGATGCAGATGTTGGGTGGGTCGGTGCAGGCGCCAACGAAGCGGGTCAGATGCTCGTTCTGGACATCCCGCATCTACGGGAGGGTGGGATGTGGGACCTGCCGCCCCCTGCCCCATCCTGGGGACACTGCGCTGGGCGCCCCCGTCCCACCGGGGTCACCTACGTGCTTCAGCTCGAACAAGACCTTCCGCGTCAGCTCGATGCGCTTGCGGTTGAGGTGCTTCACGGCCACCAGGTTGCCCTGGGGAGATACGGGGTGACCAATGGAGTGGTGGGTTCCTAGTGGGGTAGTGGGTGTCCAGGGGGCTGATGGATGGGGTCGTGGGTTCCTAGTAGGGTGGTGGGTTCTCAGTGGGGTGATGGGTTCCTGGTGGTGTTGTGGGTTCTCAGTGGGGTGGTGGGTTGCTGGTGGGTTCCTGGTGGAGTAGTGGGTTCCCGGTGGGATGGTGGGTGCCCATTGGGGTGGTGGGTTCCTAGTGGGTTCTCAGTGGGGTGATGGGTGCCCATCCCTGCGCCCCCACACCTTGTAATACGCCGTCTTGGCGTAGACCTGGAACTGCCCCTCTGCCGTCATCAGTGAGCCGTAGTTGGAGCCCCTCTGCGGAAGAGCCGCGGGGTGAGCGTGGTCCCCAACCCCATCCCACGCTGGGGACAGGGGGGGTGCTCACCAGGGACAGCGTGAGCTTGGTGTCCCTGTCCCACGCTGGGGACAGGGGGGGTGCTCACCAGGGACAGCGTGAGCTTGCTGCCCGCGCTCCGGAGATGCTTCTCCAAGCTGCTCATCTGCAGGTCCTCCCAGCGCACGCGCCACAGCTCGGCCGCCAGCTCCTTCTCCAGCTGCAGCCTCCTGCACCCGTGGGGACACGGTGAGACCCCCGCGTGTGTCCCCACCCCCCCACCCGCCACCTCTGGGGTCCCCCAGCCCTGGCACCCCCACCTGTAGATGAAAAAGGAGGTGACGGTGATGGCCAGGAGGATCAGGCTGACCACGAGGGACAGGACCTCCAGGGTGGACAGGTTGGCTGCAGGGCGAGAGGAGGGCGGTGAGGGGCTGGGGGGGACCCCGGGGACCCGTGTGTGTCCCCCCCGACACCGCTCACCTTTGTGGCACAGCGGGTTGCTGTTATCAAAGCCACACGGGGGGACATCGGAGGGGACCACGTTCCCCGGCCAGTGGATCTCGCGCCCCGGCACCATCTGGATCTTCTTGGTGGTGCCGTTGTAGTTGGCCACGATCTTGGGGGGCGAGGAGGGATGAGAAATGGGTGGGATGGGGCCCCCCAACACCCCTTGGGACCGGCTGCCCCCGCGCTGGGGTCACCTGGAAGTCCCCGGTCAGCGGGTCCATGTCCCACAGGGAGTAGTCGCTCTCCCGGTCCCCGTTCTCGTCGATCTTCAGGAAGCCGGTGACACCTGGAGATGGAGGGCGAGGGGTTGGGGGGGACGCTGGGGACCCCGGCCCATAGGGGGCTGTGCTGGGGCGTGGGAACAGTGGCACACACTGGGGACATAAATCCCCATCCCGCCAGCTCCGATCCCAAAATACCATCATGGAAGCAGGACGGGTGGGTGCTTGGCAGGCAGCACCCGATGGGGCGGGGGACACGGGGATGGGGACGGGGGGACACGGGGCTCACCATAGAAGGTGCGGTTCCACATCTGGCGGGTGACGGCCGAGGCGTTGGTGACGGAGCCGCCTCGCTCCAGCGTCTCGTTGAGGGCCTGGGCGTAGAGCAGCACCCCGTCGTGGAAGGCGGCCGCGATGAAGTTCATCTGGGGACACGGAGCCGGCTCGGGGACGGGGCACAGCTGGGGTCCTCTGTCCCCTCGTCCCCAGCAGCCTCGGCCCCGTCTTGTCCCCCCTTGTCCCTTTGGCCTTGGCTCCGTCCCGTGTCCCTCAGCAGCTCCAGCTCCATCCCATGTCCTTGTCCCCAGCTCCATCCAGTATCCCCTCATCCCCAGCTCTGTCACATATTCCCCAGCAGCTCCAGCTCCATCCCACGTCCTTGTCCCCAGCTCCATCCCATGCCCACCAACAGCTCCAGCTCCATCTCATGTCCCCTCATCCCCAGCTCCATCCCACGTCCCCCAGCAGCTCCAGCCCCATCCCATGTCCTTGTCCCCAGCTCCATCCCACGTCCTTGTTCCCAGCTCCATCCCATGTCCCCTATCCCCAGCACTATCCCACGTCCTTGTCCCCAGTTCCATCCCGTGTCCCCCAGCATCCCAGCTCCCTCCTGTGCCCCCCGCTGTCCCCATGTCCCACCAAGCCGTCCTTCATGGAGAAGTTGAAGTGGGCGAGCGCCTCCTCCTTCAGCCGCACCAGGAAGGGCCGGTACTCGGGGTTCTCGGGCTCCTTGTAGGTGATGATGGTGACAGCCTGGGACAGGGGACAGCGGCTGGCAGGGGGCCGGCTGGGCCCTGCTGGGGACAGGGACACTGCCCGTCCCCTCGGGGCTGCTGCGCCTCCGCTGCCGGTAACAGCGGCTGCTCAGGCGGCGCTGGGACCCGGGGACACCGGTGGCGTTTCCTTCCTCCCCGGTGGCCGCCGGCAGCGGGGAGGGTGGCGGCTGCTGCGCCGGCTCCGGCGTCACCGCGGCCCCGCTGCCCGGGCCGGGGGGCACACGCGTGGGCGGGTGAACACGTGTGTGCTGTGTGCTCGTGTGCACGTGTACATAGTGGGTGCCCGTGCACGTGTGTGCCCGTGCATGTGCACACGTGTGTGTGCTGGGTGCTTGTGCACGCGTGCGTGTGCATGTGCATACATGTACATAGCGGGTGCGTGCACACACGTGTGCGTGGTAGATGCATGTGCATATGTGTACCCAGTGGCTTCCCAAGCATGCGCACACACGCGTGTGCTGGATGCCCGTGCACGTGTGCATAGTAGGTGCATGTGCACACATGTACATAGCGGGTGCGTGTGCACACGTGTGCATGGTGGGTGCCCATGCACGTACACATGTGCACCCAGGGGCTTCCCATGCATGTGCACACGTGTGTTGTGGGTGCCTGCGCATGTATGTGCACAGTGGGTGCCCCTGCCTGTGCACGCATGTGTGGTGGGTGCTCGTGCACACACGTGGTGGGTGCCTGTGCACACGTGTATGCAGTGGGTGCCCGTGCATGTGCACACGTGTGCACAGTGGATGCCCGTGTACAAGCGTATGCAGTGGGTGCCCATGCATGTGCACACGTGTGCACAGTGGGTGCCCGTGTACAAGCGTATGCAGTGGGTGCCCATGCATGTGCACATGTGTGCACAGTGGGTGCCCGTGTACAAGCATATGCAGTGGGTGCCCGTGCACGCGTGTGCACAGTGGGTGCCTGTGCACACGTGTATGCAGTGGGTGCCCGTGCATGTGCACACGTGTGCACAGTGGGTGCCCGTGTACAAGCGTATGCAGTGGGTGCCCATGCATGTGCACACGTGTGCACAGTGGATGCCTGTGTACAAGCATATGCAGTGGGTGCCCGTGCACAAGTGTGCACAGTGGGTGCCCGTGTACAAGTGTATGCAGTGGGTACCCGTGCACACGTGTGCACAGTGGGTGCCCGTGCATGTGCACACGTGTGCACAATGGTTGCCCATGTACAAGCGTATGCAGTGGGTGCCCATGCATGTGCACACGTGTGCACAGTGGGTGCCCGTGCATGTGCACACGTGTGTGCCCGGCGGGCCCTGCGGTGCCGGGCTCACCTCGAAGGCTCTCCGGGCGCTGGCGTCGTGCCGGTCCCCGCGCCGCCACGGCCGCTGTGGCTCGGGGAAGCGGGCGCCCTGCAGGCTGGCCCCGAAGATGTCGATGTAGAAGAAGGCGAAGTCTCCGCGCGTCAGCCCCTCGCGCTCCGCCTGCAGCAGCAGCTCCCGCAGCGTCTCCGGGGCGCAGCACACGTACACGACTGCGCGGGGCGAGAGGGCTCCTGGCACCCCGACACCCCCATCCTGTGGGACCCCGACACCCCCCAACCCACGGGACCCCGACACCCCCAGCCCACGGGACCCTGACACCCCCATCCCGTGGGATCCCGACACCCCCCAACCCACGGGACCCCAACACCCCCCAACCCATGGGACCCCGACACCCCCCATCCCACGGGACCCCGACACCCCCCAACCCACGGGACCCCGACACCCCCCATCCCACGGGACCCCAAGACCCTCCATCCTGCGGGACCCCGACACCCCCCATCCCGTGGGACCCCGAGACCCTCATCCCATGGGACCCCGAGACCCCCATCCCGCGGGACCCCGAGACCCCCCATCCCATGGGACCCCGACACCCCCATCCTGTGGGACCCCAAGACCCCCCATCCCGCGGGACCCCGACACCCCCCAACCCACGGGACCCCGACACCCCCCATCCTGCGGGACCCCGAGACCCAGCGCCCCGGTGACCGTGTGACAGGGGAGAGGTCACACGGCGGCTTGTGCCGCTGTGTTTGGGGGTGGCGGAGCGGGACACCGGGGAGCCCCAAGCCCCCTGCCCGCCCCCCGTGCCCTGCCCGGCTCTGCCCTGGCCAGGGCGCCAGGCCGAGGTTTCCTGTTTTCCCGACTCCGTTTCCTCCTCCCCGCGGCCCCGATCGCCGGCAGAGATTGATTCTTGGTGACCCCTGTGGGTGCCGCCTGCACCCCCGCCGTGGTCACCTTTGGGTGCTGCCCACAGCTGTGCCACCCCCCAGGACTGTGGGTGCCCCCAAGTAGCCCCCACCCAGGCTCGGCAGCAAGACGGCGAGGCCGGGGACAGCTGGGCGCCACCACCCCGCGCCAGCGCCAGCGGCACCGCAGCCCCGGTGCCACCCGGGACGGCTCCGGCGGGAGCGGCTGGAGGGGACGGGGGGACGGGGCAGCACACGCGTGTACAGTCACGCAGCACAGACGTGGTCACGCGCGTGGGGCCGAGTGGGGCTGTGCACACCCGTGTACAGCCATGTAGAGCTACATACAGCCATGCACAGCTGTGTACACCCATGTACACCCGTGCACACCTGTGTACAGCCATGTAGAGCTACATACAGCCATGCACAGCTGTGTACACCCATGTACACCCGTGCACACCTGTGTACAGCCATGTAGAGCCGTGCACAGCCGCATAGAGCCATGGGCAGCCATGCACACCCATGTACAGCCGTGCACAGAGCCACGACCAGCTGTGCACAGCTGTGTACAGCCACACAGAGTCACAGACAGCCGCGCACACTTGTGTAGAGCCGTGCACACTCATGTACAGTCATGCACACCCATGTACAACCACGCACACCTACGTACAACCACAGCCAGCCATGCACACCCATGTACAGCCGTGGGAGTTGTGTAGGGCTGTGCACACCCATGTACAGCTGTGCACACCCGTGTACAGCCACACAGAGTCATGGACAGCCGTGCACACTCATGTACAGCTGTGTGGAGTTGTGTAGGGCTGTGCACCCCCATGTACAGCCGTGCACACCCATGTACAACCACACAGAGCAACAGACAGCCATGCACACCCATGTACAGCTGTGCACAACCATGTACAGCCGTGCACACCCATGTACAGCCGCACAGAGCAACAGACAGCCATGCACACCCATGTACAGCCGTGTACACCCATGTACAGCCGCACAGAGCAACAGACAGACATGCACACTCATGTACAGCCATGCACACCCATGTACAGCCGTGCACACCCATGTACAGCCGCACAGAGCAACAGACAGCCATGCACACCCATGTACAGCTGTGTGCACCCATGTACAGCCGCACAGAGCAACAGACAGCCATGCACACCCATGTACAGCTGTGTGCACCCATGTACAGCCGCACAGAGCAACAGACAGACATGCACACTCATGTACAGCCATGCACACTCATGTACAGCCGTGCACACCCATGTACAACCACGCAGAGCCAAGGCCAGCCGTGCACACTCGTGCAGAGCTGCCCGGTGCACGCTCACCCCGGCACAGCCACGCACACCCACGTCCCCTCGCAAACACAGCCGCGTAAAGCCACGCACACCCCCGTGGAGCTGTACCCACCCACAAACCGCCCCGTCCCCCACGCACACCGGGTCCCCCGCCCGCGGCACCCCCGGCCCGGCACTCACTGCGTCCCTTCTGCTTGATCTCCTGGATGATGAAGGAGAAGTTGCCGCCGTCGTGGAAGACGATGTCCAGGACGGTGAGGTTGCGCAGGGTGGGCAGCTGGACGTACAGCCCCTCGGCCGCGAAGAAGTACGGCCGGTCGTCCACCTTCTCGTCCCAATAGACCAGCAGAGCCCGCCGGGTCCAGTTGAACCATCGGTGAAGCTGCACGCCCAGTTCCCCCAGTTTGCGGTGACTGGGACCGGCGCGGGTGGTCAAGCCGAACTGCTCCTGCTTGTCGTCAAAGCCGTGGGCTTCGGCGCCCGCCGTCACCAGTGGGAGCCCCCAGTGGCTGGTGAAGCGGGCGACCGGTGCCGCCGTGTAGACGCACCCGGGTCCCAAAAAAGCGACGGGGTGATGGGCGAGCCGGAGGTCGACGGCGGCCAACGGCGCAGCCATTTCGGAGCAAACGCCGTGCCGGTCCTCGCTGCTCCCGAAAACCCAGCGCAGGGTAAAGCCGGGCAATAAATCCGGGCGGGCGTTAACGGCGGCGGTGGCTAAACGCACCGCCGGCCCCACTCGTGGCCAAGCCCACGGGTAGGTGAGGTTGCGCTCGGGTAACACCACGGCGAGAGTCAGCGCGGTTGTCCCCGCCGCCGCCGTCACCGTCACCGCGCCGCAGAGCACGGCCAGCACCGCCAGCATCGCCCACGGAGAGTGGCTTTGGCTTTTCCCCCCGCGGCGGGGCTGAGCCCTTCCCGCCCCCCCCGCGGTGACACAAAGGGCCGTTATCATCCACACCGGCCTTAACTCCTTCCTGCCCGCCCCACGGTGTCCACCCAGGACCGGGATGGAGGGTGGGATGGGGCCGCCCGGTGGCGGTTGTGGATATTTCCCCCCCCCGTGTGCGGGGGGATGTCACCGCGACACGCTATTGCGGGGCCACCCCCCCCAAGCCCCTGCAACACGGTCACCCGTGGCGGGGGCGCTGAGACTTGACAAACTCATCAGGGGGTAGCCCCAGAGCCCGTCCCCACGGAGCGCCCCCCCGCGCCCCGCCGAGATTTATGTGGCCCCGGAGCCTCGTCCCGCCCTGGAGAGGGCTCAGTCACCTCTTACCCCACGCGTGGGAGCTCCTGGGTGCTCTGCCCCGCGTCCCGGTCACGGCAGCCCCGGGAGAAAGGGGAGGTGACCCCGGGGGCATCCTGCTCCGGGGCTGCGGGGTCCTGAGGACACGCACAGCGCTCGAGGACACGCGTGGCGCTCCTACCCCGATGTACGCAGGACGCTCCGGGGACAGACGCGGCTCCCGGGGACACGCGTGACCCCGGCCGTGCCGGAAGACCCCCGGCTGACCGTGCTCTGCGAAGCTGCAAAAGGTCAGTCTCGCCGGTGAGAAACAAGGAGCGCCAGAGTAGCCGGTAGAAATTAAAGTAATTAAATAGGGAGCTAATTAATATTAAAAAAAAAAAACCACCTAGCAGAGGATGGTTTCGATCCATCGACCTCTGGGTTATGGGCCCAGCACGCTTCCGCTGCGCCACTCTGCTGGCTGTTTCAATGTGCCTACCCGCTCTCTATGTACGTAACGCAGCGCACCCGTTCGCGTGTGCGCATGCGCGCCGAGTGCCCCAGCCGCTCCATTCATGAACGTCGCGCCCCCTCCAGCGGCGCAGCGCGCGCACGGCCCGCGCCCTGACTGGCTGCTTTCACCCGCCTCCGCTTTCAGATTGACGGCTGGCTGAGCCAATGGCTCTCAGCTCTGCGCTGCCAGTGGGCAGTTCCTCCGCGAGGGAACAACCAATGGGCGGGCAGGTTGTTGCGGGGTGCTGAGCGCGCAGCCCGGCCGGGGTCTCCTCAGCGGCGGTGTTCATTGTTCGGAGCGGCGGAGCCATGAGGTGCGGGCGGCGGGACCGGGCCGGGGTGGCCGATCCGCGGGGTGGGGCCCCAGGGAGCCCCCGGGGCGAGGCCGAAGCCCGCGGGGAGGCGGCGTGGCCGCTCCGGGGGGCTCCCGGGCCTTGCGCGGGCGGTGTGGAGACCCCCTCAGGGCAGCCCCTGCTTTCCCGCTCCTCTGACACCGTCTCCCTCTTCTCTTCCGCAGGGGCGACCGAGGCAGAGGCCGTGGCGGACGCTTTGGTTCCAGGGGAGGCCCTGGCAGGGGGCGAGTCCGGTTCTGCCGTAGTGGGGGTGGCTCTTTAGCTGCCAGGCCGGGGGGGGAGGGCGGGCAGGGGCTCTAGGGCCGGAGAAGCAGCGTAGGGGAGAGACCTGGGGGACAGCAGGGTGACCGTGAGCCAGCACTGCGGCCAGAAGGACCAATGGGACCTGGGAGGGCTTATAAGGGGGTGGTCAGTAGGTCAGAGAGGTTCTCCTGCCCCTCTGCTCTGCCCTGGGGAGACCACACCTGGAATATTGAGTCCAGTTGTGGCCCCTCAGCTCCAGCAGGACAGGGAACTGCTGGAGAGAGTCCAGCGCAGCCACCAAGATGCTGGAGGGAGTGGAGCATCTCCCGGGTGAGGAAAGGCTGAGGGAGCTGGGGCTCTGGAGCTGGACAAGAGGAGCCTGAGGGGGGACTCATTGCTGGGATCAAGATGGAAAGGGGCAGTGTCAGGAGGATGGAGCCAGGCTCTGCTGGTGACAACCAGGGACAGGACAAGGGGCAATGGGTGCAAACTGCAGCACAGGAGGTTCCGCTGGAAGATGAGAAGCAACTTGTTGGGGTGAGGGTGGCAGAGCCTGGCCCAGGCTGCCCAGGGAGGCTGTGGAGTCTCCTTCTCTGCAGACATTCCAACCCCTGGACACCTTCCTGTGGAACCTCAGCTGGGTGTTCCTGCTCCGGGGGGGTTGCACTGGATGAGCTTTCCAGGGCCCTCCAACCCCTCACATTCTGTGACTGGGAAGCAGCAGGTGGAACTGGGGGGACGCCCCGGTGTTCAGTTAGGGCTGGAGGGGCGTGAAGAAACCTTTCCTGTTTCTGGTGGGCCTTTCTTGCGTCTTGGCAACTGTTCTCTGTGAAACTGTGCTGGGGAGAGGGTGCTCAGTGCTGCCAAACACATCCCTACAGGGAATAAAGTTTGTTTGTTTGTTTTCTTTCCCCCCTTTAGGTTCCGGCCCTTTGTGCCGCACATCCCCTTCGACTTCTATGTTGTGAGTAACCCTCTCCTGCAGAGACTTTTCCTTGTTTAAAGCTGGATCTTAAACCCCCTGTTTTCTGACTTCATGGGATGGTTTGACTGTTTTTAGATTAGCTGGAGTAGAGGAGCTCACTGAAGAGGTTCAGTGACCAACCCAAAGCAGATCTCACTGTCTGTGTTGGGTGTATTCATGTTACCTGGGATGACTACAATGAGTAATAATCACAACAATAAAAAGCAGAAGAAGCTTTTAAAGGCCACCCCACTCACCCTGAACCTCGATACAGTCAAATCTCTGCAATGTGAACGTTGTGGATTGTTCTGATAAATCATCACTCGCCTGTCAGAGGGTCCCCAGGCTCCTTTGCTGTGTTGGGCCCCATGAGGACCAACAGCAACACACATTTCCCACCTTTTCGAGGAGGAAATAATTTCCTCCTCCTCCTCTCATGCATCCATTCTTTATTTATAAACCCACTGATCCTCGTGCCCTCCTGGCTTTGTGAATCCTACAGCAACTGAAAAGCTCCATCCACCTGCAAGCACCGGGTGTGATTCTTAAGGAACTGTAATAGAATTCATAAAAAAAACCCCAACAACTCTTTTTAGAGCCACTTTTAAATTAGATCTGCCCCATCTCGCACCCCTGTTGTGTGGACACAAAAGGCAGCTGCTCCCCTTCCCTTTGGGATAACAGGAAATTATAGAAAGCAACAAGTGGAAAGCACGATGGGGAATGGAAGGGAAGGGACATGAGAATTAAAAAATTGAGTGGGTTTTTTTGTTGATGGGAGGGTCAAACCTTTTTCTTGGGCTGATGTCTGATCCCGTTTCAGTGCGAAATGGCTTTTCCCCGCGTCAAACCCGCCGCCGACGAGTCTGCGTTCAGCGAAGCTTTGCTGAAGAGAAACCAGGATCTCGCTCCGACCGCCGCCGAACAGGTTCTGTGCTGGAAATTTCCTTGAATTCTCATTTACTGCAGCGTTAGCAGACGCAAAACCAGCCTGTCCTTCAGAGAGTACAGCCAGGAGTTCCCATTATTAGCCTAAAAAGTAATTACTTCTCTCTGAAATAAGCACCGCAGTAGAGATATGGGTGGAGTTTCTTGGTCAGTGATTTAAAATACATTTTATCTATTGAAGACTTTGCATCAGGGTTGTCTGCGTTACGCCATGCAAAATCAGGTTGTTTCAAGTCATACTGGACGACTGACTGATAACGCCGCCTGTCTCCTGATTCCTTTTCAGGCTTCCATTCTTTCTCTGGTGACCAAAATCAACAACGTGATCGACAATTTAATTGTAGCGCCCGGAACATTTGAAGTGGTGAGTCTAAAAGTGGAAAAAGCGACATGTGGAGACGCTCCGGCATGGGGACATTGGTGCTCCAGCTCCCAGCCCAAAGTGGATTAAACATTCACACGTGTGTCAAATTCACCATCTGTTTTGCTTCTCTCTTTCCACCAGCAAATCGAGGAGGTTCGCCAGGTGGGTTCCTACAAGAAGGGCACCATGACCACGGGGCACAACGTGGCCGATCTGGTGGTGATTCTGAAAATCTTACCCACGTGTGAGTATCGGCTGCTGACTGACCACAGCGCTCGGCTCCGCTCTAACCCTCCTCTTCCTCCTCTTCATCTCCTTTTTCTCCTTCATCTCCCCAGTGGAAGCCGTGGCAGCTTTGGGAAACAAAGTCGTGGAAAGCCTGAGAGCACAGGACCCCAGCGAAGGTGCGATGTGCTGTGTTGGGGGACGTGGGGTGACACGAGACAGTTTCCCCTTCAGCTTTGGGCACCAGACGGTTTGTCTGGCGGGGATGGCGCTACTTTTATTTTCCCTGGATGATCTTCCATCCCTAATGAAGGAATTCTCGCTCTTTCTCCCCAGTCCTGACCATGCTGACCAACGAGACCGGCTTTGAGATCAGCTCGGCCGACGCCACCGTGAAGATCCTCATCACCACGGTGCCGCCCAACCTCCGCAAGCTGGACCCCGAACTCCACCGTAAGGGCTCGGCTCACTCCAAACCTTCATTGGGGGTGAAGGCCCCACCGCTACTCCCCTTTTGGTTTAAAAACCGAGTATTTCTGCTGCTTCTTTCAGTGGATATCAAAGTGCTGCAGAGCGCCCTGGCTGCCATCAGACACGCCCGCTGGTTCGAGGAGAACGCGTCGCAGTCCACGTGAGTTCGGCCTCGCGCAGGAACCGCGGTGGAATTAACGTCCTTTGCGGAGGAGCAAAGCGAGGAGCCGTCCCTGCGATGGGAAGGGGTTGCATCACAAACCCCCCTCCTGCCTCTTCTCCAGGGTGAAGGTCTTAATCCGGCTGCTGAAAGACCTGAGGATTCGATTCCCTGGCTTCGAGCCCCTCACGCCCTGGATTCTGGACCTGCTGGTGAGGGGAACACGGACACACCAGACGCGTTGTAGTTAAATTTGAGCTGCCTGCGCGTCCCCAGGCTCTGGCGTAAGGCAGCTCCGTGTAGCAGGGAAGCCGCTTTTGTCCTAACGCCCCTCTTTCACCCCTTCAGGGGCACTATGCGGTGATGAACAATCCCACCAGGCAGCCCCTGGCTCTCAACATCGCCTACAGGTCTGTTGCCGTTCGCTTCTCTCATACGAATTCACGTTACGGTCTCAGATTTAGAACCACAATCCTTTTGGTTGGAAAAGAGCTTTAAAATCGTGGAGTCCAACTATAACCCACCCCTGGCACTGCCCTGTGTCCCCGAGAACCTCATCTCTGTCCAACCCCTCCCAGGGATGGTGACTCCAGCACTGCCCTGGGCAGCCTGTTCCAACACCCACAGCCCTTTGGGGAGAAATCACCCCAAATTTCCACCCTCAACCTCCCCTGGCACAACTTGCAGCCGTTTCCCCAGGTCCCTCAGCCGCTCCATCACACTTGTGCTCCAGCCCCTCACCAACTCCGTGCCCTTCCCTGAACTTCCAGCACCTCAGACTCTTTCTTTGGGCCCAAAACTGCCCCCAGGATTCCCAGTTTGGCCTCCCCAGGCCCCAGCACAGGGACGGTCGCTGCCCTGGGCCTGCCAGCCACACCGGTGCTGGTACAACCAGGGTGCTGGTGGCCTCTGGGGAACATCACTTGTGAGCATTTTGAATGCTGCAAATAAAACCAGCAGCATCTCAGGCCTTGAAGGGACCAGAGAAGAGACAAAGGATCTTCCTTGTGCCCGTGTGCTAACCGCAGACTCGGGGCGTGTTTCTCTGCTGGGGACGGTCTTATTTTTAACACAAACCTCATCCCGTAGGCGCTGCCTCCAGATCCTGGCTGCCGGGCTCTTCCTCCCCGGGTCCGTCGGCATCACCGACCCCTGCGAGAGCGGAAACTTCCGAGTGCACACGGTGATGACCCTGGAGCAGCAGGTGAGCGGCTCGCCCGCCGCGGCGAGGGGCCGGGAGCCCTCTAACCCCATCTGTTCCTGCTCCGGTTCCTGCTCCGGACTGGATGAGCTTTCCAGGGCCCTCCAACCCCTCACATTGTGATCCTGCGAACCCGCTGACGCGGCCCCGTCCCCGTCCCCGCAGGACATGGTGTGTTACACGGCGCAGACGCTCGTCCGGATTCTCTCGCACGGAGGCTACAGGAAAATCCTCGGCCAGGAGGGCGACGCCAGCTGTAAGCGCGGCTCTTCCTCGCTGGGACAACAGGACTGGGGAATGTTAAAGTTTCACCCTGATTTCCCTTGGGGGGCTGCTCTTTTTTTTTGCAGATTTGGCTTCCGAAATGTCTACGTGGGATGGAGTGATAGTGACGCCTTCCGAGAAGGCGTACGAGAAGCCTCCGGAGAAGAAAGAAGGAGAAGAGGAGGAGGAGAATCAGGAAGAACCCGCCACGGGCGAGGAGGAGGAAAGCATGGAGACGCAGGAGTGAGCTGCCCGCTATTGCCGGTGGGTGCTGCTGCCCGCAGCGGGCAGCGCGGGCAGGGAGGGCCGGCTTCGGGCTGCCCGCGCCCCCCTGCGAGACCCCCCCCTTAGCGGGAGCTGCTGCCTGAAGGACACAAAGAACCGAGCCCGTCCCAGCGCGCGCAGCCAGCGTCACCTGTCCCCTCTCTTTGTTTTTATAAGTTGCCCAATTACACCGTTCCAACCCCCGTTTTGAGCGTGTCCCGTTTGTTTCGGTAGAAGCTCTGTGTTCTAGAAAAGGTCTGACAGCGGGAGGGGGTTCCAGAAGGTGAAGGAGCCCAGCCTGGGGGTGCTGGACCCCAACCTCCGCGGGGACCCCGGAGCGTCACAGACTCGCGCTGCCTCCTCATCGCTTTATTACGGCGCCTCCAAACCTGCTCATACACCACCGGGGACCCTGGTTCCTTCAGCTGCGGCTCAACCGCCGCGGCCTCACCGCGCGGGACCTCTCGCTCTGTCCCTCGGCAGATACCAGCGGGGCCACCCGCTCCGCTCGGGGCCGCCCGGGGGGGCCTCACTTGCCGGGCAGGCCCTGTGGGTAGCCCCCCGCCGCCTCCAGCATGGCTCTCCTCCGCACCGTCTCCTTGGCCACGCTGTGGTTCAGCCGCCGCAGCCGTTCCTGCGCGGGGAGCGGCAGCCGTCAGGATCGGGGGGGGGGCGCTGGGGTTCCCCAAAACGCTGTAGCCCCCCAAACCCCCCGCCCTGACCTGAGCGTTCTGCAGGATGTTGTTGACCAGCACCACCCTGCGCCGGGCGTTCAGCAGCTTCTTCACGTAGGGATCGAGGTCCAGCGCCACTTTCTGGTCCTCGTTGATGCGGCAGAGCTCTGGGGACAGCGCAGGGGTGGGAGGGGACCCGGGACGCGCGGGGAACGGGGGGGCAAACCCACTGCACCCCCAGAGCGGGGCTGCGGACGTGACGCCCCCTCGTCTCACCTGTGGCCAGGCTGTCGATGTGCTCCCGCAGCTCCACCTGGCTCTCCCTGCGGGGGGGACGCGGCGCTGGCCAAAGGTCCTTGTCCCCCACCCCGAACCCACCTTCCCCCAGTCAATGCGCTTCCAAACCTGCACCCCAAAAACCTGCACCCTAAATCCTGCACCCCAACATCAGGCATTCCAGATACTGCTCCTTCAAACCCTGCACCCCAGGTGCTGCATTCCAAAACGCTGCACCCCCCAAACCCTGAATCCCAAATCCTGCACCTCCAGTTCCTCAGCTCCCAAACCCTGAACCCCCAAATCCTGCACCTTAAAACCCTGCACACCCTGAAGCTCCAGACCCTGCACCCTCAGATCCTTCCCAATCCTTGCACCCCCAAACCCTGCACCCCCCAAACCCCGAACCCCCAAATCCTGCACCTCCAGTTCCTCTGCTCCCAAACCCTGAACCCCCAAATCCTGCACCTTAAAACCCTGCACCCTCAGATCCTTCCCCAAACTGCACCCTAAACCCTTCCCCCAAACGCTGTACCCCAAAATCCGTACCCCAAACCCTGTACCCCCAGGTTCTGAACAACAACAACAAAGAACCCGCGACCCCACTTCCCACTCCAAACCCCCCCGCTCCCCCGCACCCCGAATTCCCCACAGCCACGCGCTCCCCCGTCTCCACCCCCTCCCGCCCCACAGTGTCCCCGACCCCGGGGACCTCCCCCGCCCCCCTAAACCCCCCCCAGCTGCTCCCAAAGCCCTTCACCCCCCAAAACTGCCCCCCGGCCCCTCAGTTCCGCCGGCCCCGCTCCCCCCCCGCCGCCCCCCGCACCTCACGGCGCGGACGTGCCCGTCGAGCTGCCGCACCGCCGGCCGCAGGAACTGCAGCAGCCCCTCGGCGAACAGCTCCCGGGCGGCCGGGCCGCCGCTCCCCGCCGCCATCTTGGCGCCGCCCGGAAATGGACTCCGGGAGGCGTCGGAAACGCCTCTTCCGCCCGGCGCCGCGGGGGCCGCTGGGAAATGTAGTCCGCGGCGGAGCGGGGAGGTGCAATCCCGACCCTTGCGCGGGGCGGAGCACCCGCGGAAGCATCAAACGTAACTCCATTAAATAACACCTAAACCCAGCGCGTTTTTTGGTATTTTTTTCTCTTTTTTTTTGGCTTTTTCTTACAAAATTAAATTAAAGGGCGGGCGGCCATCAGCGCAGGGGGCCCGGCTCGGCGGGCATGGCATGCAGCACCTCGTCCAGCAGCTGCAGCGCGCGGTGCAGCTGCACCTCGATCCAGCACGGCGTGTGCTTGATGCTCTGGCGCGGGTAGTCGGGCCCCCAGCCCTTGACGAAGCTCAAGCGCAGGATGCACAAGCGCCGCAGGTCGTCCACGCCGATCCCCGCGGCCGCCGACAGCCCTGCCGGGGGACGCGCCATGGGTGGGGAACCCCCCTTTGGGGTCGCATTTGCCCACCCGGGGGTCTCACTCACCCACGGCGGGCGCGATGCCGCCCACCGAGCCGGGGCCCGGGATGTTGCCGGCCACCGCGGCCGCTTGAGCCGCGGCCGCCGCCTGCGCCGTGGCCGCTTGTTGGTGCATCTGGCGGTGGCATTGGCGCAGGTCAAACACCTGGGGGGACAATGTGGGGACACCCTGGGGTCGGGCGGGGGGGACACGGCCACTGGGGGGTCGGCTGGGGACTGAGAGCGCTTCAACGTGAACGTGGGGTCCCCTCATTCTTGGGAGACCTATTGCCTGGACCCCCTATAATGTGGCCATGGGGGTCCCTCCATTCTGTCCCCCCCAGCACGGGTGACCCTTTGCTGGGACCCCTTTAATGTGGGTAGAAGGGCCCCTCTATTCTGCCCCCCCCCACCCCCCAAACATGGGTGACTCTTTGCCTGGAACCCCTTTAATGTGGGCATGGGCGTCCCTCTGAGCCCCCCCAGCACAGGAGACCTATTGCCCAGGAACCCCTTTAATATGGGCATGGGGGTCCCTCCATTCTGCCCCCCACAAACACGGGTGACCCTTTGCTGGGACCCCTTTAGCACGGGCACTGGGGTCCCCCATGTCCCCCCCGCCCCCCGGGGTGCCCCCACCTTGATGTGCGCCCCGGGGTAGACCTTGTGCACGGCGTCGCCGGGGGCTCTGCCGGCCGCGCGGTCCAGGTGGTAGCTCTGCACGAACACGGCGTGGTCGCTCAGGCACCGCAGCCACACGTCGCCCTCGCCGCGGCACTCCAGCTGCACCCCCCTGCCGATGTGCAGCCTGCGCCACAGCCGCCGTCAGCACCCCCTGAACCCCCACTCCAGCTGCACCCCCCTGCCGATGTGCAGCCTGCCCCGCGGCGCCGTCAGCACCCCCCCGAGCCCCGCTTTGCCCCCTGGATCTCCCCGCAACCCCACACGTCTCCCATCTGTCCCCCCACACCCCTCAGTTACCCCCTTACATCCCCCTCCTGCCCCATACAACCCGTTTGCCCCCTATACCCCCCTGCTACCCTGTGCATTCCATATTTAACCTGCACATTCCCCATCTGCCCCCTATATCACCTTACCTGCCCCATACATTCCCCATTTGCCTGTGTGTCCCCCACCTGCCCCATAAACCCCCCATTTGCTTCCTATGTCCCCCTGATGCACCATATATCCCCCATTTGCCTCCTATATCACTCCACCTGCCTCATATACCCCCTTTACCCCCTATATCACCCCACCTGCCCCATATACCCCCTTTACCCCCTATATCACTCCACCTGCCCCATATACCCCCTTTACCCCCTATATCACCCCACCTGCCCCATATACCCCCTTTACCCCATATATCACCCCACCTGTCCCATATACCCCTTTACCCCATATATCACCCCACCTGCCTCATATAACCCCTTTGCCCCCTATATCACCCCACCTGCCCCATACACCCCCCTTTACCCCCTTCTGCCCCACTCCTCACCCCGACATCACCCCCCTCACTCACCCCACACCGTTCCCATCTGCACCCCCAAACTCCCCCCGCGTTTCCCCCCGTCCCCCCATTTCCCCCGGCCCACCGGGCGCGCTCGCTGGCGTCGGTGCGCTGCACGTTGGAGAGCTGCCCCAGGCAGAACCGGGCGCCCCCCGACGGGTCCACGTAACCATCCACGGTGACCACGGGGCAGCCGGACGGCACCTTGAAGATCTCCCCGACCGGCACGTCCATCTCGAAATAGGCGATGGAGCACCAGAACTCCGGCCCTGGCGGGGAAACAGTGAGGGGGGTCACGGCACCCACGGCTCAGGGATGATCGAGGTCACCACTGAGGTCCAGAGAGGTTCTCCTGCCCCTCTGCTCTGTCCTTGGAAAAAGGGGTTAGTTCAGATACTATCAGGATACACTTGGGGAACATATATATATACATAATGTAATCTATACAGCCAGAGCACCCTGAGAATGCCCCATCTGGTCTGATCTGGGAAGCTAAGCAGGGTCGGGCCCGGTCAGTACTTGGATGGGAGACCGTTCAGATACACAGCCAGAGCACCCTGAGAACACCTGATCTGGGAAGCTAAGCAGGGTCGGGCCCGGTCAGTGCTTGGATGGGAGACCAGCTGGGAACAGTGGGTGCTGTGGGCTGAGCCAGCACTGGGCCCTTGTGGCCAGGAAGCCAATGGGACCTGGGGGGGTTAGAAGGGGGTGGTCAGTAGGTCAGAGAGGTTCTCCTGCTCCCCTACTCTGCCCAGGGAGGGTGTGGAGTCTCCTTCTCTGCAGACATTCCAACCCCTGGACACCTTCCTGTGGAACCTCAGCTGGGTGTTCCTGCTCCGGGGGGGTTGCACTGGATGAGCTTTCCAGGGCCCTCCAACCCCTCCCATTCTGTCACTCTGTGATGACCACCGGGGTGTTAATTGGGTGTTAATTGGGGTGGGGGGCGCTTACCGGGGTGTGTGGACACGGGGTGCTGGTACAGCCCGGAGTTACGGTGCGGGGGCCCTGGGGAGGGGGCGGAGATGGTGTCAGCACAGTGAATCCCACATGGAGACCCCCCCACCCCAAACCCCACCCCGTAGACCTACAGTAGTGGTTGGGGTGGTGGAGCGGGGGCTGCGGCCCCCCCAGGTTTGGCGCATAGGCTGTGCCGCTCCAGCTCGCCGGCGAACCTGTAGCGGGACGCGGGGTGACCGGGTGTCCCCTGCCCAGCGGGGACGGGGGGGGACCCCGGTACTCACTGTGGTAGGGGGGCTTGGGGCAGCCGTTCTGCGGGGGGGGCGTGGGGATGTGCAGGAGCCCCTCGCCGTGGGGCAGCGAGAGCAGAGAGGTCACTGTGGGGGGGACGGGGGGCTCAGCATGAGACCCCCAAACCCTTCCCGAGGGATGGGGCACGGGGGTCCCTTCACTCTGCCCCCCAACCATGGGTGACCCCTTTGCCTGGGTTCCCCTTTACCAAGGGCATGGGGGTCCCTCTGAGCCCCCCCAGCATGGGAAACCCATTGCCCAAGAGCCCCTTTAATGTGGGCATGGGGGTCCCCCCGAGCCCCCCCCAGCACAGGAAACCCTTTGCTGGGACCCCTTTAATATGGGCACAAGGGCCCTTCTGTTCTGCCCCCCAAATATGGGTGACCCTTTGCCTGGAACCCCTTTACCAAGGGCATGGGGGTCCCTCTGAGCCCCCCCAGCATGGGAAACCCATTGCCCAAGAGCCCCTTTAATGTGGGCATGGGGGTCCCTCCGAGCCCCCCCCGCACGGGTGACCCTTTGCTGGCCCCTTTAAAGTGGGCACATCCAGGGATGGATGGGGATGGGGGGTCAGTGGGTCTTACCTGGGGGTGACACGGGGTAGAGGTTCCCGGGGGGGTGCGGGGACTCCGGGAGCTGCGGGGGGGGCAGCGGCTGGCGCTGGGGGTCGGGGGGGGGCGGCCGCGGCCCCCGCGTGGCCCCTGGCTCCCGGCCGGGCGGCAGCTCCATCTGCACACAGGCATGGAC
Source organism: Streptopelia decaocto (assembly GCF_964273445.1). Classification (NCBI taxonomy): domain Eukaryota; kingdom Metazoa; phylum Chordata; class Aves; order Columbiformes; family Columbidae; genus Streptopelia; species Streptopelia decaocto. Next base: position 1,354,821 of record NC_138681.1, read on the forward strand.
AAACTCCTCCTTCACTGGGGGGACACAGCGCAGAGCATGGGGGGCACGGGGAGCCACTGCGGGAGGGGGTGCCCCCCCACAGCCCCGCGGGCCGGGTCTCACCTGTGCTCTGGATGCTCAGACCTACTGGGGAGAAAAGGGGGGGGTGTTATGGGTGCTGGTGGCGGGGTGGGGGTCCCCCCACCCTGGGGGTGCTGGGGGGTGTCCCTGCATTCTGGGGATGCTGGGGAGGGTGTCCCACCCTTGTGGGGGTGTCCTCCCATTCTGGGGATGCTGGGGGGGTGTCCCCCCATTCTGGGGTGCTGATAGGGGTGTCCCCCCCTTGAGGATGCTGGTGGAACTGTCCCCCCGTCCTGGGGATGCTGATGGGGTGTCCCCACATTCTGGGGGTGTCCCCCCCTTCTGTGGGTGCTGGTGGGGGTATGCAGACCCTGGAGGGGCTGGCAGGAGTGCCCCCCCCCATTCTGTGGGTGCTAGTGGGGGTGTCCCCCCCTGCAGGGACACTGGTGGGGGTGTCCCCACATTCTGGGGGTGCTGGTGGGGGTATCCGTACCCTGGGGGTGCTAGTGGGGGTGTCCCCCCATTCTGAGGGTGCTGGTGAGGGTGTCCCCCCCATTCTGCAGGTGCTAGTGGGGGTTTCCCCCCTCCAGGGATACTGGTGGGGGTGTCCCCACATTCTGGGGGTGCTGGTGGGGGTGTCCCCCAGACTGGGGGTGCTGGTGGGGGGTGTCCCTTCCCCAGGGGTGCTGGTGGGGGTGTCCCCCCATAATAAGGGTGTTCCCACATTCTGGGGGTGCTGGGGGGGGTGTCCCCACATTCCCCCCCTCCCAGGGGTGCTGGTGGGGGTGTCCCCCCATTCTGGGGTGCTGGTGGGGGTGTCCCCACCCTGGGGGTGCTGGGGGGGGTGTCCCCCAGATTGGGGGTGCTGGTGGGGGTGTCCAGTCCCCGGGGATGCTGGGGGGGGTGTCCCCACATTGCCCATTCCCGGAGGTGCTGGTGGGGGTGTCCCCCCATTCTGGGGTGCTGGTGGGGGTGTCCCTTCCCCGGGGGTGCTGGGGGGGGTGTCCCCACATTGCCCATTCCCGGGGGTGCTGGTGGGGGTGTCCCCCCATTCTGGGGTGCTGGTGGGGTGTCCCTTCCCCGGGGGTGCTGGTGGGGTGTCCCCACATTCCCCCCCGTCCCGGGGTGCTGGTGGGGGGTGTGAGCGTCTCACCGCTGGCGGGGGCCACCACGCGCTCGTAGTGGTAGGGGTTGACGCAGACGCTGTCGTGCTTGAGGTCGAAGGCGAACTGGCAGAACTTGGCGTGTTTCAGCTCGTTCTTGTGCAGGTCGGGCCAGCGCCAGAGCCGCGCGTAGATGACGTGGGGGAACCCCTTCCTGCCCGCCACCTGGGGTGACAATGAGGTGACAGGGGGTTCGGGGATGCTCCCCCTGCATCCCAACCCCGGCTGCACCCCGCGCCCCCCCCCGGCGCCGGCGCCGCCGCTGCGGTTTGGGGGCTCCCCCTGCGCCTCCCGGCTCCAGACATAACAACCCCCCCGCTCCCCCCCCCGGGCTGCCAGACAGTGACTCATCGGGGAAGGGGGGGCAGAGCCCTGGGGACGCCAGCGTGGGGACATGGAGGGGACACGCTGTCCCTGCCGCGTTCTGGGGGGGGGACATGAGCCCAAGCACTGAACTCAGCGCAGCCCCCAGCCCGCAGGTGATGGGGGGTCCCCCTGTGCGCCCCCTTCAATGGGGGGGATGCCCCCTCTGTGCCTCGTCCCGCCCGGACGCCTGGGTCCCCCCGCCTGGGGAGGGCTTGGGGGGGATCAGGGCACCCCAATACCCAGGTGGCTGAAGTTTGGGGAGGGTTGCACAGTTGGGGGGCACAGGGCACTTGGGCACTCGAGTACACCCCGTTTGGGGAGATCTGGGGGGGTCTTGGCGCACCCCAATGTGCAGTTGCCCCAGGGGGGGTCATGGGACACATGGTACCCCCAGTTTGGGGAGGTTTGGGGGGTCTTTGAGCACCCCAACATGCAGTTGCACAAGGGGGTCATGGGGCACCAGGGTATCCCCAGTTTGGGGGGTCTTGGTGCACCCCAACATACAGTTGCCCAATGGGGTCATAAGGCACCTGGGTACCCCCGATTTGGGGGGTCCTGGGGCACCCCAACATTCAGTTGTCCAAAGGGGTCATGGGACACCCAGGTACCCCCAGTTTGGGGAGGTTTGGGGGGGTCCTTGAGCACCTCAACATGCAGTTGCCCAATGGGGTCATGGGACACCCAGGTACCCCTGATTTGGGGGGTCCTGGGCCACCCCAACATTCAATTGTCCAAAGGGGTCATGGGGCACCTGGGTATCCCCAATTTGGGGAGGTTTGGGGGGTCCTGGCGCACCCCAACATGCAGTTGCACAAAGGGATTATGGGGAACCTGGGTACCTCCAGTTTGGGGAGGTTTGGGGGGTCCTTGAGCACCTCAACACGCAGTTGCCCAACGGGGTCATGGGACACCCAGGTACCCCCAGTTAGGGGAAGGTTTGGGTCTTGGGAGTTCCGAGTCACCTCAACATCCAGCCCCCCCAACTCGGGGGCGGGTTTTGGGGTACACGGGGGTGCTGCCGAGACACCCAGCCCCCCCATTCCCACCCCGGCGCAGCCGTACCTGGAGCCGCCCGTCCAGGGTGCGCTGGATGGTGACGCACTTGCTGGGGTGGGCGCCGTTGGTGGTGACGGCGGCGATGAGCGAGTCCAGCTCGTCCTTCTTCTCCTTGAGCTTCTTGAGCAGGCTCTCGATGGCGCGCTTGGCGAAGCTCTCGCTGTCGCCGCCCTGCCGGTGGCACAGCAGGCTGTGCACCACGCTGGGGACGCCGGCGCTGCTGGCGGGGGCGCCCAGGGACATGGCGCCGCGGCCCTGCAAGGCCCGGCACGGCCGTCACCGCGCGGCACGGCTCCGTCACCCCGCGGCACGGCTCCGTCGGCCCTGCAGCCGCGCCGGGGACGCCGGCTGGCACGGGAAGGGGGTGACGCGCGGGGTGTCCCCGGAGATGGGACGCGGTGACAGCTCAGTGGGATGGGGGGTGCGGGGACAGCGCTGCGGCACGGCAGGGAGCGGCAGGGAGCGCGTGTGAGCAGCGGGCAAGGCTGAGTGTGTGTGTGTGTGCAAGGCTGAGTGCGTGTGCAAGGCTGTGTGTGTGTGCAAGGCTGAGTGTGTGTGCAAGGCTGTGTGTGTGTGCATGCAAGGCTGAGTGTGTGTGCAAGGCTGAGTGTGTGCGCATGCAAAGCTCTGTGTGTGTGTGCCAGGCTGAGTGCGTGTGCAAAGCTGAGCGTGTGTGTGCAAAGCTCTGTGTGTGTGTGCAAGGCTGTGTGTGTGTGCAAGGCTGAGAGTGTGTGCACGTGTGTGTGCAAGGCTGTGTGTGTGTGCAAGGCTGAATGTGTGTGTGCAAGGCTGTGTCTGTGTGTGTGCAAACCTCTGTGTGTGTGTGCAAGGCTGTGCGTGCAAGGGTGCGTGTGTGTGTGCAAGGCTGAGTGTGTGTGCGCCAGGCTGAGTGTGTGCGCGTGCAAGGCTGTGTATGTGTGTGCAAGGCTGAGGGTGTGTGTGCAAAGCTGAGAGTGCGTGCACGTGTGTGTGCAAGGCTGTGTATGTGTGTGCAAGGATAAGGGGGGGTGTGTGCAAGGCTCTGTGTTTGCAAGGCTGTGTCTGAGTGTGCAAGGTTTCGTGTGTGTGCAAGGCTGAGTGTGTGTGTGTGTGTGTGTGTGTGTGCGCTGTGCCCGCTGCCGCGCTGTCTGTGCTCCGTGCTCCGTGCTCCGTGCTCCGTGCTCCGCGCTGCCCGGCGCTGGCGCGTCCCAGACTCAGACTAAACAGAGCCCGGCCTGGCGCCGCTCATTAACCCCTCGCTCGCTGCCGCGCGTCTCCCTTTCCTGCCTCCGCCGCCAGGCCGCTCGCGCCAAGAGCCGCCGACACGCACACCGGGGGCCCACGGGCGTCCCCCACCCGCGCCGGGGCCGTGCCGGGCTCCGTGCCGCCGCGGTGCCGCCTCCCGGGCTCCCCCGCTTTGGGATGAGCCGGACGCCGTCGGCCATGGAGACACCGATACCGGAGGGGCCCCACGGGTACAACCCTGAGCACCCCGTTAGGCGATGGGTCACCCCATGGGTGCTCATCCCGGAGCTGCCGCGATGCCGGTGACGCCGCCTGCTTGTCCCCGGGGTCCCTGCCAGGCTGGAACGCTCAGTGTCAAGGCTCAATTTTGAGGCCAAAGAAGGTGCAAGAGGGCGGTGGGGACTCCCCGTGACCGGGGACTTTGTGGGATCCCCCTTAAAAGGCAGCTGAGCACCCCGGGGGTGGTCCCGGTGCCCCAAGGCTGATGCGCCAAAAGGCCTGAGCTGTCTCCAGTCCCACCCGAAACAGCCCAGTCCGGTCAGGGGGAAACTGGGGGGCAGAGACGGCTCCAGCCCCCCCGGCCGGAGGCGCTCGCTGTCCCCATGGGCAGAGCGGACCCCAAAAGGCCCCTGTGGCGCCGGCGCCGCAGCGACCCAGAGCGATAAGGAGGCGCCTCGTCACCCCGCTCCACATGGAAGTGACATTTCTGCGTCTGAGTCTTTTGTCCCAGTGGCCGGGGGGCTTTTCACCAACCTGTCAGGGCCCCCCCGGGAGCCAGGTGTCCCCTCCTCCCCACCCCACGTGGCTCCTGCCATAGGACCCCCCAAAATCAGAGCCAGGGGGTGACGAGCAGTGCGGGGTGGGGGCACCCAGCTCCCACATCCCCTGCGTGGACGCGGCCCCCGGTGTGATCTCGGCTCCCCGATAAGTTTGCACCCCGATAATCCTCAGGGCTGGGACAAAGCGGCCGGGGGGTGCCCGGGTGGGGGTTTCATCGCTGGAGCGGCTCCCCAGCCCAGCTCCGGCACCCCGGGCCGGGGGTGCCCCCCGGGTGTGCAGCCCGGGCTCGGGCTGAGGAGCGGGGGGAGCAGGAGGGGTGCTCTGGGAATGTGGGGTCACCCCATCCCCTCCCAGCTCCCGGGACTCGGGGGGGCAGCAGCCCAACCCCGTCCCGAGGGGACTCGACAGAACGCGCGTCTCGCTGCTTTCGGAGCGGAACTCGGGGTTACCGGCGGAGGGGCTGCCCGAGCGGGCGGGGGGTCCCCGTGTCCCCTCCGCCGGTCCCGAGGGGCCGGGGGGTGTTGCAGCAGAAGGTGGGGGCGGCAGGGAGGGGGCAGGGGAGGGGACACGAGTGGGGACGCGGGGTGGGGGCAGCATGCACCGGGCTGGGCGCTCACCTCCGGCTGCCTCACTCGGGGCTCGGCTCCCGCTGCATCTCCTCCGCTTGCCAGTAGCCCTGCCCGCCCTGCCCGTCCCTGCCCGCTCCTGCCCGTCCCTGCCCGCTCCTGCCGCCGCTTTGCAACTTGTTTGCTTCAATAACAAAAGGCGAAGCCGGACCGCGTGAGACGCTGGGGCGCCGCAACCAATCACAGAGGCCGTGACAAACGACCGTCGCGCCGCCAACAAATAGCGGCCGCGCTTTCATGGCGGGCGGGGCGCCTGGCGGCCGCCCGGCGCCAGCCCCGGGTTCCCCCCCCGCCCCGGTAGCGGGGCTGTCACGGAGCGGAGCGGCGGTTCCGGGAGTTCCTGGGGGGGGTTAGAAGGGGGTGGTCAGTAGGTCAGAGAGGTTCTCCTGCCCCTCTGCTCTGCCCTTGAAAACAGGGGTTAGTTCAGATACTATGAGGATATACTTGGGGAACATATATATATATAATGTAATATACACAGCCAGAGCACCCTGAGAACGCCCCATCTGGTCTGATCTGGGAAGCTAAGCAGGGTCGGGCCCGGTCAGTACTTGGATGGGAGACCAGCTGGGAACAGCGGGTGCTGTGGGCTGAGCCAGCACTGGGCCCTTGTGGCCAGGAAGCCAATGGGACCTGGGGGGGTTAGAAGGGGGTGGTCAGTAGGTCAGAGAGGTTCTCCTGCCCCTCTGCTCTGCCCTGGGGAGACCACACCTGGAATATTGTGTCCAGTTGTGTCCCCTCAGTTCCAGCAGGACAGGGAACTGCTGGAGAGAGTCCAGCGCAGCCACCAAGATGCTGGAGGGAGTGGAGCATCTCCCGTGTGAGGAAAGGCTGAGGGAGCTGGGGCTCTGGAGCTGGACAAGAGGAGCCTGAGGGGGGACTCATTGCTGGGGATCAAGATGGAAAGCAGCCGACGGTCCCCCACTAAAAACCAACCAAACGCCCAAGCTGACATCGCTTTTATAATTATTTCTCCTTTGTTACAACAAACCAGAAGTACAAGAAATTCATTGGAAGTGGAACAGTTCACAGAATGGTGGAAATTAAACCTTGCGGAGGAGCGGAGCCCTTCCCAACCCCCCCCCGGAGCGCGGGTGGGCGGGGGGACACGGTTTTGGTGACACCAAAAGGTAAAAGGACTGGCAAACAGATTAATTTTGGACCCCGTGTTGTAAAAGAGACAGTTCTACCACGCTCCATCATCCCGGCTGTGATCTTACACTCCTGCTGCCCATTCCTTTAAATCAACATCTCGTTTCCCACAGATACAGAAACTACCGGCGTCATCTGTTCTAACGTGATGCAAAAGTAACTCAAACTATCTAAAAACAACCAAAAAAAAGAACAAAGCAAGGGAGTTTTCAATCTGGGAAATGGTGCATTAAGCATGAACGGAATGCAAACCAACAGGGAGGGAGTTTTGGGGTGAAACGCGTCGATTCGCGTGTCTACAAGGAGCACGACGCCTAAACCCGCCCCCTTTGCCCTGCCTGGATGGGTTTGGTTTTGCTTCAGATGGGTTCAACTGAACCGCGGGCGTGAACTCAGCCCTTGGGTCACGTTTGGAAATGCGGCCGATCCCCAAAACGCAACCAGAGAGCCCAAGGGGACGCCAGGAGGCGCCCCCGGCGCTGAGGAGCACGTCCCCACGTGCCACGCGGCGTCACCGGCCGGCGAGGAACCGCAGACACCTCCGGAGCAGTCGAGGGAGGGAAAGATATAAAAAACAATCCAAAAAAAGGTTTCATACAACATATAGTATCAAAACGTTAAAGGAACACGCTAAAGTCGGGTCTCTGGGTAGAACGGGGCCGCTCGCTATTCCCGCGGGTCCTTCCATGAATCGGGGGTTCCGTATTTTTAGCTTTATGGGTATCGACATCACACACAAACTGCAACGAAGAGTCTTTGGGAACGAGGCTCAGTCGTTTGTCTCCGGGTCCGTCTGAGCCATGTACGCGTCCAGCTCGGCGTCCAGGTGTCCTTTCGTTTTAGACATGTAAGCGTCTAACTGGTTGTCCAGCTGCTCCTTGGTCAGGGCGGGCCGCGCCGCCCCCCTCCCGCGGCCTCTCCCTCTGCCGCGGCCGCCGAAGCCGCCGCGCCCCCGGCCCACCATGCCGCGACCTGCTGGAGACAAGACGACGGTGACACGTTCCGCTGGCAAAACCGCGGCCCCTCGTCGGGCTGAACTTCGAGCGTTGGAAACGCCGTGGGCTTTTCCTACAATTACTCCAAATTCTGATGTTTGTAGAAATACCCAAGAGCCCACAACCATCGGGGTTTGTCAGGCTAAGAAATAAAGCTAAAGCTACAAGCCAAAGCTGCCAAGGGATCGGCGGCTTCCTGATAAGCGTCTGCTTGGGCTCCTACAGACACTGGGCCAACGAGAGCGTTTGGCTGATGTTCCCACCAAACATCTGGATTCCATCCCACATACTTCATCCACCCTATAAAAGTGGGAGATCACGAGGGTCTCGATTTGTTCGACCAGAAGCAAACCTGTTGTCACCACAGTATGAGGCCTGGTGACAAAGTCCCACCCTTTACTGCAGGGTGACAATGACCTGTGGCAACAGGAAAATAAGGAATTAAAGGTTAGTTAAAGCTCGCGCGTACTGACCTCTGCCACCGAGTCCCCCGCGGCCCATGGCACCTCGGCCTAAACCGCCTCTTCCAGGGCCACCACGACCTCTAATGCCACCTCTTCTCAAGCCCATCCTTGGGGACATCCCTCGTCCTCCCCGAAGGAGGCTCTGACCTTCAAGAGACACAATTCCAGTCAAATAAAACAAGTTTGCAGCCACAGAATCCCAGTCTAGTTCAGGTTCCCTGAACAGGGAACTGCTGGAGAGAGTCCAGCGCAGCCACCAAGATGCTGGAGGGAGTGGAGCGTCTCCCGGGTGAGGAAAGGCTGAGGGAGCTGGGGCTCTGGAGCTGGACAAGAGGAGCCTGAGGGGGGACTCATTGCTGGGATCAAGATGGAAAGGGGCAGTGTCAGGAGGATGGAGCCAGGCTCTGCTGGTGACAACCAGGGACAGGACAAGGGGCAATGGGTGCAAACTGCGACACAGGAGGTTCCGCTGGAAGATGAGAAGCAACTTGTTGGGGTGAGGGTGGCAGAGCCTGGCCCAGGCTGCCCAGGGAGGGTGTGGAGTCTCCTTCTCTGCAGACATTCCAACCCCTGGACACCTTCCTGTGGAACCTCAGCTGGGTGTTCCTGCTCCGGGGGGTTGCACTGGATGAGCTTTCCAGGGCCCTCCAACCCCTGACATTCTGTGACCATGACGAGAGCGCGGTGGAGCAGGAACCCGGCGCAGTACTGACCTCGCAGCGGGACGCCTCCCCGCAGCAGCGCTCGCGCCCCCCGGCCGCCGCGCAGGGCTCCTCGTGGCAAACCTCTCTGCCCCATGGCCAGTCCTCTGCCCCCCATGGCCCCGCGAGCCAGGGCTCCCGCCGGCCGGCCCAAGCGGGCCTGGATGTTGCTCTTCCCGAGACGTTGTTTTAAGCTCTTCTGGAATAGATTTTTAAGGAAAAAGAAAGTCATGCAGCAATCGTGGACTCGCGACGCAAACGGCGCTGGCGATAGAAGTAACGCGTGGTTTGCGCTTTGTTTTTTAAATAAGAGAGAGTTAGCAGTATATATGATTAAACTTCAAAGGTAGACAAACATCTGCTTTGGGAGGGGTGATTTAGGAAGGTCAAAGAGAAAACAACGATCCTGGAGGCGTTTGTGCAGCTTTAGAAGGAACAATTTGTCTCCAATTTTATCACTGCTACTCAGTTCAAGCCAAAGCAGCTACCCGTGCTGTGGCACAAGCCCAGTTTACCTCTGCAGAGCAAGCGACATGTCACAACGTCATTCCCAGTGGCACTATTGGTACCACCCCATCCCGGTGAAACATCCACACAAAGGCAACAGCCTGGAAAAGCATCAACTTTTCCATCTGTGTTACAAAAACCAGACTGAAGGAATTCACAGCACCTTTGCGCACCCGGATTTTAAAGGAGTTTTTGTTCTTCTGGAGGCGCTGCTGAACCCTACGAGGAGTTAAGGAGGTGATGGAGCAGCCTTAAAAGCTGTATTTTAAACAGAGTTGCTTGTCAAACTCCCAGGTCTACTTGACCCAAGCCTGCGGACAGTTGAGCTGGTTCCTCTAAAACCCGTCTCGTCTGTAGCTGCAGGTTTTAAATTAAAAGCCTCAGAGTTTAGACAATGATTCACTTTCCAATGGTCTAAACCGTCGGCCTCTCTCAGCCCATCCTTGCTGGGAGAACGGAATGAGAACACGGGTGGATGTTCCGCATCCAATTCTTTATGGCACTTACCATGAGTTTAAAGATAAGCTGCTGGACTTTGCACTCAAACAGCCTAAAAGGGCTCGGCCCTCCGCTCCGGCTACTGCGTAAACCAGCGTGAAAATCCCATCGCCACAACAACTTCCACAGCCACCCAAGGGAAATTTCCCCTTCCCTTCCAGGGTTTAATCCCGGAAGACACGGAAACAAACCTACACCCAACATAAAAATCAAAGCCAAATAGCAACTTCTTCCCCGCTCCCCCGCAGCACCTCAATCTAGCAGAGACTTCATGTTCTCAACCCAGCTTCACGTACTACCTATGAAATCCTTCTCAAACCTTGTTCTTTTTAAAGCAGAAAATCATTTAGACGATCTCCAGAGCTTTTGTTTACAAGCCCTATAAGCCCAACTGGCACCAGTCTGTTGTTACAACAGACGCCTCAAGAGATCTTCAAACCCAGCCGCATTCCTCTTTAGCGGAGTCCTAATATCAGCGTGTGCGGCAGGTTTAAGCATCTCAACTATGTGGTGCAGCAGCTCAGCTACAAAACATTTCCAGGGCTTTCTCCTCGTGTGCGAGGGAACGTAGGGAATGATATTTAATCACAGCTGTAGCCAAGTGGTGCTGTCTGAATCCACTACGCTGCCCCACGCGTTTCCATTTCTGCCCCACGCGTCCATTTTAAGCTCGTCTTACCAGCCTTCCCACTTAAACACGAGCTTTAAAATGGACCAGCAGCTCGGCTGTTTGCTTAGGCAGAAGGCGATTTGAGGAACGCGCTGTGATTTGGAGCTCTCACCACTGAAAGGTAAAATGATAAAGATGCTTTAATGGAAGGAGAATGCAACACTGTTCCTTAAATCCAGGCCTGCATTCTAGCATTTGCAATCAGAAAATTAACTTGTTCCTTGCAGCGCTATTAAGGGGGTGCAGCAAGAGATTGGGAGCTGGGGGTGGGAGCGACCAGCTTGCACTGGACAGCAATGCTTGGAAACGACCTGCAGCTAAATAACGAGGTGAAGCGCCCAGCAGATCCAGAAACCCAGAATGAGAACATGTCTCTGAAAAAATAGAGAGGAGATATCAACAGCCAGCACACAAAAAAAAACCCCAAACCAACAAAAAAGCCATCACACCTCAAGAATATTAACCAGTGTTACTTATTCAAAGTGAAAATGGGATTCTTTTCAAGAGTGTTTCTCGAAACCAACAATATCCTGAAAATCCATCTGCTGGGGATGGGTTTTCTCTCACCTGTTTGAGCTTCAAAGCGGCCTGGACAGAAGGTCTGTTCTCCATCTGCTGGGCCAGTCTTCTGTTTCTGGCACTGGCCAGTTGCTGCTGCTGCTGCATGGTGGCCCGAATATTCACTGGCATCGGCTGTTTGTTCTTCAGCATGTTAGTAAAGCTTCAAGGTCGAATAAAATGGGTGTTTAAAGAAAGCTTTATTACATACATGTATTGGCATTTCACGGTTCTCAAGATCGGATCTCCAGATCCCACGAACCTTACGAAAAGAGCGGTACTTAGGTCACGTCATGCGTGATGACGTGCTGCGTGTTTCCACGAGTGTGCAAGGACTGGCAACTCAGGAATGACGTTGTGTATTAATTGAGGAGTGATAGAGCTTTAGGTTACGGATTTTAGAGACGGCAGAAGGAATGGAAACAAGCAGGAAGCAGAGATGGTCATGGTAGATGAGAGAGGACGTCACGGAAACAGAGAAGCAAACTGAAATCTGACTGCGAAACCCTCAAAGATCGGAGAAAACGGTTTAAAAACTCAATGATTTCAAAAAGACATAAGAGACCAGGAAGAAATGCCACCGCCTGAGCGTTCTTTTGCATAGAAACAGCTCGCTCGGCAATTTATTTGGGGCATAATCACCTGTGTTTAATAGGGGTGGAACACGGAGCGAGGTGGTAAAGCTCCTTAGCAGCAACCCATCCGCTACACAAAACCGCAAAAGAAAACGCTTAGAGATGAGGAATATGGACTGACCGAAATGAAACGGGCCAGCAAGTGTCCCCTGAGCTGAGCAAACGAGGGCTGAGCAGCGTTTCAGGCCACACTGAGATCTACAGCGCAAAAAACGGCTCCGTTCCTCCCTGGCTCGATGACACCGCAATGAATCCAAGAGCGATTAGTAAGAAAGCGCAACACAACCGCAGCGTCGCCATTACTCGATGGCACGGAAAGAAACCAACACAACGCTCGACAGAAGGAAGCGAAGAAGCAAATCGGCGTCGAGGAAAAGAGATGGAGATGAAGCGAAGCGTTTGCCTCTTACAAGGCCCAGAACGGTGTTAAAGGGCCTTCGGGCTGGTTTAACGACCTGCTGCGTGCCTCTTACAGGCCGGCCGCGGCGCGGCCGCCTCGGACAGCGCAGCAAGCCCGCCGCAGCGGGTAACATGCTACCGCGCCGCAGCCGCGGCCAGGTCGATGTAAAAAACATGTGGAAGAAAAACAGGGAGGGTGCGAGGATTCTCTCTTTGGTTCTACCACATCCCACCATATTTACGTGTCGGATAGTTTAATATTAAGCGCTACGGATAAATCCCTCCGCAACGCTCGCCCTTTTAACCTTGCGTACCACATTTGGTGCGGTCTAAGACAGAGGTGCGTAGGCATCTGCTTGTTTTAGTGAGGTTAAAAGAGGGCAGAAACCACGTTGGTTTTTTTGGACACCGCACAGCAATAATTAAGTAAAAAAATATTTCTTATGGGCTGAAGCTGCTGTTGGCTTCCTCACCGCTCGTTCAGAGACATCTTGGTGGTGCTCTTTAGCACAACCTTCGGTGCTGACTGTGCAGCCATCTTCAGATCGAGAGAATCTGCAAAACACACAAGAACCGGGTTTAACGAGCGGCTCCGAGATCCTGCGCTTGCTCGAACACACAAAAACCCCGCGGTCCGGCTCTGCTAGCGGAGAGAATCGAGAAAACCGAGTTCCTGGTGTGCCGTTAGTGCGTTTTTACCGAGTTTTCCATGATGCAGCGGGTTTAATAAATGAGCAGCTTTTGCTAACTCATCTTACCAAGCAGCCGTCCTTTCTAGAAAGGGAAAATCTGACCGCCGGCAGGAGTAATGCTGCAAAAATCCAGTTCAAATGGCACCCAAGGGTTCAGTCCAGCACCTGCTGACACTGCCACAGCTCCCTTTTGATTTGTTTTTTATGTATATCACGTATTTGGCAATAAAATTCCAATATTACTCTACAGAAGCCCCGTATACTTTAGAAATATTCAAGCCCCATCCTCCCACACGACATTACGATCGCACCCGCTGGGATGGAGCCTGAGGATGGAGCAACTTGGTCGTTTTTAGTCGCTTATGGTCGCAGTTCTCACCACATGCCGCAGCGGAGCAGGAAAGGGACTTAATTTGGGACTTAATTTAAACGCAGCTGTTCCTGACCCCGGGCTCAAGCCGTGACGAATCCACCGAAATGTGCAGAGCTCAAACTATGCGGATGGATTGCGCTTTTTTTTTTTTTAATTAGCGTCCAATTTAATCCTTATTTAAGGATTTAACCGCATTCCGCAACGGCACCGACGGACCCGCGACCGCCTGAGGGGCCCGAGAGGAGCCGAGAGAGCCCGGGGGGACCCGAGACCGGCCGGGGGGGACCCGAGAGGACCCGAAACCACCTGAGGGGGACCCAAGATCCGGGACCGCCACGGGGGACCCGAGAGGAGCCGAGACCGGCCGGGGGGCTCCCCCGCGGGCTCCCCCCCGCGCCGTCCCCTCACTCCCTCCCGCTCTCACCGAAGCAGACGGTCGCCAGGTCTCCGGTGGGGCTGAGCCGGCGGCTGGCGCGGGGTGCGGGGCTGACTCGGCGCCCTCCGCCCGCTCCCGCCGCACTCAACCTCCCGCGACAAAATGGCGGCGACGGCGGCCACAGCGCCTTCCTCCTCCCAGCAGCGAGCCGGCCCAAAATGGCGGTGGCGGCGCTCAGGGCGCAGGCGCAGAGCCCGGCGCGTCACCACCCGCCCCCTGCTATTGGGCGGGGCAGCCCTGACGCAAGCACCGCCCCTTCGGCCATTGGTGGGGTGGGCGGGGCCAGGCCGTGGGCAGGGGGCTCATGCGGGGGGTGGTCGCTGGTTCGATCCCCGGGTGCTCCCGCTATGAGGAGCGGGCGCCTGAGCCCCGAGTTGCCGAAGGGCTGAGGAGACCTCACGGGTCCTGCGGTGCCACCGGGGCTGGACGGGTCCTGACCCCCAGGGCCCGTGCGGGCAGCCCGGCGCAGCCCCGGCAGACGATGGCGCTGGCGGCCCTGAGCGGCACCGGGCCGGGCGCAGCGCGGGGGCTGCTGGCGGGTGTCCCGCTGGGCGCCGAGAGCAGAACCGGTTCCTCCAGCCCCACGGGCGCGGTCCCTCCGGGGGGACGGGCAAGCGAGTCCCGGCCTGCGGCTGCTCCCCCCGGACCCCCATGTCCCCGTGTTGCACCCCAGGACAGGATGTGAGGGGTTGGAGGGCCCTGGAAAGCTCATCCAGTGCAACCCCCCGGAGCAGGAACACCCAGCTGAGGTTCCACAGGAAGGTGTCCAGGGGTTGGAATGTCTGCAGAGAAGGAGACTCCACACCCTCCCTGGGCAGCCTGGGCCAGGCTCTGCCACCCTCACCCCAACAAGTTGCTTCTCATCTTCCAGCGGAACCTCCTGTGCTGCAGTTTGCACCCATTGCCCCTTGTCCTGTCCCTGGTTGTCACCAGCAGAGCCTGGCTCCATCCTCCTGACACTGCCCCTTTCCATCTTGATCCCAGCAATGAGTCCCCCCTCAGGCTCCTCTTGTCCAGCTCCAGAGCCCCAGCTCCCTCAGCCTTTCCTCCCACGGGAGATGCTCCACTCCCTCCAGCATCTTGGTGGCTGCGCTGGACTCTCTCCAGCAGTTCCCTGTCCTGCTGGAGCTGAGGGGCCACAACTGGACTCAATATTCCAGATGCAGATTCCCGCTGTGGGGCAGGGTGGGGCTCAGGGTGATGGAGGAGCCAGCACAGCCTGGAGACGGGGATGTCTCCAGGCACTTGGGGTGACCCTGGGTGACTTCTCACCGTGACCTCGTGGCTTGGGACAGGGAAGGCTCCGCAGCGTCCCCGAGGGGACAAGGCAAAAACCCCCACGTGGAAACAAACTGACAAGGTGCCGCTGGCTGGGTGGGGGCCTTTATTGTGGAGCCGGATCCCCGTGGGATCCCCGGGAGTGCTGGGGAGCTGGGGGGGAGCTGGGGCGTCGGGGGGATCTCTGTGTTTCGGGGACGCCGCGGTCGGTGGCTGCGGCGACCGGCCGGGCTCAGGCGTTCTCCCAGAAGAAGGTGTTGCAGGCCACGGTGAGGGCGGCCACCAGGACCACGTACTCCTGGAAATCCACCTCCCCGTCGCCATTCTCATCCAGGTCCTGCATGATCTTCTCCACGGCGCCCGTGTCCTTCTGGGTCTGTTGTGGGGGCGCACAGGGTGAGGCCCCGGGGCTCAGCGATGCGCTGGGACAGGGGAAAAGGGGGACACCACGGAGGGAAAGGGGACCCCAGGAAGCAAAGGGGACCCCCCGCTCCCCGCACACGCAGCCCCTACCTCCAGGAAGCAGCCCAGCTCGCTCTGCAGCAGCTCCTTCAGCTCCTTCTTGCTCAGCTTGTACTTGTCCCCCTCTTTGCCCGAGTAGTGGTGGAACACGTTGATGAGCGTCTCCATGGCCCCTTCCAGCTGCGACGCCATCGCTCTGGCTGCGGGAGGCACCCGCCGCGTTACGGGGGGACAGCCCCCCACCGCGGCCGCCCCCCGCCCCGGCCCCTGCAGGGGGTGTCACACGCCGTGACCTCCCCCCCCAGCCCTTGGCGGGGCTGTGGGAGGGGGGTCCCGGCCACCAGCCCCCCTTGCATGGGGGTCTGCGCTCACCTGAGCTCCCGCCGCGCCGACTGCGCCGGGCCGGGGCGGCGGGATGTTAAATAAGCTCCAGGCCCCCTCCCTCCGGGAGGATCCGATACCGGGGCTGGGCAGCCCGGCTGGCACCGCTGTGCCGCCTTCGCGGGGCCGCAGCACGGGGAGCCCGGACCCCCGGCGCCCACTCGCCCCACACCGGGGTGACGCAGGGGCCACGCCGGTGCCTATGGGGCGGGTGGGCGGCGATGTCCAGAGTCACTTTGCGGGGGGCTTGTGTGTCACTTGTTGCCAGCACCACGGCCCCGCCGTGGGGTGTGTGGGGCAGCCGTGGGGTCCCTCGCTGCGGCCACCCCAGCTCGGCTCTGCTGCCAACACCCCGCGCTGTGGCGGCCCCGGTGGCACCGCGGCGCCCGGGGGCTGACCCCGCGGCGTCACCCGCCGGCGTCCCCCATCTGTCAGCGCCGCGGTGCCGGAGCCCCCCAGCCCTCCTCCCCGCGCCGATGAGCCGCGGGTGTCCGGTGTCCTGGGCCTCGCAACGGGAGCCAAGCGGGGCCGGGGGGAGCCGGCGGGGGCTATCGGGTGACTCAGCCCCGGCCCCCCGGGGCCGCCTGCTCCCCGCACACACAGAGGCCTCTTGTCAAATTCAAAGAGCCCCACAATCCCAGCCCGGACGTTGCTCCAGCAACGGCGCGGCCAAGAAACCAGATTCCCGAGCTGGTATGGCTGATGCCGATAATCCCGGCCCCGCCGCGGCTCTGCTTACGGCCCCACCGGCACCCGCATCCCGGCGCTGAGCCCCCAAACGGTCACGATCATCCCCCCACGTTTTTGGGACCCCCCACAGGGGGGCTGCCGGGAGCTGCCGGCGCGGCCGTGTGGTTTTTCGCAAGAGCCGGGTGGTGCCAGGCCCTTTATCCCGGATTCCAGTCCTAATTTGGGGCTAATTATATCCCGCTCCCTCCGTTTCCATCTCCCGCACTTCCTGGCCCTGCGGTTGGGAAACGCCGTGGCTGCATGGCGCCCCCCCCGGACCCCAAAATCGCCCCCTGCCCCATTGTGGCCACCCCACTGTCACCACCCTGCGCTGGGGGGACAGCGCGGGGGGGCTGGAGGGTTTGGGGTGATGTGCAGGGTCTTGGGGATCCAACCTGTTCTGCACATGGGGCGGCAGCAAAGGGGGTCCGGCCTGGAGGTGGGGTCTGGGGTGGACGTGGGGGTCCCAGATGGATATGGGGGTCCCAGATGGATATGGGAGTCCCAGATGGATGGGGGATCCCAGATGGATATGGGGGTCCCAGATGGATTTGGGGGTCCCATATGGATATGGGAGTCCCAGATGGATGAGGGTTCCCAGATGGATGTGGGGGTCCCAGAAGGATGGGGGTTCCCAGATGGATGGGGGTCCCAGATGGATATGGGGATCTCAGATGGATTTGGGAGCCCCAGATGGATTTGGGAGCCCCAGATGGATTTGGGGGTCCCGGCTGGAGGCTCAGGAGCTTCTTCTCAGGGGACACGCTCCCGTTTTCAGTGCGGGGCAGCGAGTGGGGCTGGGGGCTCCAGGAGAGCCGGATCCATCCTGAGCCTGGGACAGGGGACATGGTGCCATCGGCACAGCCGGGGCCGCTGCACCGGGCGGTTGGACTCCCCGGGGCTCCAGCCGCGCTCGGGGGGCCCTTGGATTGAACCCCAAACCCGCAGGAGAGCAGGATTTGGCCAGGGCTTTCCCGCGCGGCGGGACCGGGGTGCTGCGGTGAACCCCGACGCCGCGGGGGTGCCGGAGGGGTCGGTCCCCCCGAGCAGCGCCGGAGCAGGCCCGGCGTGTCCGTGCTGGTGGATCCCCAGGACAAGCTCTTACCAAACCGGGAGCAGCGAGGGACATGCCAGGAGGTTTACACACATCTTGGAACAGGTTTCAGCCACGGCGACTCCCGGTGCTCCACTTGGACCCAGCTAAACCAGTCGCTCCAGTTGCTGGTGCCGGGGCTGGGCTGATCTTGTCTCTCTGTCCCATCGCCGGAGCGGGGAAGAGGCTTTTCCACGGGGTTTGCAGGGGGGAGCTGCTGGGCGCCCGCTGTGCCGGGGTTGGGGACATCGCGGTGGCAGCCGGTGGCACAGCCCCAGATCACTGCGCCCCGCACCGATGGATGGAGGGGGCTGGTGTGACCACCCCACACTGGGGACGATGGGACCGGGACGCACGGCAGGTTCCAGTCCCTTTGGATACACGGGGACGTGCCATGCGTTGCCCGCTCCGGTAGCGCCGGTGTGCCGGGGTCACCTGTCCCTGCCCGCGGGGACGGCCCCGGGCGCCATCCCGGCCCCGACCGGGAGGTGCCGTTTCTCCCGCCACCTGTGATTTGGCCGCATCCTGTCGCGGGGCCGCTGCAGCACCTGCTGCCTCCTCACCCCACCGTCCCGACACCCCGAATTCCAGGGGCGGCGAGTCACGGGCCCGCCTGGCTCTGGGGTCGGTGAGTCACCCCAAACTCGTCCCTGTCCCCACCGAGCCTGACTCACCCCAGCGGTTTCCCAAGAGCCCATCTCAGTCCCCTGACGCGTGGGGCTCCCCGGAAGTCCCGTCCCCGTCCCCCCGTCACCCCGGGCAGGGGGACGGGCCGGATGGGGCTGCAGGAAGCCAATTCCTGCCCCGTGAGCTGGTGCGGCGGCGGCGGGTGGGGACCGGGCCGCCCGGTGACAACCAGAGCCTCCCCGTCCCCGTGAGAGGCGGCCTGAGTGCGCTGGTGACGGTGACATTGCGCTGGGAACCTCCCTGCTCCGGGTCCCCAAAACACCACGGGTTGTGGGGGATCCCTGAGACCCCTCTTGTCTGCTCACCGTGGGGATGCCGGGACAACGGCCCTGTGGTGCGTGGGGACACCCCGGCGAACCTGCACCCTGGGGGGAATGGTGATCGGTGACGTCCCAGCCACGCTCCACGTCCCCAATGTCACCCCTATCCTGCACGGTTTCCCCGGTCTGGCCGCGGGGCTGCGCCGTGGGCGCCGTGCAGGGTTTACGTGGGGCCAGGACGCGGAGCCGCGGCGCAGGCCCCCGTGGGAACGGCGGTGCCGCGGTGCGGAGCTGCTCCGTCTGCCAGGTGGAAACCTCCAGGGCTGCCATGTTATAAATACACAGTGATTAAAGGGGAACACTCCAGCAGTTCCAACCCCCTAATTAATTTGGATTAATTAATTTTTACAAAGCCCACTATTAATAGGGATGATGTCAGTGGGCGGCTGACTCACAACTCTCACTCGGTGCGGGTCGAGCCCAGCCCCGGGTCCTCAGCGCCGCTGGATCGCGGGCTCGGCATGAGCTGCCACATTGGGACCACGTCCCCCTCCCCATCGGGATGTATTTGGGGGTGAGAGCTGCCCCGTACCCCCAGAACGGCCCTGGTGGTGCTGGAGCTCCACGAGATGCTCCAGCCCAACAGAGCCCTGTGTTCCCATCCTGCTCCCACCCCAGCGCGCGGCCGGTGGTGCTGAGGCACCCGTGGGGCCGAGCGCCACGCTTGGGCCGCTGCCCGTGCGGGGAGGGAGGGGAGGAGGACGGTTCCGCGCTCGGGCGGCGTCTGTGCGTCCGTCCGGCTGCAACAGGAAACCCAACACTGCGGTGCGGGGGACAGAGCGCCGCGCTCTCCCCTCCTGCGGTGCAGGGTATAAAACCTGCCGGGGGGCTGCGCGCTGCCCGCGGCGCTGCCCGCGGCTCTGCCCGCAGGCCGGGGGGTAAGTAGGGAATCGCTGCCTGCGGCACCGGCCCCTCCCCAGCCACCATGTTTGCCGTGCTCACAGGGGACACCGGCGCAGGGGACCCCGTGGTGACCCCGTCCCTTTCCTGATGTCCCGGCTGCTTCTGTGGCGCTTCTGCCTGATGGCAGCGGCGTCACCAAATGGCTCTGCCCCCCCCCTCCCCGCACCAATCTGGGGGTCTGGCTGATGCAGCCCCGGGACGCTGCTCAGCCCCGCGGAGCTGAGACCGCGCAGACTCGAGGCTGGTGAAGGGGAGAGGGTGCCCTTCTCCCCAAACACCCCGCCATCGCCTCCCCGGACACCCCTCTGCCTGCCACCCCTCCGGGCTCCTCTCCCCGCAGCCCCGTGGTCCGGCGCCATGGCCACCGGCGAGCTGAGCGAGCTGGAGACGGCCATCCAGACCATCGTCACCGTCTTCTTCAGCCACGCGGGGAAGGAGGGCAGGAAGGGCACGCTGACGGCCGGCGAGTTCAGGGAGCTCGTCCAGCTCCAGCTGCCCAACCTGATGAAGGTGAGACCAGGGGTGGATGGGACAGTCCCATGAGCCCCCAAAGCTGGGGGGGCTGCTCCCGGTACCCTGGGGTTGGCAAACGAGAGCGAGCAGCAGCTCCCGCTCGCCCTGTCCCGCTCACGGGGGGTCAGGACGCGGCTGAGCCCCCCGGTGCTGGCCCCGCAGGACGTGTCCCTGGAGGAGAAGATGAGCGAGCTGGATGTGAACAACGACGAGGAGCTGAAATTCGGCGAGTACTGGCGGCTCATTGGCGAGCTGGCCAAGGCCATGCGGAGGGAGAAAGCGGGGAAGAAGTGACGTGGCACTGGGGGACTCGGCTGACGCGGAGCTAATAAAAGAGGTTTTCCCGAGCATGAACATCGCTGCTGTTCTTAGCCGGGGGCTCCTGGTTTGGGCAGCCCCTCTCCCCCTGCCTGCAGCTGCCCATGGCCACGCCGTGCCCAGGGACCGGCCCGGTGGGTCGGGGCTCGCTCTGCGTCGGGGTGGCCGCTGTGGGGAACCGGTGACGGATGGGGCCATTCCCAAATGGCCCCGGTGCCACCCTGCACCCCACAAACGCCTTCCTGCCGGGCTGTGGGGTGGCAGAGATGTGGCTGCCACCGGGGTGGGGCTGCGGAGCATCTCCGGTAGCGATGCCACGGTGGCCACTGTGGCCACCACCTCCACGGTATCAATGGCCAAGCCTCTCTGGGCTCTTGGGTGGCACAGGGTGATGGGTCTGTTGGCACAGCACATCCCAGGCTACCCAAGAACACATATCCCGGTGTTGTTGGGAAATGGTGAAATCCCCAGCATGGGGTGACCCCTCCTGGAGCCGCCCGGTGCTCGGCGCGCTGTTCCCACGCGGCGCTGCCGGGATGGATGGATGGACGGATGGATGGAAGGATGGATGGATGGATGAGCAGCCATCAGTGTGGCCGGGAAGGAGGCGTTTCCCAGCCCCACGCTGGCTCCGGGCCAGGCTCCAAAATGAGACGCCTTGCACCACACCGCAGCTGGGAGCGCAGGGAGCTCCCACTCACACCTCCCCGCCGTATAAAACCCCGGCGCGCCGCAGCCTGCGCACACGCAGGAGAGCCCGTGGAGCAGGTAAGTGGCCCATCCACCGCCGCGGGATGGGGGTCCGTGCCCCGGGGGTCCTGCCGCCCCTCCGCACCCCCACTGCTCCCACGCTTTGGCTGCGCCACGACTCGCCGCCGGGGCAGGGACGTGTCCTGGCAGCTCACGGCATCCCGGCGCTTCTTCCTCGCCCCGCGCTCAGCCCCGGCGCCCAAGGAGGGGAAGCTCCCCCACGCCGAGAGCTGAGCTTGGCTTTCTCCCCCGCCAGCTCCCCAGGACCCCGTTGGACAGGACAACCCCACCGCCGAGGAGCTACAGCCCCGCCAGGAGCAGCATGGGCCAGTGCAACTGCCGCAAGAAGCACAAGGTCCGCGAGCGACGCCGCGGCACCGGGGGGTGTGGGTGCAGGGTGGCCCCGCGCGGCCCCGTCCCTCGGAGCGCAGCCCCGGGCTCGGGGTGACTCAGAGCAGCCCCATCCTGGAGCCAGCGGAGGACATGGGGGGGACGTTTTGGGGTTCGGCGACGCTGCCCCGGCGCTGGGCAGGGGGACTTGGAGCCGCTTGAAAGCTCGAGGAACCGGGCAGCTTTCTCCAGCTCCCGTGGAGTCACCTTTGGGAGCTGCGCTCGCTCCCTGCAACTCCTCCAAGGATGCCCGACGGCAGAAAGCGTCCTGTTCTCCTCGGCTTTCAACCAGGGGGTGTCCACCCCGCGCCCCTGTGCACCTGCGGAGGATCCGGCTGGGCCGGGGCGGCGGGCTGAGGCTCTGGAGGTTGCCAACGCGCATCGCCTGATGTGGTTTACTGCTGTTTCGAGGGGGAAACCGCAGCTGCCGAATGAATCACCGACGTTTCCCTTCAAACGCAGCTTCGGCCGATTAGCACGAGTGGCCGAGGAGCTGGGCGTGTGGGTCAGGATGAGGGTCTGCCCCCCAACCCGGAGGGGAAGGGGTCTGCAGCCCCAATGGGGAGGGAAAGGGGGTTTGGTGCTGCCAAGCCCCACCGCGGTGGGAGCGCGGGGTGTCCCCGGCACTGACTCACGCCGGGATCCGCCGCTTGTGCAAAGGAGAGGAAGAACCAGTCCGGACGGCCGCGCGGCCCCCGCGCCATGGGTGTAGCGCCCGGAGACGCCGGGGCGGCTGAGCCGCGCTGGCCCCGGGCAGGGAGAGGTCCGGGCAAGCAGGGACGAGGGGTGACATGTCTGTGTCACGTCGGGGTATGGCAGCCGTGTGGAGGGAGCGACATCTGTATGGTGGGGTCTCACATCCGTACAGGGCGGTCTCACATCCCTACGGAGCGGTTTAACATCTGTATGGGATGGTCTTGCACCTTTATGGGGATCCCATCTGTACGGTGGTGTCACATCTGTATGGGGGGGCCTCACATCTGCATGTTGAGGTCTCACATCTGTAGAGGGGGTCTTGTATCTCTGTGTGTGGCTATTATGTTGATAAGGAGGTTTATCGCATTGTTCTGGAGGGGTCAAACATCTGCAGAGAGCTCTGGCGTATCTGGGGTGTCCCATTCTCTCGGGGGATGTCCTGTCCATCTGGGGGTGTCTCATCCATCCAGGGGGGTGTCCCGTCCATGTGGGGGGGTGTCCCGTCCATGTGTCCAGCTGGTGCTCACTGTCTCCCCCCCGCACAGGACTGCCAGGAGCTCACCGACGTGGAGCGGGCTATTGAGACCGTCATCAACCAGTTCCATTGCTACGCGGTGAAGGGGCAGAAGGAGTATCTGACGCCCAACGAGATGCAGGAGCTGGTGTCGCAGAAGCTGCCCCATCTGGGGAAGGTGAGGGCAGAGCCCGGGGGCGCTGGGGGGGGGATGGGCTGCCCACGGGACCCCTCAGCTCCATCACCCTGATGTGTTTTCCACCCCTGCTGCAGTGCGTCGGACCCCTCGAAGAGAAGATCGAGTGCATGGGAGACCCTAACGAGGCCAAGCTGGAGTTCGGAGAGTACTGGGACATGATGGGGGACGCGGCCAAGGGCTGCCGGAGGAAGTAGAGGGTGGCGGGGGACGGGAAGGCGCCCGAGGGCTCAGGCTCTGCACCGAGAACCGCGAGAGGCTGCTGGTCCCCCTGGGACGCGGCTGGAAAACGCAGCGTCGCGGACTCACCTCCCCACGTCCCCAGCGGGGCGGAGGGATCCCCTCTCCGCTCCGTCCCTGCCCTCTCTTGCCTCTCCTTCCCGTCGGCAGAACTCCCTTCCATCCCCAGCCCTGGCCCGTTGCCGCGGCGGGAGGGAGGTGGCAAGGGGGCTCGTGGCCCCGGCTCTGGGGTTGCCTTTCTCCGTCCTTTGCTCCAGAGCCTTTCCCCCGGGCTTGTCCCACCTCCAGCCCCAAAACCCCTCCGGTTGCAGGTCCCCCAGCCCCAGAGCATCACAGCAAAGAGGGACTTGGCTCTTTTCCCCGAAAGGTGTGGGGGTTTGTCCCCCCGTCCCCGTGCCACCCATGGGAGCCCCTTTTCCGCCGCTCCGGGCACCTTCAGGGGCTCCCAGGACTTGGGGCCGGGCCCGATGTTGCTGTTCGTGGCCTGAGCATCTTCTCTGCTCTTCCACCCGTGCAGGGACCGCGGTGCCCTGTGCCCACCCAGGTTTTGGGGTGCTGTACCGGGGTGCACGGTGCTCCCCGCCTGCCCCTCTCCAGGGATGCTGGCCCTTGGCTAGCGGCCGCGCTCGGGGCTGGGACGGTGGCGGGTTGTTCGCAGCTTGCGTCACTTGCAACCATTTTTGTATAAATTAATAAAGGAAAACCTTGGAAAAACCAGCCAGGATGGGGTGAACTCGTTTGTCCTCCTTCGCGGGACGAGGAAAGTGTTGGAGCGGGAAGGGATGGGGATGCGGATTTGGGCTCTGAGCATCACCTGGTGCTGGGTCACACAGCCCCGCTGGCCCCAGCGCAGAGCGCGAGGGTGCAAGGGATGCTGCGGGCGTGCAAAGGGCACCACGAGTGTGCAAAGGGTGCTGCAGATGTGCAAAGGACACTGAAGATGTGCAAAGGATGCTGCGGGTGTGCAAAAGACACTGCGGATGTGCAAAGGATGCTGCGGGTTTGCAAAGGATGTTGCGGGTGTGCAAAAGACACTGTAGATGTGCAAAGAACACCGCAGATGTGCAAAGGACACTGTAGATGTGCAAAGGATACTGCAGGCATGCAAAGGACACTGTAGATGTGCAAAGGACACTGCAGATGTGCAAAGGACACTTCAGATGTGCAAAGGATGCTGCGGGCGTGCAAAGGACACTGCAGATGTGCAAAGGATGCTGCGGGTGTGCAAAGGACACTGCAGATGTGCAAAGGACACTGCAGATGTGCAAAGGATGCTGCAGATGTGCAAAGGACACCGCAGATGTGCAGATGTGCATGCACAGGATGCTGCAAGCGTGCACGGCGCTGGGGGCGCATGCAGGGCTGTGCATATGCTTGGGTCGCCGGCATGGGATGCTGCAAGTGTGCATGGCACCGCGGGTGTGCATGGTGCACAGGGTGAGGGTGTGCACAGTGTCAGGGTGTGCACAGCATCAGGGTGTGCGCGGGGTTGTGCAGGTGCCCAGTCCCCAGGGTGGTTTGTTCCCAGTGGTCCCCATGGCGGGGACCCCCAAGCAAAGCCGGGGACCCCCAAGGGCCCTGGGCTCACTGGGAGCTCCGAGGAGACCCCAAAATGCTGGACTCAACGGGACCTGGAAGCCATGTGGCCAGCAGCAGCCGTCACCTGTTCCGGGAAAGCAGGGGATTTCTGTGTAATTACAGCAAATTAGAAAACAGTAAATGCTACAAAGCGGTGGCTTGTTGGGGTGGAGAAATGAGCTCAGGCTACGCGGGGTGGAAAATGGGCTTGAGAGGGTGTAGGACGCCCACCAAGACCAGTTATGCCATGTAGAATGGGACCGTGGCTCCTGCTGAGCTCCCCGGGGCTGCGATGGGGATGGGGACCCCAAAAAGGAAGAGGGTGCGGGTTCCTCAGCGGCACCTTGTGCTGTGGGGATGAAAAAAGGATGAACAAACCCAAACGGAGCCAAAACCCAGAGCAATGCGATGGAAGCCGGGCCGGCGGCCGGCGAGGCGGCACCGGCACCGCGGCTCGGCCACGGGCCGCCCTCTGTCTCCTCTCACCTTGGGGTGGATTTCACAATGAGAATGACTATTTATTGTTCCTGCCTTGGAAATAAATACATGGAAATTAAGCAGAAAGGTGTGGTGTGCATTTAATTAGAGACAGGAAATGTGTCAAGTGGTTGGAGCGATGGAAGGGGGGGGAACGGGAGCACCGGGCTGGGAATGTGCTGTGGGACTCCTGGGTCCTCCTTCTGGTTTGGCGATCGGCTCCCCGGCATGACATTGTGCTGTCAGGAGGACGGCAATTCCTGCGGCGTGAGCCATCCCGATAACTATCTGTTTGATCTGGGAAGGCTTCGGAGTGGCAGGAATGGCTCAGCCCATGCTGGGGCGGTTGGTGCCCTTTGGTGAGTCAGTGCCGGCCACACAGGGATGGGACCACCACATCTCTGGGCACCGCGACATCCATGGGCACCACCACATCCTTGGGGACCACCACATCCTTGGGTACCACCACATCCCCGGGCACCATGACATCCTTGGGCACCATGACATCCCTGGGCACCATGACATCCTTGGGCACTGTGACATCCTTGAGTACCATGACATCCTTGGGCACCATGACATCCCTGGGCACCATGACATCCCTGGGCACCATGACATCCTTGGGCACTGTGACATCCTTGAGTACCATGACATCCTTGGGCACCATGACATCCCCGGGCACCATGACATCCCTGGGCACCATGACATCCTTGGGCACTGTGACATCCTTGAGTACCACCACATCCCTGGGCACGATGACATCCTTGGGTACCATGACATCCTTGGGTACCATGATATCCCTGGGCACCATGACATCCTTGGGTACAACCACATCCCCAGGCACCATGACATCCTTGAGCACCATGACATCCTTGGGCACTGTGACATCCTTGAGTACCACCACATCCCTGGGCACGATGACATCCTTGGGTACCATGACATCCTTGGGTACCACCACATCCCCGGGCACCGTGACATCCCTGGGCACCATGACATCCCTGGGCACATTGCGATGGACACTGACGACCCCCAAAGCCAGGGCTCGGTGTCCCCCCTCTGCAAAGGGTCCCATGGGGCAGAGCCCATCCGTGAGAAGCCGAACCGCTCCATGGGACCCTTCAGAGCTGGGGGGGATCAGGGCAGAGACAAACGTCACCGGGGCAATCAAAATGTCTGGGAAACGTCTGGCGATGGGCTTGGATGGTACGTGGCTGCTCCGAGCACACGCACACGCCCTGGATGCCTTGGAAGAATAAGGGCCTGGATGCGGTTGTGACATCTGCCAGGCAGAGGAGAGTAATGAAAGGCGGTGATTCAGAGGTGAGCTGTTTGCCTGCAGGGTTGGGGAAGGATTCCCACCCTCCTGGGATGTTGCATCAACGACAGCGGAGCATCTCGGCCGCGGACGGGTTTGCTTCCTCCCAACCGAGATTAGGAAGAAGCCACCGCAGAGCTGAGATGACACACGTCGCCCTTTTCCGGGATGACAATCCCCGAGGTCCTCCGAGCAGGTGGCTGTTGTGCATCACCTCCCGCACCTCCAAATATGGAGCTCCCAATAACGCCCGTATCTAATCTCGGCACCGAATCGCTGCGCCATCGCTCCAGTAGACATCCAGGGGTACAATTTGCTGGCACAATTAATTATGGATGTGAGTTTACAAGCACAGCTACCAGTTGAAAAGCACCTTATCTGTGCCAGGGCATCTGGAGAGAGCTGAGAGCTGCATGTGGCCCCGCTCGGCGCTGGTGTTTGTGCTTTTGGGGCTCATGATATCACAGAGACCCGAGCCAGCGCCTTTCACCCTTCAGAATGAGTGGTTTTGGTTCAAATAAATGTTTCCCCCCAATTTATACAAACCAGATCCAATGGGCCAGCCTTGCCGGTGCTGGGTGCACACGAGGGGTTTGGGGATGTGCCGTGGGATGGGGGAGCCGGATTTTTGGCTGGTGGGTGTTTGGATCACGGTGGGTTTGCAAAACCAGGGAACCACCACCCCCAGGACCCCTTCCAGCCCCTGGGGTCCCTCGGGGCGGCCCCCAAACGCCACCCATCGCCCCACGGCCGCCACGGAGCCGCAGCCCATGGCGGGTCCTGCTCCTGACGACCCGTCGTGGGTGTCGCAATCGCAAGGAACCATTTCCCAGGTGAGCCCCAGCCTGGGAACGCCCTGGGAACGTCAGGGAGGGGCGGGAGCCTCTTTAAAAGCCCCGCTGGGCCCCACGGGTATGGGTGCAAGGTGAGCAGAGAGCGGGCGTCACCAGTTCCCACTGCCCGCGCCGCGAATCGGTGACAGACGGACGCAGCAGGACTCCAGGACGGGGCCAGGTGAGGCTCCGGGAAGGACAAATCGGGACCTTTGGGTTGAATATTCAACCAGGAGCAGCCTCAGGACGTGCTGCTGCAGGTTGGGTGGTGGAACCCCCCTCGAGCCCTTCGGCGGCGCCGCACGCGGGGCCGGGGGGACAGGACCGGGGGAGCGCCGGGGGAGCGGGGCTGGGGGCAGGTGGGCTGGCACACGGTTCGGCAGCGTCCATCGACCCACAGAGCCCAGCACCGGGGGTTGCCGTGGGGCCTGGCCCCTGGAAAAGGGGAATTTCCCCCCGGCGGTGCCGGAGCTGTGGGCAGGGAGCACCAGGGCTGTGTCCAGCGGCGGGTCCAGCTCAGGGTGCTGGTGCCATTGAGTGTGCGGGGAAGGAGAGGAAGAGGAGGAAGAAGAGTGGGGACGGCAGCAGGAGCCAAGCGGCCGACGAGCCCCATCCTGCCCGTCCCGCCTACCGGCGCCCAGCCCCGCCATAGCCGTGCCAGCACCCCTGCACCCCGCCACGGTGACGATGTCCCGGTGCCCTGGGCTGGCCCTGGGGGTGCGTGGTGGGGCCGTGCGCGTTGGCCGTGCCGGTGCCGTGAGTCAGCGTGGGAGCAGGAGCCGCGATGCCCCGAGGACAGGCTGGGTGCGGTGGTGGGGAACCGGTGATGTGGGGTCTGCGTGTGGGGACCCAGCGGGTGAGGGGGTGGGTGGGCAGCGAGTGCTCTGGCCTGGGTGCCGCTGATTAATTTTTGTTGGTAATTAATGGCCTGGGATGACGGGCTGGAGCTGGAGGTGTCTGGTGCGTAGCTGTGCCGAGCACTGCAGCTCGTGGTGGGACCTCCTGCCAGCAATGGGGCTGTTCAAAAGCCACCCCAGCACCCAGCACCCTGCGAGCCTGTGCCCTTGTGGCCAGGAAGCCAATGGGACCTGGGGGGGGTAGAAGGGGGTGGTCAGTAGGTCAGAGAGGTTCTCCTGCCCCTCTGCTCTGCCCTTGAATAAAGGGGTTAGTTCAGATACTATCAGGATATACTTGGGAAACATATATACATATATATAAAATATATACAGCCATAGCCCCCTGAGAACGCCCCATCTCGTCTGATCTGGGAAGCTAAGCAGGGTCAGGCCTGGTCAGTACTTGGATGGGAGACCTCACAGATACACAGCCAGAGCACCCTGAGAATACCTGATCTGGAAGCTAAGCAGGGTCAGGCCTGGTCAGTGCTTGGATGGGAGACCAGCTGGGGCCAGAGAGGTTCTCCTGCCCCTCTGCTCTGCCCTGGGGAGACCACACCTGGAATCTTGTGTCCAGTTGTGGCCCCTCAGCTCCAGCAGGACAGGGAACTGCTGGAGAGAGTCCAGCGCAGCCACCAAGATGCTGGAGGGAGTGGAGCATCTCCCGTGTGAGGAAAGGCTGGGGGAGCTGGGGCTCTGGAGCTGGACAAGAGGAGCCTGAGGGGGGACTCATTGCTGGGAATCAAGATGGAAAGGGGCAGTGTCAGGAGGATGGAGCCAGGCTCTGCTGGTGACAACCAGGGACAGGACAAGGGGCAGTGGGTGCAAACTGCAACACAGGAGGTTCCACTTAAATTCTGTGATTCTGTGACCGTCCCCACTCCCAGGACACAATGGCTCTGAGCTGTGGCACGGGGACATGGGACAAGGACAGCTCAGGAGGGCACCCAGCCATGATGAGACACACAAGTGCAGGAGGCCCAGGCCCTTGTGTCTCTTTCCACCACCCTGATGTCTTTGTCTTGGGGCTGAAGTGGGGAGGTTGGTACAAAGGAAGGACAGATGTGAGCCAGGCCTTGGGCACAGGGCAGGTCCCAGGGGCATCACGGATGATGCTCCTGGAGTGGGGAAGGTCAGGTTTGGGGTGGCTTTCCTCAAGCCCTGCTGGGGCAGCCGGCACAACACCCCTGGTGTAAATCAGTGAAAATACAGGGAGCAACACGCCCCAGCTCATCCCCTCCCCACCACCGCCGGGGCAGGAAAGAGCCAAGGCCGGACAAGGTGACGCCGTTTCCGTCCCTGCCCGGGATGTGGATGCCGGACCCCGTGACGGGGACCATCCTGTTGGGTTCGTCCATAGGAAGGAGCTTCCTGGCTTGGGGCAGCCTCAGGGCCACGGAGCCAGGAGAGGGACCCTGGACATTGAGCAAACAGGCAGGATTGGACCCCGGGGTGCGAGGGACGCCCTTGGCTGGGCTCGTGGGGGGCTTGGGCAGGTCCGGACCTGCCCGGCGGGGTGTTCCCGGAGCCGTGAAGCAAGAGGAAGGCTGGCCGGTAATTCCTGCCCTGGTCCCGCCGCACGTCTCCCAGCCCCATTCCTCCCTAATGAGCCCTGGGAACCAGCGGCTGTGGCCCCAGCGCCATAATTGCCGCCTCGGCCCACGCGTGGGGGCGGCCGCCCGGGGGGCAGGTGGGGCGGTTGGCGTGGGGCGGGTGTTGTGCCGGAGCGGGCGGCGCAGTGCTGTGGATTGTTGGGGTGATCCAGTGTGAGCCGCGACGTGGGGACACCAGCATGGTGAAGGATGCTCTTTGCCTGCCCGGGGGCTTGCCGTGACCCAGGGGCTGGTGGCACCAGAGACCCCCATGCGTGCCCAAAGAGATGCTTTTGGCAGCACGCTGCCTGCCCTTCTACCCCCATTTTCCCTAGCATGGCCATATGGGGTGTCCCGCGGCCCCCGTCCCTGACCCCCGTCCCCGCAGGTGACCGCAGGCAGCGATGGAGCAATGCACGGAGCTGGAATGGGCCGTCCAGGTGCTGGTGAACAACTTTGACAAGTACTCCAGCCACCGCTGCTGCTGCAAGAAGCCGCGGCGCATCACCAAGAAGGAGTTCCGCAAGATGCTGAGCCACGAGCTCAACCACATGCTGACGGTGAGCCCGGCGCCGGGGACCCGCTCCCCCCGCTCGCGGGGGTCCCACCCCGCGCCCCGCTTGCCCCGGTGTGAGCCGCTCCGCTCTGTCTCCCCACAGGACACCGGGAACCGGCGAGCGGCCGACAAGCTCATCTGCGACCTGGATGAGAATAAAGACGGGCGCATCAGCTTCGAGGAGTACTGGACCTTGATAGGCGGCATCGCCAGCCCCATCGCCCAGATCATCCGCCAGCAGGAGCAGAGCGTCAAGCTCACCAAGTAGCCGGCGGCACCCAGACCCCCCCACGGGCGCAGCCCCCCGGGCTCAGCCCCTGCTTCTCCGCAGCTCCCCGCTTCTCGCCTCTCCCGCTGCTGAGCCCGGTCCTGAGCCCCAGCCCATCCTGGTTCACCCCAGTTCACCCCGGTGTACCCCGGTTCACGCCGGTTCGCCCCAGTGTACCCCGGTGTACCCCGGTTCACCCCGGTGTCCCCACGGCTTTGCTGGCTGAGCTGAGCCATGTCGGGATGCGATCGGGCGGGCAGACCCCATGGGTGGGAGCTGGGGGTGCGTGGCCATGGCAGCCTTGGGGGGCTCCTCCTTGCCCCACACCATCCCTGCCCTCATCCCCCCCGACAAGCCCCGTCCTCACTGGGCAAGACACAAAAGGAAAGGCTTCCCCTCCTCTAGGACACTAATTCTGCCCATTCTCAGACCTCTGGGGCACAGCCCCGCTGGCAGAAACCCATCACTACCGGGACCCCCCTGTCCCCTCGGAGTGACCCTGAACATTGGGGGTGTCCTTGGGAAGAAGGTGCCGTTCCCCCTGCGCAAGCCGGTGAAGGGTCTGTCCTGCCCGCGCTCCCTGGTGCTCTGCTCCCCCGGGCTGGGGGAGCGCGCGGTCCCCTCCGGGCGCCACCACTGTGGTTATTTATTGCAGCAATAAAGTTTGGAGGAGCAGCGGGTGACGCTGAGGCTTTGCCTTCCCGGGGGTGCCCCCCAGCCTGTGTGCACCGTCTGCCCTGTCCCCTGTCACCCACCCACTCACAGCATGGCCTGGGCTGGTGACAAGGTCCGTCCCAGCCCTCCGGCCTCACAGGGATGAGCTTCCTGAGGCGATGGAGCCACCACGAGGTGTCAGCAGACACCCTGGCCTCCCAGCATCCCAGCAGCCCTGCAGCACCCCAAACCGCTGCCTGGGGCACAGGGTGCGGACACTGCTGCTGCATGGCCCAGGGACCCTGCCCATGTCCCCATGTGGGGTCTGAGCAGCCTGGGACCACGTCCCCACGTCTGTGCACCCCAAGGACCACGGCCCCACATCTGTGCACCCCAAGGACATGGCCACACATCCTGGGGGACCTTGTCCGTGTCCCCATGTGGGGTCTGAGCCGCTTGAGACCACAGCCCCATGTTCATGCACCCCAAGGACATGGCCACACATCCCAGGGGACCTTTTCCATGTCCCCATGTGGGGTCCGAGCAGCCTGGGACCACAGCCCCACATCTGTGCACCAAAGGACATGGCTACACACCCTGGGGGACCTTGTCCATGTCCCCACATGGGGTCTGAGCCACCTGCGACCACAGCCCCATGTTCATGCACCCCAAGGACATGGCCACCCCGATCCTGGGGATCTTGGGGCACCCCAATTCCTGTGCTGCACCTCAGCGCACCCCGTGCCCCCCACCCATGCCGGGATAACCGCCGTGGCGCTGCGTGCGCCGGGACGCTCGGCGGGGACCGTGGCGCCCGGGGACGCCCACGGTGCTGGCAGCGAGCCCAGCCCGGCAGCCTCCGCGCCTGCTGGGGATTTTCCACTGGGAGAGGACTTGGCCCTGGGCCTGCGATCACGGCGCTGCCCCCCGCGCCCCCCACTCCCACGGCAGGGGACGGCAGCACTTTGGAGCTGAGACCCCTTTCCCCAGCCAGACCCTCCTCGCTGACCCCGCTGCTCCCCTCCGCCACGCAGGAGCATCAGCGGCTCCTCCCGACCCCACCTTCCCCTGCCCTGCAGCGCTGGGGGTCCCGGGCAAACCGGGGGTGCCCCGTGGGCGATGGCGCGGTGGGGCAGGGCTGCCTGAGTCACGGCGCAGGAACGCTCAGGCGTGGGCAGGGCTGTGACTCACTGGTGGGGCGAGCGGGGCTCGGCGGGTGCCGCTCACACGGAATCCCGGCGATCCCGCAGCCTCGGCATCTCCAGACGTGACCTGGAGCTTGAGGGGCAACCGACCCCCAGCACCTTTCATTTGTAGATGCGGATGGGCTGCAGCGCTCAGAATCAATTCAGGATGTGCCCCCCTTGTTCATGCTTCCCTGCAGGACCCCAGCAGCCAGGCTGGGGCTCCGAGCACCTGCAACCCCCACGCTGGTGCTGGTTCAAGCTGGGCATGTTATTTCCCACCCCAGAGCTGCTCGGAGCAAACAGGGGTGCACGGGGAGCCCAGGGCATGGAGGAGCTGCCGCGGGGCACGGGCATGCAGGACAGAGCAAACAGGGGTGCACGGGGAGCCCAGGGCATGGAGGAGCTGCTGCGGGGCACGGGCGTGCAGGACGTTGGTGTGTCCAGGGCAGAGTGCTGCGCAGGCATCCGCACGGGCAGGCGGTGGTTTGTGTGCTCGGCGGCTGCACCCATGGGTGCTCCCCCCGGAAAGCCCTGGGGCGCTCTGCAGCAGCACCGTATGGCAGGCGGGGAGCGGGATGCTGTGGGGCTGCGGGACAGGGATAGAGGTGCCAGGCTCCCCAATTTAGGGAGCTCGAGCCCACGGTCCCCGTGTCCCCAGCAGGATCGGCTCTGGGCACCCCGTGCCAGCTGCCGACCCAGTCCTGGTAGTGCTGCAGCCTCCAGGTCCCACGTGGCACAAGGTTTGTAAGGTTTCAGAAAACACCCCAAATCCGTTCCCCCACAGCCTTCCCCAGGTGCCACAACGCTGGGAGAAGGAAAACAGGTTCCCCTGCAATCCCCAGAGGCTGAAGGGTTGGCTCAGGATGCTCAAGGCCACCTTGGCTTTTGCCAGATGAGGATTCACTGTGGTTTCCTCCTCCAAACACCACAAGCCCTTGCGGGGGGCAGCGATGCAAATAGAACTGGGATGTGCGGAGCAAAGCCAGGCGCCCCCCCGCTGCCCGGCCAGCGCGGCCACCAGGCTGGGAGCAGCTCTGGCCCCCCGCATTGCCACCTTCCACCAGCACTCGGGCAAGGAGGGTGACAGGTACAGCTATTTGGGGGGGACACATGGGACTGGGCCCCACCAGCATCCTCATGTCACCACTGAGAGGTTCAGGAAGGCTCGTTCCTCCCCGAAACTGCGTACCCCCATCTGCCGACACCACGCGTTGCGGTTGGTGCCGTGGCCGGTGAACGACGTCCTTGACCCCTCCGTGCCAGCAACCGGATGAGCGCAGCTCCTGGGTGCTGCTGGAGGACCCGGAGGACAAGGACAACACGATGGACGTCAAGGAGCTCCTGCACCTCCTGGGCTGCCCCAGCATGTTCTGCAATGACTGCTGTGCTAAGGCTTCACCAGACGGCACCGAGCCCCGGCCTGTGGCACAAGTAAAGCTGCTGTCACCTCCCCAAACAGAGCCGGTTTGTACTGGGGACACCAGAATGGGGATGCTTGGGACACCCAGAAAGCTGGAGGTGTGGGGGACATTGCAGTGATGGCTTAGGAGGGGACGTGGGCTGGTCACCGGCTTTCTCTGGGAGTCCCAAGGGATGCTCCAGCTCTTCACAATCCCTGCAGCCGTCCCTTGGTCCCCAGACTCCTCAGCAGGGCCAACAGCACCCAAACCCACCCACCTCTCGCTAATGTGATCACACAGTTCGTTCGGCAAAAATGGGGTGCGGGCGAAACCACCTGCGTGGAGCTGCTGGGAAAGCCTGGAGGCGAGGGGGCTGCGCGGGGGCTGCGCGGCCGGCGCCGCCCCGGCCGGGCTATAAATGCCCCTCGCGCTCGGGCTGCAGCACCCCGGCTGCTCCCCGCACCCGCACCGACCCGACCCGGTGAGTGCCCGCTCCGCATCGCCCGTCCCGCAGCTCTGTGCTGCTGCGATTCACCCCGATAATCCAGGGGTACTGGGGTTGCAGCTGCCACTCTACAGCATCATGGGTTGATTGGGGCAGGGTGGGGGGATGGATGAGACTGAGGGGTGACCTCAATAATGGGGGTGGTCAGTAGGTCAGAGAGGTTCTCCTGCCCCTCTGCTCTGCCCTTGAAAAAAGGGTTTAGTTCAGATACTATCAGGATATATTGGGGAACATATATATATACATAATGTAATCTATACAGCCAGAGCACCCTGAGAACGCCCCATCTCGTCTGATCTGGGAAGCTAAGCAGGGTCGGGCCTGGTCAGTGGTTGGATGGGAGACCGTTCAGATACACAGCCAGAGCACCCTGAGAACACCTGATCTGGGAAGCTAAGCAGGGTCAGGCCCGGTCAGTGCTTGGATGGGAGACCAGCTGGGAACAGCGGGTGCTGTGGGCTGAGCCAGCACTGGGCCCTTGTGGCCAGGAAGCCAATGGGACCTGGGGGGGTTAGAAGGGGGTGGTCAGTAGGTCAGAGAGGTTCTCCTGCCCCTCTGCTCTGCCCTGGGGAGGTTGTGGATGATCGCCACCCTGGGCTGACCCTGACCCCGTCCCCGGTGCTCTGCCCTCCAGGAGCTGGCGATGGCGTGTCCCCTGGAGCAGGCGCTGGCCGTGATGGTCACCACCTTCCACAAGTACTCGGGGAAGGAAGGGGACAAGTACAAACTCAGCAAGGGGGAGCTCAAGGAGCTGCTGAACAAGGAGCTGCCCGTCTTCGGGAGCGTAAGTGGCCGTGGGGACACGTCCCTTTGCGTCCCTCGGAGATGCCCGGGTGGGAGGTGTTGGAGGGGCAGGACCAAAACAGCCTTGGCTCTTCCCCTATAGCACGGTACAAATCAGGGTGAGCCACGGTGGTCTCTGAATTTCCCAAACCCTGGGGACAAGGAGGGACAAGACCAGGGGGACCTGAGCTCAGACCTAAAGGAAACTTGGCTTTCTTACAGCCACCGAAATATTTCGCTTGGCAAAGAAAATCATGCTCTGATTTCAATTGGTTTTAATTGTGTTATTTTTAAGCC
This sequence comes from Streptopelia decaocto, assembly GCF_964273445.1. Lineage (NCBI taxonomy): Eukaryota > Metazoa > Chordata > Aves > Columbiformes > Columbidae > Streptopelia > Streptopelia decaocto. The sequence goes on from NC_138681.1 coordinate 1,389,984, forward strand.
CCACTTCCCCTTCTGGCTTGTGGTTTAAATTGGGAGGGGAAATTTTTGTAGCTGTTTTCATGATGGAGAGTCATATTTGCCATAGGCGTGCAGCACGACCCCATCACGGGTAAACCACCTGCATTTCTAAAGGCAAAAAGAAAACCCTTCTTCAAAGCAGGGGGAGGGAAGGGTCTTTATACCCTGCTGGATGGGGAAGCAACTCACCCCCGCACCCCAAAACCCCTTATCCACCGCAGAAACAAATGGACGAGGCTGAGTTCAGGAGGCTCGTGAACGACCTGGACCACAACAAGGACAGCGAGGTGGACTTCAAGGAGTACGCCTGCTTCCTGGCCTGCATCACCATGGGCTTCAACGAGTTCTTCCAGGACGGGCCCCCCAAACAGCCCCGCAAGAAGTGACCCCGCTGCCGGGCCTTCAATAAAAGCTTTGCCAAAGCTCGGCGGGTGCCGTGCGCCGTGGGGCGGGCGGCACAGGGTGACTCACGCTTTCCTCCGGCTCCGTGGGATTTTCCATGGCACGGCTCAGCCCCCGGAGGCATTTTTTAGATATAAAGGTTGAGCAAAACCAGCTCGGCGACGTTCTTGGACTTTCCACCCCGAACCTGCTCCTGCTGGCTCCGCGAGGAGCTCAGGGCATGTGGAGCTCAAAACACACGAGCTTCCCTAAGCCCAGCTTTGCGAGCCTCCCTAAGCCCAGCTCTGTGAGCTTCCCTAAGCCCAGCTCTGTGAGCTTCCCTAAGCCCAGCTCGCGAGCCTCCCTAAGCCCAGCTCTGTGAGCCTCCCTAAGCCCAGCTCGCGAGCCTCCCTAAGCCCAGCTCTGCGAGCCTCCCTAAGCCCAGCTCTGCGAGCCTCCCTAAGCCCAGCTCTGCGAGCCTCCCTAAGCCCAGCTCGCGAGCCTCCCTAAGCCCAGCTCTGCGAGCCTCCCTAAGCCCAGCTCTGCGAGCCTCCCTAAGCCCAGCTCTGCGAGCCTCCCTAAGCCCAGCTCGCGAGCCTCCCTAAGCCCAGCTCGCGAGCCTCCCTAAGCCCAGCTCTGTGAGCCTCCCTAAACCCAGCTCTGCGAGCCTCCCTAAGCCCAGCTCTGCGAGCCTCCCTAAGCCCAGCTCGTGAGCCTCCCTAAGCCCAGCTCAGTCACCGCGAGCTGCCCCGAGGGTTTGGGCAGAGAAAGTTGTCATGGAGGAACCGGGCGGGAACGTGCAAGGTGCACAAAAGCCAGAGCACGTTCCCCGTCCTCATGGGAAAGAGCTGGAGCCACAGGAGACCCCTGGTCCCCTCGGGATGCGGATGAGCCCATGAACTGCACCAAAGGGGGTCACCGGGACCCCCGGGTTGACCGGGGAGCTGCAGATTCGCAGTGATTTCCCGGGCACGTCATCCTACCGGGAAGCTGGGGCTCACCCCCCCGCCCCCGCCCCCACGGCAGGTCCTGACAGGTCCGGGCTGGTTCGCAGCCGCTCTCCAACAGTCCCGGAACCCCAGAGAAACCACCCCAGATTCAAAAAGCCCTTACAAAGCACCTGGATCCCTGCATGGCAGAGCCCAGGTCCCTCCAGCACCCCCAAACCCCATCCTCCCCCTTCCCCTCTTTATAAAACCCTCCAGGAGCTTCCGTGCCTCCCACTAATTTAAACCAGCTTGCATCTGGTTCTTAAGGAGATGAGGTTCAGGCTTGGGTTTGGTTTCTTTTGCCAAAATGGTCCTTAAAGGAGCACTCGATGCGGGGAGACGCTGTGCAGTGGTTGGTGGGGTTTGGCACCGGAGCATCCCGGAGCGGGTTCTGTGCCCTGTTCTCCTCGCTCTCGCCCCCAGCAGCAGGTGCTGGTGCCCCCAGGGGCTCGGCCAGGCTTGGGGACACCGGGGTGTTTGCAGCCCTTGCACCGTGACGATGAGCCAGCTCGCCCCATCGCGGGGGCTGCAGGCTCCTGGTTTTGTCCTGCAGCCGCCGACACGTGTCCGGGACACGCAGACACCGAAATAGTGCTCCGTTACACAACGGGCGCTGTGACGCGCTGCCCTCCCTATTAGGAAACAGAGATCGCTTGCAGTCGAGCGAAAACCAGAGAAAAACCTCACCCAAAGCCCAGCGAAACAGAGAAGCCGCGGACAAACCCTGCGGGGGTTTGTGTGGCTCCAGACACCCCCGGGGTGCTGCCAAAAAGCTTTGTGTGCTGCATCTCGGCCCGTGCCGGCATCACCAGCCCTCGCTTCGCCCCGTGTCCCCAGGGGTGACCCTGCTCCCAGTCCCTGCTCCCTTGGGGACACATTTTGCTCCCCCAACCCACAGCAGTGCAGGGGGAGGATGGTTGGGGGGCCAGGGTGTCTCCCAGGGGTTCCTCTCCCCCTCTGCCAGCCAATGTCCAAACGGGCGCGGGATGGGCGCTGGAGCCGTCCCCCCGGCGAGCAAGGGAGGTGTCCCGGGCGGGGCTATAAATGCCGTGGCCCCGCACCAGCTCGCCTCCCGCCCTGCCCGCCCTCGCCTGTTCCGCTCGAGCTGTCGGTGAGTTGGTTTCTTCCCTACAACGCTCCGTTCCCCCCGCGCCGCCGGCCCCACAGATGTTGCCGGCAGATGTTGTCGGCAGATGTTGCCGGCAGCGGGGTCGGAGGTTTCACCTCCGAGAGCTGGAAAAGGGTGTGTGCGCCTGCCCTGCCTGGTTTTGGGAGGGGGCTGCTGCCTCCCCCATGTTCTCCCCCCGGACGCTGCTCAGCACCATCACCAGCACAGCGACACTCCGGGAGGGTGAAATTAGGGAGGAAATGGTGATGAATCCGGGGGTGCTCATGATCTGGGGGGCTGGGGGAGAGCGTTGCCCCCCAGCACGGGGTTGTTTGGGGACGCTGAGCTCTGCACTCACCTCCCTGTGCTGTTGGTGCCCCCAGGCTGGCTGGTGTCCCCATGGCGTCTCCCCTGGAGCTGGCCCTGGCCTCCATCGTCTCCACCTTCCACAAGTACTCGGGGAAGGAGGGGGACAAGTACAAGCTGAGCAAGCAGGAGCTCAAGGAGCTGCTCACCAAGGAGCTGCCCAGCTTCAGCGTAAGTGTGGGGCAGGTTCCCACATCCCGGGACTCAGAGATGTGGCCCTTGATGCAATTTTAACCCTCTCTTTCCCCCCCGGGCAGAAACAAACCAGTGAGGCAAACTTACAGAAGCTCATGAGTGACCTGGACAACAACAGCGACAGCGAGGTGGATTTCCAAGAGTACGTCATCTTCCTGGCCTGCATGGCCATGATGTGCAACGACTTCTTCCAGGATTACCCCGACAAGATGCCGCGCAGGAGCTGAGCGCGGGCACCGTCCCCAGCCCGCGCCGCCGCCCTCACGACTGTCCCGCCGCCCCCCTGGTGTTCTTTCAATAAAAGATGTTTTAAACAAAGTTCTCTCTGTGGGATTTGTAATGGGGGTTTCCTGCCCCAGGGCCAGGGGTGCTGGCACATTAGGAAAGACCAAGTTTTAGACTCTGTTTTGGAGAACATATATATATATATATATGTAATCTATACAGCCATAGCACCCTGAGAACGCCCCATCTGGTCTGATCTGGGAAGCTAAGCAGGGTCGGGCCCGGTCAGTGCTTGGATGGGAGACCAGCGGGGAACAGCGGGTGCTGTGGGCTGAGCCAGCACTGGGCCCTTGTGGCCAGGAAGCCAATGGGACCTGGGGGGGGTCAGAAGGGGGTGGTCAGTAGGTCAGAGAGGTTCTCCTGCCCCTCTGCTCTGCCCTGGGGAGACCACACCTGGAATCTTGTGTCCAGTTGTGTCCCCTCAGCTCCAGCAGGACAGGGAACTGCTGCAGAGAGTCCAGCGCAGCCACCAAGATGCTGGAGGGAGTGGAGCATCTCCCGGGTGAGGAAAGGCTGAGGGAGCTGGGGCTCTGGAGCTGGACAAGAGGAGCCTGAGGGGGGACTCATTGCTGGGGATCAAGATGGAAAGGGGCAGTGTCAGCAGGATGGAGCCAGGCTCTGCTGGTGACAACCAGGGACAGGACAAGGGGCAATGGGTGCAAACTGCAACACAGGAGGTTCCGCTGGAAGATGAGAAGCAACTTGTTGGGGTGAGGGTGGCAGAGCCTGGCCCAGGCTGCCCAGGGAGGGTGTGGAGTCTCCTTCTCTGCAGACATTCCAACCCCTGGACACCTTCCTGTGGAACCTCAGCTGGGTGTTCCTGCTCCGGGGGGGTTGCACTGGATGGGCTTTCCAGGGCCCTTCGACCCCTCACATCCTGGGATTCCTTCCGTGTCACAGCGAGGCAAAGGACGTTCCCAGCTGGAGTTTGCTCTCCGCAGCCCTCGTCACCCGCCCACGGGTCCATCCTCGTGAGTCAGCGGCAGTTCAGTCCCGGTAACGGCCCCGCTGGGCTGGGCAGGGCAGCAGCTTTCACAGGGATTAAAGCCTCTGATCCAAGGGCTCAGAATGGAATCGAATGGGATCATTTCGGTTGGAAGAGGCGCTCGGGATCAGCCCAACCACAACCGAACTCTGGCGCCAGTCCACGGTGTGAGGCTTCAACCAGGGCAGCACTTGCACTCGGAGCCGCTTCTTGGGACTCAGCGCAGCTGGGACTCGAACCCACAACACCTTGCTTACGGGGTTAGTGACCCATCCACTGGGCCACTGCTGCCTATGGGAGGCACCAGGCACCCTCATCACCCCAGTGACCCCTCGGGGGTTGCCCAGCCCCCAGTTTTGGGATCCAGTGCTCAGCTGGGGGGGACCTGAGGGGAGTCCCTGGGGTTTGGGGGAGTCCCTGGGGTTTGGGGGGAGCCCCTGTGGAGGGTGCTCCAGGGAGTGGGGGGGCCAATCTGGGGGGTCCATGGGGCTTAGGGGAGTCCTCGGGGCTCGGGGGGCTGCTCCAGGGAATGAGGGGGCAGGTCTGGGGGGGTTCCCAGGGACCCCGGGAGGGGGAGCTTGGGGGGCCCTGGGGTTTTTGGGGAGCCCTGGGGGTGGAGTCAGAGATTGGCCTGTATTGGCCACACCCCCTGCAGGGAGCCCACCAATGGGGGCGTGGGAGGGGCGGGGCTTCTGTGCATCATGCTCCTGGGGGTGGAACGCAGCTGGGGTGGGTGGGGCGCTGGGAAAGGGGCGTGGCCCGCATGGTACACGCCCCTTTAAGGGCGGAAGATTGAGGGGCGGAGCTAGGGGCGTGGCCTCAGCTAGGACACACCCCCTGCAGGAGCCCAGCTGGGTGATATGGAAGAGGGTGCAGTCTAAAGGGGGCGGAGCCTTGACAAGACACGCCCCCAGGAGGGCACATCTCAGGAGGGGGCGGGGCCTCAGCTGCAGGGGCGGAGTCATCCCGGGGAACTCCCCTCTGCCCCATAAGTGCCCCCAAAACCTCCCAAAGCAGAGTAACGACATGACATTTTGGGGTCAAAACATCCATTTTTATGAATTCGGGGGGTCCCGCTCTCCTCAATGGTCTGTACTGGGAGCCCTTGGGGTGCAGTTGAGGAGCCGCCCCGCCCCTTGGCTCCGCCCCTCGTTTGCCCCGCCCCCCCGCAGGCCACGCCCCCATTCTGCACCTCCAGTCTTTACATCACATGGGAAGTTATACACTAATAACACCTGTTTTAAAGGGAAAAAAGAGTCAATTTGCTGCTTGGGAAGGTGAACACCCACAGGGGCGTGGGGGTGGTCGCCAGCAAAGGAAAAACATGCAAAATAAGAGCATTTACAAAGAATTTCTATAGGGTAGAAATTCACAATATAGACCTATTTTTTTGCCACACATTTGAAAACAACGACCGCGTTTATCGCAGGAAACATCCACAGAAGGCTCTAAGCTGCCCAAGCACCTGATTTCTACTGGAAATCAGCGAACTTTCTTTAAGAAGGTACCAAAGACGAGACCCGTGAGCAGTAGAGGGTTAAAACACCCGGTTATTCAGGAGATACCAAAAGGAACAAGGGAAGGGGAATGTGATGGAGAGATGACTTAGAAGGGAGCTCAGCACCGTTCCGCATCATCTGCAGAGAGGCTGTGGTGGAAAGTCATCATCTGCCCCTCCAAATCCCTCGGGGGCGTTATAAATGTGACAGATTGGGACCTACAAAGCAACGGGCATTAAAAGAAAAGAGACACCTGCCTGGAGATCATCTCTGCCGGGACTCGAACCCGGAACCTCTGGATTAGAAGTCCAGCGCGCTCGTCCATTGCGCCACAGAGACCTCCCCACGGCGGCAGCGTCGGAACCAGAACTGGAAAACCCGCGCGCGGCGTCCGGGGGTCTGGACGCCCCACGAAAACCCCGCGCCCCGCTCGATCTCCCCCGCAAACCAGCATCTCCACGCAGCCCTTTCTTCCACGGTGATGCTGGGGATGATGTACATAGCGCTCGGCAACGGGGATGCTGCAAAAACCTGGATGCGGGCTCGTGTTTGCAGCTCTGGCACCTTCCTGCAGCGTCTCCGGGGGCAGAGAGAAACCCTGGAGCAGAGTTAATTGCTGCGCGTCGCTCGGCAGCATCACGGCATCCAAGAGAGATAAAGACGAAAGAGGATTTGGCTTACGGCACCGGCAGCGATCGGGAAAGCAGAGACCTGTGGTTCGAGCGGAGAAACAGAAGAAAAAGCAGCTATCATGGCTTTATTTTAAACACGCTGTCAATCAAGGGTTTAATGTTTTTCTATATGGAGAAAAATTACGTCGTAACAACAGGAAACATCCTTTTACATCCACTGAGCTATTGAACAATTGATCTGACTCTGTGACACGATTCCCGGCTGTGAATAAACACACTTTGCATTTCTAAACTGCAGGGATTTCGGAGTATCGTTAATCACAAACGCGCTGTTAATTAGGGGTAAACATGAAAGGCACAGAAATACAACAGCCTGGATGAGCCCAGTTGGAGCTCTCCCTGCCAAAGAAGTGAGTGGTATGGCAATGGTTTTACTGACAGCTCAGTGGACGAGCCCAATTTAATATTAATCATTTTGCTTAAGTAAACGCACACTGAATATAACGAATCACCTAGAAGTATAAACTTGTATGATTTTTAATATACTCTCTGTTTGGTAAACTGGATTTGCGAAAATGTTAAGCTGTAAAGTTCTGCTCATATTTACCAAAAGCAACTACAAATTGCACAGAATATTTGCAAGAGAAGGTCCAGTTTGCACTTTGCTGGGATCCAAGGGTAACGCGGAGACATTAGAGATCTGCACAATGGGGCGGATTTGTCCCCTCGCTGAGAAGAAAGGGTTTATTTAGACAAAACAGTACCTGCAAGGTTTGTGGCTTCTTGAGAAGCAAAACGCAGCTAGAAGGGGTGGGAAGGAAGAGACACCCGGTAAATTGATAATCCTGGAAATGAAGTGACTGTGCGGAGCAACACGCTGTAATCCCAGCAGGGCCTGGGGAACAGTCAGCGCACACCGGCCCGCAGGGTGAACAAAGGCTGCGCTTAAAACACGACATAATAAACCTTAGGTAAAGCTGGAAAGCACCAATATAGAAAAGAAGGAAGAAGGAAAAGGAAGGAGGAAGGAAGGAAAAGAAGGAAGGAAACAAGAAGGAAGGAAACAAGAAGGAAAGAAAAAGAAGGAAGGAAAAGGAAGGAGGAAGGAAAAGGAAGGAGGAAGGAAAAGGAAGGAGGAAGGAAAAGGAAGGAGGAAGGAAAAGAAGGAAGGAAACGAGAAGGAAGGAAAAGGAAGAAGGAACCCCCCAATCTGCCACTCTGCTCCGAGTGCACCCCCCAAGTGCACCCCCCAATCTGCTACACTGCTCAGAGTGCACCCCGAAATCAGCCACCCTGCTCAGAGTGCACCCCCAATCCGCCACACTGCTCAGAGTGCACCCCCAATTAATCACACTGCTCAGAGTGCACCCCAAAATCAGCCACGCTGCTCAGAGTGCACCCCCCAATCTGCCACACTGCTCAGAATGCACCCCCCAATTAATCACACTGCTCAGAGTGCACCCCAAAATCAGCCACCCTGCTCAGAGTGCACCCCCCAATCCGCCACACTGCTCAGAGTGCACCCCCCAATTAATCACACTGCTCAGAGTGCACCCCCCAAGTGCACCCACTGATCAGCCGCCCTGCTGGAAATGCACCCCCAAATGCACCCCCAAAATAAGCCACACTGCTCCAAGTGCACCCCCCAACCAGCCACACTGCTCCGGGTGCACCCCCCAATTAGTCACACTGCTCAGAGTGCACCCCCAAATCAGCCAAACTGCTTAGAGTGCACCCCCTGATCAGCCACCCTGCTGGAAATGCACCCCCTGATCAGCCACACTGCTCTGGGTGCACCCCCAAACCATCCACACTGCTCAAAGTGCACCCCCAAACCATCCACACTGCTCAGAGTGCACCCCCAAATCAGCCGCACTGCTTAGAGTGCACCCCCCAATTAGTCACACTGCTCAGAGTGCACCCTTCAAGTGCACCCCCTGATCAGCCGCCCTGCTGGAAACGCACCCTCAAATGCACCCACTGATCAGCCACACTGCTCTGGGTGCACCCCCCAACCAGCCACACTGCTCCGGGTGCACCCCCCAATTAGTCACGCTGCTCAGAGTGCACCCCCCAATCCACCACACTGCTCAGAGTGCACCCCCCAATTAGTCACACTGCTCAGAGTGCACCCCCAAATCAGCCGCACTGCTTAGAGTGTATCCCCAAATCAGCTGCACTGCTTAGAGTGCAGCCCCAATTAGTCACACTGCTCAGAGTGCACCCTTCAAGTGCACCCCCTGATCAGCCACCCTGCTGGAAACGCACCCCCTGATCAGCCACACTGCTCTGGGTGCACCCCCCAACCAGCCACACTGCTGGAAATGCACCCCCCAACCAGCCACACTGCTCTGAGTGCACCCCAAAATCAGCCACACTGCTCCGGGTGCCACCAAAGCCCCGTCGCCCCCCCGTGCTGGTCCCAGCACACGCTCGTGCGGCACCAGGACACGCTCACGGTACCAAACGCCCCTCGCTGAGCACAACACACCTTTGTAGCTTCAATAACTCTGAACCGACCGTCCCCGTCCCCTCCGCACGTGGCACACGAGGGGGGCACAGACTGATCGAGCAGCGGGGATGCAGGCGGGTTGGTTTTGGTGCCGGAGGACGCCAAGACACCCATTTCTGTGGGAAGAGATGGCGGTGGAACTCAGTGAGCTGGGCAGCGCACTTTGAGATCACAAACACCACAGTTATGAGTGTGATGGGAGCGAAAAAGTTGCAGAAGGTCCCAGAAAGGTGCGAATTGGCCCCCAGTTGCCTTCCAGGATCAAAGAACTTTCTGCAGATGGGAAAAACATGAGCCGTGAGCAGGGATGCGGCAGAACGGCGTGAAGCAAGATAATTTACCACCCTATAGGACTTTTGGAAACTTAATATTCCGCTTTTAGCGGAACGCCCCCTCTCCTCCAAGGAATGCCAGTCTAACAAAGCATCAGCTTACCTCCCGCCCCCCAATATTAGTGTTTTTCCCCTAAAATGACTTATTTAACCGCAGATCGCCGTCCTCCCCCAGCGTATGGTTCAGGTTTTGCCTCTTTTCTTGAAAAACAAACCAACCAACCCACCGCCCGTAGGATTCGCCTGGTAACCCAAGTCACTCTGTCCCCTCGGCGGGAGCTGCAGCGGCTCCCAGGCCTTGATGGAGGCTCTTTCACCTCCACAACTCGCTGTTTCCTCGCCGCCCGCGTCCCCTCCGCCCTCCCGGTGTCCCGGCCCCGCCGCTCCCCGCTCACCGGCTGCGGCCACTCGGGGCACCTCAGGCCGCCGTCCCGCGGCTCCCGCTCCGCTCCCCCGGCCGGGCCCCCGGGGCCGCTCCGCCCGGCCCCGCTCGCCGCGTTCCGCCGCTCCCCCGCGCTCCTTTGTCCCCTCCCGGGCCGGCCCTTTCCGCCCGGGGCGGTCGGAGTTTCCATGGGGATGGAGGGGCCGGGCCCGGCAGCGCCGCCCGTCCCGCTCTGGGCTCCGCACGATCGCACAATCGTTTCGTGTGGAAGAAACACTCAGGGGGGTCCGACCATAACCCAACCAACTCCAGCACCAACCGTGTCCCTAAGAACCCCGTCTGTCCAGGGATGGTGACTCCAGCACTGCCCTGGGCAGCCTGTTCCAACACCCACAGCCCTTTGGGGAAGAAATTCACAGTATCACAGTATCACAGTATGTTTGGGATTGGAAGGGACCTCAAAAGCTCATCCAGTCCAGTCCCCCCATGGAGCAGGAACGCCCAGGTGGGGTCGCACAGGAACATGTCCAGGCGGGTTTTGAATGTCCCCAGAGAAGGAGACTCCACAACCCCCTGGGCAGCCTGTTCCAGGCTCTGTCACCCTCACTGAGAAGAAGTTTCTTCTCAAATTTAAGTGGAACATCTTGTGTTCCAGCTTGATCCCATTACCCCTTGTCCTATCATTGTTTGCCACCGAGAAGAGCCTGGCTCCATCCTCATGGCACTCACTCTTTAGATATTTATAAACATTAATAAGGTCCCCCCTTAGTCTCCTCTTCTCCAAACTAAAGAGCCCCAGCTCCCTCAGCCTTTCCTCACACAGGAGATGCTCCACTCCCTTCAGCATCTTCGTTGCCCTACGCTGGACCCTCTCCAGCAGTTCCCTGTCCTGCTGGAACTGAGGGGCCACAACTGGACACAATATTCCAGATGTGGTCTCACCAGGGTGGAGTAGAGGGGAAGGAGGACCTCTCTCGATCTACTAACCACCCCCCTTCTAATACACCCCAGGATGCCATTGGCCTTCCTGGCCACAAGGGCACAGTGCTGGCTCATGGTCATCCTGTTGTCCTAAATTGTTCCTAAATCCAACCTCAGCCTCCCCTGGCGCAACTTGAGGCCGTTTCCTCTGCTCCTGGCGCTTGTTCCTGGGGAGCAGAGCCCGACCCCCCTGGCTCCAAGCTCCTTTCAGGCAGTTCAGAGATCAGAAGGTCTCCCCTCAGCTCCTGTTCTCCAGCTGAACCCCCAGGTCCCTCAATCTCCATCACACTTGTGCTCCAGCTCCTCACCAGCTCCGGTCCCTTCTCTCCACTCGCTCCAGCACCTCAAGGGCTTTCATGAGGTGATCCCGCCACCCCTGGGGCCGCCATTCTGAGCCCTGAGGTGGTTCTGGTGCCACCATTTTGAGCCCTGAGGTGGTTCTGGTGCCACCATTCTGAGCCCTGAGGTGATTCTGGCACCATTCTGAGCCGTGAGGTGGTTCTGGTGCCACCATTTTGAGCCCTGAGGTGGTTCTGGTGCCACCATTCTGAGCCCTGAGGTGATTCTGGCACCATTCTGAGCCGTGAGGTGGTTCTGGTGCCACCATTTTGAGCCCTGAGGTGGTTCTGGTGCCGCCATTTCGAGCCTTGTCCTGAGGGGCCCAAAACTGCCCCCAGGATTCCCAGTTTGTCCCCCCCAGGTCCCAGCCCAGGGACGGTCGCTGCCCTGGGCCTGCCGGCCACACCGGTGCTGGTACAACCAGGGGTTTAAAAGATGCGTAGATGATGTTCTTAGGGACACGGTTTAGCGCCAGTGTTGGGTTAATGGTTGGACTTGGCGATCTTGCGGGTCTCTTCCAACCAAAACCCCTCTATAATTCTATGACTCTTTCCAACAAGGGGCAGCTCCTGGTGTCTCCTCACAGGAGCCGCCCCCACAGCTCCCCCAGTGCCAAACTTTGCCGCCGGAGCCCCCAAAATCACCCTGCGATTGATCCCCTTCCCACCCAGAGACCTGAAATCCCATTTACAAACGGTGCTGACAGGAGAGGGCAGCAAAACGCTCCTTTTGAAGGAAGGGACGGCGGGTACTAAGAAGAGCATCTATTGGGGACGTTTTGCTGTTTGTTGTGAGAAAATTAGGCCAGGATCAATTTCTGCCGCTCTTACAAGAGGGGCTCATTGCAACCAAAAGGCTCGGAATGTGCTCCCACTGGATACTCACAAAATTTGGGCCTTTTAAAAGATCCGATGCAGGTGATGCTCATGTTTTGGGTGCTAGAGGGAGCACGCAGCTCCCAACCTGGCAAATACCAGTCCCCTGCTTGACATGCAGCTTTGTGCTTCCATCTTGACTGGTAAAATGAGGAGTGCCAGGTGTCCCCTGGCACAGGGACTCCGTCATCCTCGCTACTACAGCATTTGCACAGTTTCTCGTATGTTTTTGGCCGTGCCGTGCAAGCCAGCTCCTCTCAAATCATCTCCAGGCACAGGGGAGGGATGTTCCCAAGAGGCTCCAGGTGGGGACATCCTACTCTAAAAAGAGCTTAATGGCGTAGATGCAAACTCCACCGTTCCGGTTTAGCCTCCAAACCCCAGAGTGGTCCCAGGCATGTTTAATTTTCTAATACAGATGTGCTAATCCCGCTGTATCCCATCCTCAGGAGCGCTGTGCTTCCCGGTCTGCGTGGAGCCAATTTCAAAGCCTCAGCGCCTCTCGCTGCCCATCCTGTAGGGATGCAGAAGCTGAACCCTCATCGCTAGGGCTGTCAAGTCAGCTCTCCAAATTTAGACTGCCCTAAAGCAGACGCCTCCAATGAGTTCATCGGTTTTTGGTCCTTGTGGTAAGAAACGGGAGTGAGTCACGCAGCAGGAGACACTTGTCCCAGCAGCTGTCTCACCTTCAGAAGGTGCCCCTTGCTCTGCACCGCTCAAACACCGATCTGGATGCTGAAAATCAAGCAGATATATCCCATTCCCCATAGCAACACGTCCCAGGATTGCTGGCTGCTCCCATCCTTTCCATGGACTCTCCGTCCTACGGAAACCCCATCGACCCCATCACCAGGACTTGGTTTGCTCTCAGATGAGCTTCCCCAATCACCCCCCCCCACCCCATATTTGTGCGTAAACCTGATTTTTCTCAAGAGGGGCTAAAGAAGAAAACATAACAACCAGAAAGTTGGACTAAAAGTGCTACAAAACTTTTCTTAGTTGGCGGTGCAGCTGAAAATAGAGTTGCTTACACACACAGGCTGCTCGTGCTTTAAAAAGATCTCAACTGCCTTGAATGTATTTGTATTTATAGCTGAGAAAACACGGCTCCCCTTGCCAAATGCAACCGTTTGCTCGAGGATGTGTGATTGAGAAGCACAAACCCACCAGGTGGCTGCGGCGCTGCCAGCAGGTTCATCCAGAGCTCCGCGTTCCCCCTGGGATGTCTGCAAGAGGGCACGATGCACATCGGAGCAGCAGCGACGGCGCCAGGTTGTACCCAGGAAAAACGCAGCCTGAGCATAGAAGTGGCTGGAAACACATTCGCGAGGCCACATCTCTGGTTCTAGGCTGAAGTCAAGCTGATGACTGCAGCCGATCTCTGGATACAGCACGGATCAGCCGGATTTTCAGATCTGCGGATGAAAACTCCGATTAGAGCCCAGACCGCGCTCACCCGAGCGCTCTGCTGTCTGTAGGTAACCGGCTCTTTCAGTGGTATTGCTGTTGTCATTTGATCAGCTTGCCGCAATCTGCTTTTTTCCTATATTTGACTGTTTATAATTAGCCCGCTGGGTTTGCTGTTCTCCCTGTTTCTTTATCCGTTTCCTGACAGTTTTGGAGATGGCTCCATTTTAAATATATACTGTGCTTTAAGAAAAGAAACTCTTCTCCGGCTGCCTTTGAAGCTCAGCGCTCTGGGGAGGGTGCCAGTAGACAGGCTTTCAGCTCAAAGAATATGTGTAATAAGGGACAATTAGGTGGCAGCAAACATTTAATTATCAAATGTATTGGTGCTTCTTACACTGCCTGAAGTTAAGCAGGTGCCTTATGCACAGGATCCTTCAAATACCACATGTGAAAATTGTTTCAGAGCAAAACCAAATGAGCTGATGAATACATTTAGGCTAGAAATTAGGCAGAGCTTTTTAGCAAAAGCCTGGAACTGGCTTCACGTTGCTTTAGCATCTGCAGGGGAGAGCGTCACAGGTTAACACATCCCGTTCTGGGTGGGGACGACCAGCACCGTGTCTGGGAGATGCCCGGTCAGATGCCACCACCTCCGATACCAAACCCACCTCACGCCAAGGGAGCGGAATGGCTGAGGCCAAGGCCACCAGAGGGGTTGTCCTGGTTTTGTTAAAACCAGGTTTGTCTTTTAGTGGATTTGCCTGTCAGCTAAAGCTTCATATTAACTGCATTTTCCTGAAAGCCAGATCCATGTTTGGTAGACATAGCAATGGCATGCGAGGTCATTGATAAGGATGGATGGACATCCTGCAAGAGGGGCAATGAGAAACAGGTGACCAAAACCTGACCAACTGAGTGTAACATCCCATTCACGTGATACTTCATATAAAAGTGGGAGATCATGAGGATCTCGCCCCGTTTCCTTATGGCGACATTAGGAGAGGACCTTGCGAGTCGTCCCTGTGAACTGAGGCCAGTGACAGACTGAATCCAGCTCCGTTTGGCTGGAGAATCCAGTCCAGGACTTCGGCTGCCGGCTTGTGAACTGAGGCCAGTGACGGACTGAATCCAGCTCCGGTTGGCTGTGGAGTCCAGTCCAGGACTTCGGCTGCCGGCTCTGCAGTTGCCGGGACTTTCAACATTGGGTTTGTATATTTTGTATTATTTTCTCTATTTTTATCAGTAGCATCAGTAAAACAGGTCGTCTCAAACATTGCTTTTCAGACCCAGGTCCAAGTCGTCTGAGGAATTAAGACCAAAGGGGCTCCTGTTCCTGCCGTGCTCCCCTGGGTGCTGTGCAGGCTCTGCCCATTTTTTGCTGGTTCACACACACACAGTTCCCAGAGAGATAAATCCCTCGGAGACTGTGCACAAGGGACACTTGCTGGTGGCTGGAGAGTGCAGCTAAAGCAAGCTTTAATTCCACTTACAGGATTAAATTGGCAGGGAGAGCAACTGAATTTTCTGCCCAGCTCTAAAGTGCTCTCAAAGTGATCTAATTTATCACTGCGGCGGCAGCAGCAGCCATTCAAATGCTCTCCCAGCTCTCTGGCTTTGCAATCAGGTGATAAAGATGACTTCAGGGTAGCAGATGGGGCCAAGTTTTTCATCTGTCTGCAGTTCTTGGGTCCTGACCAGATCTTGCGGTTGCACTTTCAGCCCCGTGCTGTGCCATGGGTGGCTCTAACGGGCACGGACGCTGAGATTCATGGTTAAAACCACCACACTTGCTTAGAGGAGATTTCTGTCCACCCAGGGCGTGCAGGGTTTGGTCTTCAAGGAGCAAATGGCACTGGCAGGTCATGGTGGGCTGTGCTGTCCTGGTTTAACCTGAGCTGGCAATACAGCCACGCAGCCGCTCACTCACCCAATAGGGGAGAGAATCAAAGGGAAGGGAGAAACTGGATTGAGATGAACACGGTTTAATAAAATAACAAAATACTAATATACTGCTAGTAAATATATCTATATATATAATAAAAATAAAAGGTAGTCAAGGCAATTCCTCACGAACACGCTGAGCAGCCAGTCCCAGGAAACGGCCCCTGGTCCCACAGCCCATCCCAGAGAGAGAAAAGAGGGAAAGAGGCAGAAAAGCCCAGAGGCCTCTGCAAAATGGCAAAAGGCCCAACTAAACGTCCCGACCAAAACTCCCCCGGCTGCACCAGGAAGAGCAAAGAGAAGAGAGAGCCGGAAACTGGAAGGCCCCACTCTTAAATAATCAGCATGATGCTAATGGGCTGGAATAGTCTTATTGATAAATGTGGGTGTCAGTCCAGCTCTGTCCGTCCATCCCCTTCCTCGCTGCCTCACCCCTGTGGGCAGAGCTCAGAGTGTCCTTGGCTCTCAGAGCAGAGCAATTAAACACATTAACTGTGCTGGGCTGGTATCTCTTGCTCTCAAACTGAGTCCAAATAACGAGCGATGGAAAAGGAAGGTTTGTAACTGCATGAGGAAAATTAACCTGTTTTCACTCAAACCAGGGGATCTACCTCTTTTCTTGAAAAGATTCACATGTCAAGCCTCTGTCTTGGTCCCTGAGAGCAGACAAATCTCATACAAGGAGAGATGTCCCTGTCCAGGATGTGCCACAGGTACAGTGTGTACAGGAGAGCTCTGCACCTACCAAAGGTCACACATGCTGATAAACCACCTGAGCACGGGCATCGCGCTTGGAGAGAAACGTCTTTTAGAGCAGTTTCTGACACATGTAGCTCCGTCAAACAGCATCTTGTGCCCTCTGGACACGTGGGCCAAAAATCCCAGTCTAATTTCTCCTCTGACAAGAAATAGATGGAGAGGGAGACGGTGCTGTGATAAATCACCGCGTCAGCGAGGTCTCTTCGCTGCCACACACCGTGGCCCCATAAGCAAACGGAAGGAACAAGATCCAGCCAAAGGCAACAGCATTTTACGAGGCCTTCTGGGTGCTTGTAACAAGGTTAAGCTGCCAGGGTGAGTTCGGTGGCATCGGCTCCGCGCTGCTTTGAGATCTGTGACACGGACCACGGCTGCTCCACAAATATTAACAGAAATATAAGACATACAGGATCTCCCTCAGGAATGCAAGAAATAGCTCTGCTGCAAGACACCAGCAAAATATCCAGAGATAATTACCAGAAGCTTCTAATTATCCTAGTCTATAATAATTAATTCAAATGAAGAAGTGCGTGTGCAATATGGAAATGAAGGGATGTGCTGACCGCTCTTCCGTCGGCTCCGTGGCTGAGATTGCGGCTGCCGGACACCCCAACGACTGGGGGACGTGGACTGGAGCAGAAGCCACGTTGTGCCGTTCCTGGGCACAAAGGTGACACGGGGACGAGGAACGAGGCGTTTTCCACCAACAATGAGCGGGAGGGATGCTGGAGGTTTCACTGGGGTCCTCCACTAGCAACGTGTCATCTCATGGCGATCCCTCATTCCTAACCAGGGTTTCCAGCGGCGTTGCTGGTGCTCCAGCAAAGTGGCGCCTGATGGAAACTCATCAAATCACACTAAAAGCTTTGCTCATTCAAGACTGCAATTTCAACAAGAGATCATGCGGTGGGTATCGAATACAACTACCCCATATCAGAAACAACTGCAGAGCGTGTGGCCTTTGTGAAGTTTTCCCAGATGACAATGGATTTATTGTGGACCTTTGCTGCCCTAAACCTCGTACAATGGGCTTCACCCATCCAGACTAAATAAAACAGGTGCGGCCTGAGCTGGCTTTGATGGGGAAAGAGAGAAGTGAATAGCGGATAGAGCGAACATCTCCTCCTTTATTCTGGATAATAACAAGACTGCCAAGGTCCTGGAACGGAGACACCGCGCCACAGTTTACAAACTAAATATAATGAAAGCTAATGTGGAGATTGCCTTCCCGACCTCGCTGACCATACAATGATGCCTTCAAACGGCCTCACTTGTATAAGAGGGTGCAATCATGCTTCTTATATACACCACCACACACCGTTTTTCAGCAACATCTCAATGTATAAACCCTTTATCAACTTGCAATATCGATGTGAAACAGGCTCCTGAGTGCAGGGGATGCTGCTCAGGGCCATTAAAGCCTCTTGGTGCCACCCTGTATAGACTTTTCAAAAGGGATGGTCACACATAAATGCTGCTCAAAGGAACGCCAAACATGTACGTCCCTTCCACCTGTGGCTGATGCTTTTCTGCATCATTATATCTTCTTTTTTTCAATGTATTGTGAAAGCGCAGCTCATCAAACGCTTTACATGTAGTCTGGCATTCGCCATAATGAAAGGCGGGAGGTATCTGCTTAAATCTATTGAAACATTTAATCATCCCTTTTCTGGGGCTGGCTACATAATCCAGACCTAGAGAAGCTTCCCAAGTCACACTTAAATCAGGCATCTATCATGGTTCATCTGGAGCCGTTATTTTAGAGAGAGACCGCAGGGAGGGATTCGATCGGCTGTTTATAGGTGTTTAAATACAGCGTTTCACTCAGGCACCCAAAGCTCCCTTCACCGTCCAGGGAGGGAATGGGTGCAGGTCATGTCATGCCAAAGGAGGCATCTAAACCAGCTTAAATGAATCTTAAATGAATTCCATTCCCAAATGTCATTTAAAGATGCAAAAAGATAGCAAATTGCTTCCTTTAGGATACGTTCTCCTGATAGACTCCCCTCCTCGTTGAATGTCTGAAGCATATTTTGAGCTTGAAATTGCTTAAAATCTTTCATCCCCGAGCCTTACTACATCTCTGCCCATGTTATTAAATATTCCTCCACTCACATCCTTTGCTGGGTACATAAATATTGCACACAGCCAAGTAACTTCCCAACCTTCCCCTTGCGTTGTCTCCTTTCCTTCCCATGCTAAACCCTACAGAGGCACCTAACCTAACCTAACCTAACCTAACCTAACCTAACCTAACCTAACCTAACCTAACCTAACCTAACCTAACCTAACTTTGTGCCTTTAAAACCCACGTGCCAAGAGGGATGGGACTCGAGGAATGTGGAAGGTTTGGAAGAGAGACAGCGAGATGTCAGACCTTCCCAGAAGCAGGTTGCCATGGATACCGGCTCATTTAACCCAATAAGGGTCAGGCAACCCTTCATGTTCAAGCTAATTTAATTAAAGAAGTGGGACGGATGCGCAAATTGAATTGGTGTGGACTTTGCTTTGGGATGCCGTTCCTCAGGCTGGGCAGGATTCGCGGTGCCAGGATTTGGTTGGCCAAAGCATCACAGGGCAATTTGTAACCAAAACCAGCCCTGGAGAAGCAGGACCAGAGGCAGAGGACACCCAGGGTGGATGGGGGTGTTCCCAGGTCCCTCCACCAGCACAAACAAGGGAGATCCAGCTGCACCAGATGCTCGTCTTGATGGGCTCCTTCCCCGAGCCGTTGGTAATGTGGCTTTATCTCCCTTCTGAATTTGAAATGTGGATAAAGCAAAGCTGGCAAGGTAATTATTCCTCACTGTCAAACATTGCTCTTGGTTTGCTGTCTGCAGACAGCTGGAGAGTGATGAATCCCTTTGTGTTTGCAGCAGCCTTGGATTTGCTCCAGGAAAAGGTACAAACAGGCAGGGAAGTTTTGCATTAACATGCCCCAGCGGCACAGATTTCACTGCTCCTGCATCTAAGCCGGAGAAATGGGCTGATCTGGAGTGAGAGGGCAGCTAGAGCCCCAGTGTGCAAACCCTCTCTGTGTGAAGATCTCGCCCGGGGTTTTGGCACCAACCTGAGCTCAGCTCTGACAGCACAGGGTGCAGGTCACTGGGGCAGAAGCTGCGGTGTCGGTGCAGGTTGTGCTGTTGGCAAGTTCACAGAACTACAGAATCCCAGAATGTGAGGGGTTGGAGGGCCCTGGAAAGCTCATCCAGTGCAACCCCCCGGAGCAGGAACACCCAGCTGAGGTTCCACAGGAAGGTGTCCAGGGGTTGGAATGTCTGCAGAGAAGGAGACTCCACACCCTCCCTGGGCAGCCTGGGCCAGGCTCTGCCACCCTCACCCCAACAAGTTGCTTCTCATCTTCCAGCGGAACCTCCTGTGTTGCAGTTTGCACCCACTGCCCCTTGTCCTGTCCCTGGGGTGAGCGCTGACGGCATCAAGGATCTGAACCTTAAACCCTCTGTTCATCTGGATACCGGGACCTGTGCCACCATCCAGAAGGAAAACTGCCCATGCTGCTCGGGGCTGAGCGCAGAGCGGAGCTCCATGTCGCCGTGAGTCGGTGCCATCTGCCGCTGCGTGGCCGCGGGACCGCGGTGCTCCCGGCGCTCCAGCGCACCGAGTTTGAACACACGCTGCCAAATTAGTTACAGAAATATAATCACATCTATACACCGGAGAGACCGCTGACGAGGACGGCGAGGACTGGAGGTGCGCGGGAGTGTAGATGGACTGGGACGCATCTTTAAAGCAGTTCAGCGTTAATTGTCGGGAGAGCTCCCCAGCTGATCCTTTGACTAGCTTTGGGTTTTAGCTAACGAGGGGGGATCAGTTTGAGAAGTTCATCTTCAACAATTGCCACTTCACATCCTCGAGGAGGAGAAAGTATTTCATTATCTCTGTTATCAAGAAACACCTTCCCGATGCTTTTAAGATGCAGAACAGGAATACCTATTGCAACACCCGGCTTTGCTCCGCGGAGACGGCTGAGTTAACGGCTTCCACGTGGGAGTGAGTCTGTGCCGGCACTTGTATTCCTGCTGGAAATAACAAAATAGATACTCTCCCTTAATTTGCACCTTGGCATCTGTTTGCAATGCTCCTGGGAGCCCGATGGAGAGCAGTGTCGGTCGACCTGAGGCTCCGGGCTATTGGGAAATGAGACGGTTTAACGCGCTGGAGGAGAAAAAGCGAGGGGGACACTGTGCGGCACAAACACACACGCTCAGGTGTTTTATAGGGCGGCGGGATCAGCGTTCTCGTCACAACTGACCTGGATTGCGAACGCAACGGGCGCTGCTCAGGGGTGCGGTCACCACTGCGCCACGGCCGCTCCGGGGTGACCCGAGTGGGGTCAGACACCGGGGCTGGTGCATTTCCCACAGCTGCCCAAGTCCTTGGGAAAGCAGAAAGGAAACAGGATGCAAAAAGTGACTCTTGAGGGGGAATTAGTAACTCGCCGGTTCTGGAGCTTAAGGGAGAGTTTACTAGTCCTGTGGAGCGAGGCAACGCGCAGCTCATTCTAATCCAGCCTCTTTCAAGTGGAAACCACCACGAAGAGAGAAAAGCCCTTTCTGGATGGATTGGGTTCCACCCAAGGGTGGGAGCTGCGCCCTGGGAAAGCAGAGAGAGATGATGCGTCCCCCTTGAGCAGCTGTGATTGAGCCAGACGCTCTGGGAGGAGGAATCAACCCTTATCTTCCACAGCACCTCAAGCTCAGATGCACCATGGCAGAGCATCCTCCACCAGACTGGAGCATGAATTTGGAAATAACCCCCCTTTATTTCCCTTTTGGACACAGTTTATAGCTGATGCTACTGCAGTACCACAAGTCCATTCTCCAGAATTTCTGATGGACTCTGAAGCATGAGACTCGAGTCAATGAGGCAGTTGCTGTGGTTATTGCTCTGCTACCAGGCTGGCCCAAGAATCTCTTGTGATTGAGTCAAACCGCTCCAGTAAGGATATGGAGCAACTGATGTGCCAGAGATGACGACCTTTGTTGGGCTGGGACTGCATCTCTCTGTTATTCCCCCCTTTTTTTGCTTCGAGTCCTATCTGCACAGTTTGGTTGCATCCAGCCCGAGATGGACGGCGCCCGGATTTAATGAGGTCATGTTTTCCCACCAGTTTCATTTGTAGCCATTTAATGTTCAGCTCGGAGTAGTAGATTGAATTAAAGGCTGTTTAAAAGTCTATGATGCAGACAAGCCTTCTGCCCAGTTTTTATTCTGTTTCATATTTGTTAATAAGCATCTCCAGGGTGAAGGTGAAGCCCATGGTTCACTTCTTGGAGAAGAAGCCGATCTGGTGCTCCTGGATCCTGCTGTTGCTGCTGAAAGACTCTGAGATCCTGCTCCTGACATGCAGAGCGAGTGCGTGTCCTGCACAAGGATAAAAACATCATAAAGGCAGTATTAACGCTGGGAAAATTCAGGCAAGGTGCTGTTCTGCTGAAGCAGATCATTGAGACACTGAGAGCGAGGTGAGCACCAGCGAATTGGGGTGGTTCTTTCCCACTCTGGTCAATGCGCACGGGGAAAGCCTGGGCTCAGGTCCGAGGTGAGAATTTCTGCTTGGCCTCTTGCATAGGATGCAATTCCCCAACTAAATGGAGACGTCAGGAGCTGTTACGTACCCGTCCCGGTAACTGCACAGAGAGATCTTGTAGCTCCATTCGGATGAGTTTGGAGGTGCCTGTGTCTCTAGCACATCACCCTGCATCAGCTGTGTTGTAGCCTTATGGGCTTTCTGTGGGTACGCTTGGAAAGCACCTCGGAAAATGGATTCCATATAGGTCTGGGAGCATAGCCTATACATTTGCTGTGTTGTTCCCCCAAGCTGGGATGGATAACACACACCCGAAGATCTACACGCGTCCCCAGGAGGTCGGTACCTTTGCTGTTGAAGCTGTGGCTGCTGCACACACCATTAACCCTTTGATATTTGCACCACGGGCCCCGCTCTCTCTGTTACGCAGGTGCAGTCCAGCCTCATCTACTGCTTCACCGTGGCAAAAGCATCCCAGAAATCAACAGCTCCCAACTCAAAGCCAACAGCTCCACACCATAATGCCCCGTTGTGCGATGCTCAAGTGGCTTGAGCACCCCCACACGTGCACTCCTCCCACGGGGGACTCAGGGCTGTGGAACCAGCTCCCACTGTTCCCAGGAGTCTTTCATTTAAAAGCACCGTAAAGGAAGAGCTCTCTGACACATCTCTTTGGACTCGCTGCCTTTGAAGCAATTTTACTCTGGGTTCCCTCTCGGCTGCTGTCAGGTTCTTCATTTTCTCTGTCAAAACCGTTTTATTCACTGGGAATCTCAGCAGGGTTCTTCACTTGTTAATACTGCTGATTAAATTCCGTAGTCTATAACGTAAATATTCAAAGAGACTTGCCCTCTTCCCGCCACTTAAACAGCACTCCCCCTTTCCATCCTGATCCCCAGGAATGAGTCCCCCCTCAGGCTCCTCTTGTCCAGCTCCAGAGCCCCAGCTCCCTCAGCCTTTCCTCACACGGGAGATGCTCCACTCCCTCCAGCATCTTGGTGGCTGCGCTGGACTCTCTCCAGCAGTTCCCTGTCCTGCTGGAACTGAGGGGACAGAACTGGACACAAGATTCCAGGTGTGGTCTCCCCAGGGCAGAGCAGAGGGGCAGGAGAACCTCTCTGACCTACTGACCACCCCCTTCTAACCCACCCCAGGTCCCATTGGCTTCCTGGCCACAACAGCTCAGTGCTGGCCCCTGCATCTGTCTCCAGGATGTCCTGGCCGAAGCCCACTCCTCACAAACCTGTGCATGGAGGAAGCAAAGAAGGAAGAAGGTGAGAAAACCCCGCTGTGTGCGTTGCATTCATCACAAATAGCAAACCTCTGTGCTCCAAACGATGGCTGCAGGACAGGCAAAGGCACCGTGAATCAGGGCTTGGCACTTCTCCAGCCCTTGGCATCTATTTCCTTTGCTGGCTCCAGGCTCAGTCTTGGTAGGGGAGACCTGGGGAAGGATCACAAGCTCTGGCCCAACAAGCTGTCCTGTGGCTGAGCTGGTGGTTTCAGACTGGTGTCTCCACCCCACCACCGCCATCTGCTTATCTTTCTCCTTATACTATTCCATTTACCTCCCTCCTCCAGCTCTGGGCTGTCTCCCTGGCCCTGAAGACCTCATGCCAATGGTAGGAGAAGCCAGCGATAATTCCTCTCCTGCTAGGAAAAAGTTCACACTCCTTGAAGGGCTTTACCTCTTGTGTTAACAGGAGTTGTTTAAGGAGAGCACTTCTAAAGAGGAGCATAAATCTTTGATGAGGATTCAAGAACACGCCGAGCAATGCCCAGCCAGCTGAGAGTTAAACAGTGAGACTGCGATGGGATTATTTCCTCGGGCCCTTCCTACTCTCTTGTTGAAAGTGTTGGGACAACAGACCCCAGAAAGCAAGAAGGTATTGAAGTAGGAGAGCTGGCACCTCTTCTTGTTCTCTTACAGCATCTCATTATTACCAGTTATTTATTATCAACTAATCCAGCATTATGTTTTCTCTCTCCTCCTCCTCTCCTCTCTTTCTGTTTCTGGACAGAAGGAATGTCATTCTTTTCCCTGGCACATGAAAGACTATAAAACCTGGCAAGTATCGATCTCAGCTTCAACATCATCCGCCAAACACTGACATTGCTCAAAGAAAGGGGAGCGCAGGCACAGCGTGTCACTCCTGCTGCTGAGGACAGCCACAGGGAGCTACGGCGCGACGGAGAAAAGCTCTTATCGATTCAGCTCCACGTCGCAAAGCCCTTCCCCTTCCTGCACTGAGGGCTAATTTTAGGCTGGGATGATTTGATAATGTGGTAATGTTCATCACGCAAACCCATTTCAATTCCAAGGTGGACAGAACGTGGGGTGAGCTGAAGAGCACTGGCTGTTCTGTAGGTCCGTGGCCTTGGTTTCCTTTGCACACCAGCTAGGGCATGGGGTCAGCAATGAAGCCGAGATTTTCCCGAAACCGAGTTGGGACTTGAATCCAGAGCAAATTCTGTCATCAGAGACCTAATTCCACTGAACCCCTGCCTAAATAGAGTAGCACGAGCAGGAGTCTGGAGCCAAGACAAGACTCTTCCCTGAGCTGTTCCTAATTCCACTGAACCCCTCCCCAACTAGAATAGTATGAACAGGAGTCTGGAGCCAAGACAAGACTCTGCGCTCTGGTAAAGTGGGGCAGTACTTGAGACATCGCCCAATGAGAGGATAGAGCAGCAGACCAAGCTGATCCCTTCCTGACCCCAAAAGGGATTTCACCAGTAAAAGACACTGCCCAGAGCTTTGCTGAAAGTCCGTGATGCCACAATGGTAGACACAGTAATGGGATGCGAGGGCATTGATAAGGATGGATGCACATCCACGAGAGGGGCAACGAGAAACAGGTGACCAAAACCTGACCAACTGAGTACACCATCCCATTCACGTGATACGTCATATAAAAGTGGGAGATCACGAGGATCTCGCCCCGTTTCCCTATGGCGACATTAGGAGAGGACTTTGCGAGTCGTCCCTGCCAACTGAGGCCAGTGACAGACTGAATCCAGCTCCGGTTGGCTGTGGAGTCCAGTCCAGGACTTCAGCTGCCGGCTTGTGAACTGAGGCCAGTGACGGACTGAATCCAGCTCCGATTGGCTGTGGAGTCCAGTCCAGGACTTCGGCTGCCGGCTCTGCAGTTGCCGGGACTTTCAACATTGGGTTTGTATATTCTGTATTATTTTCTCTATTTTATGAGTAGCATTAGCAAAACATTTTTAACTTTTCCAACCCTCTTCTCTCTGTCCTTCTTTCCCTCCCAATCCCCTGTCCTTAGTGGGAAGGGGGGAGCCGCGGTCGCCCGCATCTGTACAGCTTTGCCTGATACTGTGGCTCTGATGCCAACCGAGTCATGTTCTCATCAGACCCCGACTTAAACGACGGTGCGGGACCTCGATGCTGCCTGGTGTGAGCGGAGTGAGGCTGCTGGCACCACCCCAGCCGCCGGCCCTGAACACATCCAGCAGAAATGCCGCAGATCGCCTGCAGCCAGGCGGGGATTGAGATGATGGAGGAGCAGGAGCTGGGCGGGAGCCAGGGGAAGGGATGCAGCGCCTCACAGCCACCAGGCGCAGCATCCCCCGCTCCAGGGGGAGCACCAGGAATGTGGGGGAACATCTAATAGATTCACAGAATCATTCTGGTTGGAAGAAGCACCCTGAGAATCCTCTGCTCCTCCTCGCCCCACAGGACGGGCCGTGGGGACACGACTCATGGAATGGACGAGCTCATCTGGTGCTTTGCACACCCCGAGGTGTCATCTCCTGGGCTGGGCACGGCGGGGGCTCCTGCGGGGACAAAATTCTGGCATTAGTAACTGACCTGAAGAATTTCAAACCAACCGTCTCCGTTTCCAAAAGCAGACAGGAAGGGGAGGCTGTAAGAACACAGTAAGCATCCCTGGCATGCTTTCTCATCCCCCAGTGACCTGTGGCTCAGGGATTTCCCAAGCCCGACGAGGTATCTTCAGGTTTAATGGCCCTTGATGCATTTTTCAACCATTAATTTATCCAGCTGCTTTTTGAATCCATGCAGACTGGCAGCATCCACAGCGTCCTCAATTAACCCCCACGCTGAAGTCAAATATTTGCTTCTGCTTGCTTACAAAAGCAAGAAAACTTTGGAAACCAGAGCTCCCATCTCTCCTCAGACACCCTGGAGCGGAGCCGCAGTGCGGCTCTGGATCCCGGTTTGATAGCCAGAGGGATGCACAAGCGATGGGAGCCGGTCTGAGCAGAGGCAACGGAGGAAACGCTGCTGTTTTACCAGCCAGAGCAATGCAAAGTGACTCCAGAAATACTCACCACTGTCCTCAGCTTCCGTGCCCTCTCTCCATAAGCGTAATATCGAAGAAAAGCCAATCCACATAGGCCCTGGGGAAATTTGGCTTATCTTTCAACTGAGGAGGGTTTGCTGGAAGTACTGACCCCCAAACGGTGCCAGAGAAGATGACGTTTGACTCCCAGGTCACTGAGTTCAATGGCACACTGTGGGCTTCCCCAGCTCGCCAGCTGTGACGGGAATAATTCCATTCACTTCATTCCGAATTTGCTCAGTTTTAGCCTGTTCTGAAGGCACATTCCTTGCCCATCGTGTCAGGAGCTCACATCTTCACTGCGTCTTAACTCCTTTCATATTCTCCCTGTCTAAGGCCAGTAATTCCAGTTTCCTGGACTCAGCTTTAGGGACTCCCATGCACATGTGGAGGCATTTTTGTCCCCATGCTTTCCAGCGCTCCCGTTTTCACTCCTGGCCCCTCACTCTGAATTAGCCCCACATGCAGCTCCCTAAAGAGCTCCGCTCTGTTTGCCTGAGCGGCTTTCAGGCTCCGAGAGGGGCTCATCCATCAGCCAGAGATTTGGCAGCTTTCCTGGGACTGTCAGTTCCCAAGAACAAACAGCTGCAAAGGCACCATCCTCTTCCCGGCATCGGGGAGGAGCACACGTGGCTTCAGCCCATTGCGGAGAAACAGCCAAGCACCAGAACGCTGCCGTCGAGCCAGCAAAGCTGAGCTCACCGTCCATCTCCGGACCCTGCTCAGCCTCACGCTCCCCAGGCAGCATCTCCATGGCGTTTGGACCTGGAGCTGAGCCGAGCGTGGGATTTTATGCTCCCATCAGGCACAGCCAGGGATGATGGACGCAAATGCTTGAAGCCACAGGTACGAGTTGTGCTTTTATACATTGAGGAAAAAACTCTGGCTGTGTCTTGGGGTCCAGCACCAGCAGCACCGGTCCCATTGGTTTGTCTCGGCCTCGGCCTCGGCCACCTCTGACCGCTGCTGGGAAGTGCGCTGCTTTGACCAAAAATGGGTTAACTCTCCTCATGCAGTTACAAACCTTCCTTTTCCATCGCTCGTTATTTGGACTTAGTCTGAGAACAAGAGATCCCAGCCCAGCACAGTTAATGTGTTGAATTGCTCTGCTCTGAGAGCCAAGGACACTCTGAGCTCTGCCCACAGGGGTGAGGCAGCGAGGAAGGGGATGGACGGACAGAGCTGGACTGACACCCACACTGAGCAATCACAGTGTTCCAGCCCATTAGCGTCACACTAATTATTAAAGAAGAGTTGGGATCTTCTGGTTGAATCTTCCCCTTTCTCTCATCTCTTCGCTCTTTTTTTCTGGGAGCCGGAGGCATTTTTGGTCGGGACGTTTAGTTGGGCCTTTTGCCATTTTGCAGAGGCCTCTGGGCTTTTCTGCCTCTTTCCCTCTTTTCTCTCTCTGGGATGGGCTGTGGGACCAGGGGCCGTTTCCTGGGACTGGCTGCTCAGCGTGTTCATGAGGAATTGCCTCGACTATCTTTTATTTCTATTATATATATATTTTTACTAGTAGTGTATTAGTATTTTGTTATTTTATTAGACTGTGTTTATCTCAATCCAAGTTTCTCCCTTCCCTTTGGATCCTCCCCTATGGGGGGAGTGAGTGAGCAGCTATCGTGGCTCTATTGCCAGCTCCGGTTAAACCACAACAGAAGACAAGAGCTCGACCTACCAAGAAGATCCTTCCTTCACTCCCCCCCCAGCTCTTGTTGTGCCTGCCAGGATCATCACTTCGTTATTTTTTTGCATTCAACCCTGAGAAGTCGTATTTAACAGCTCTGTTATTATTCAGAGCTTACGTAACTCTTCAGACAGCAGAAAGCTGTGCAGCCTCTTCGCCGCCGGCTCGTCCGCCAGGCACCGCGGGGCTTCTCCCTCCCGATGGGAGAGGACCTTATGTGCACAGACAGCTTGGCACGGCGGCACCTTGGTCACCTTGAGTCACCACAGCAGCTTCTGAGCACTCCTGGGAGGCCTCTTACCTCTGCTCCTGGTCCTCCTCCTTCCATCCTCAGGCAGAGGCTCGAGGAGAAGCCAGGATGTGTCCAGTTCTGTCCCCTCAGCTCCAGCAGGACAGGGAACTGCTGGAGAGAGTCCAGCGCAGCCACCAAGATGCTGGAGGGAGTGGAGCATCTCCCGTGTGAGGAAAGGCTGAGGGAGCTGGGGCTCTGGAGCTGGACAAGAGGAGCCTGAGGGGGGACTCATTGCTGGGATCAAGATGGAAAGGGGCAGTGTCAGGAGGATGGAGCCAGGCTCTGCTGGTGACAACCAGGGACAGGACAAGGGGCAATGGGTGCAAACTGCAACACAGGAGGTTCCGCTGGAAGATGAGAAGCAACTTGTTGGGGTGAGGGTGGCAGAGCCTGGCCCAGGCTGCCCAGGGGGGTTGTGGAGTCTCCAACACCCCCAGGTCCCTCTCTGCCCAGCAGCTTTCCAGCCGCTCTTCCTGCAGCGTTCATGGGGTGGTTGTGACCCATGTCCAGGTGTCCTTAGCAAAGAGCCAACACCAGGTGTGCCAACGGCCATGGAATACAAGTACCTGGGTTCCCTAAGGGTTCCCCAGCAGGCTGGCACGGATGTCGACGATTCAGAGCTGCTGGGGAAGGCACATGAAGAGCATCAGCTTTTTCTTGGCAAGAGGGAACAGCAGCATCAGCAGGTGCCTCACGGGTCCCAACGGGGCTGACAGGAGGGGCATTGGTGATGGATATTCCTTAATCCATTACCCACATCCCATCGAGGAGTTATCATGTCACCGAGCGATTCCAGCGGGAATCATCGCCCAATCTGTAGCTGGCCTAAAGCTGAAGCACCATCAGCACAAAAGGGTTATTGAAGAGGGCCGCCTGATCTTGAGGTCTGGAGTAACATCCCGCCATGCAGACGAAAGGAACGGGTGCCCGTTTGGGTGCTGATCCTAAGGATTTCTGCCCCAAAATGGGAGCCCATCAGAAACAAGAGAACTCCGGTTTGCCCAATGCAACAAAGTGAAGGCTGCGGAGAGGCAGAAACGCTTGCTATAAATACGACAGCGAAACAAACGCCATGGAGGGAGAAGACCTATTTAATCCAAAGCACAAATTGGCACAAGAATAAATAAATATAAATTTGCCATGAACGTAGGCTGAAAATTAATAGGATTCTAACCACCAGAGAAGTAACGCTCTGAAACAACCTTTTGACAAGCAAGAAACCATACTGATCTCAGGATGGCTTGTGAGCAATTGACAGTTCATAGGAGGACAAGGACAATAGTGGACAACACATTTAATGTCTTAGAAATCGGTGTATACACACATTAGAAACAGAACAAACAGGAGGAGCTCAAATTCTTCATACAAAGCAAAATTCTGATTTAATTGGCATAACAGGCTTCTTGGGATAACTTCTGTCTGGAATATTAATATCCAGCGTGTTCAGGAAGGGCGAACAAGGAGAAGGATCTCAAGAGCATAGGTACATTTACTGAGTGTGAGACTGCAGGAGGAAATAGACTCCAAATCAGAATTAAAGAAGGAAAACGGGTGGTTCTAGACCAGGGGCATCTAGAAATTCAGCTCGGAAGAGAAAACAGACCAGCCATTTAGCAAACAAGTTCATGATATCATCTGAGAGATGAAACAAAATGAAAACCCAACAGTATTTGGTGATAACGAGGGATTTTAGCTGCTCAGGATTGCTTGACGGGGATCCTGTAAATCACGGATTGCTTGGTAAGTCTAATGCGTTGAACAGTTCTTGTCCTAAAGGTAAAATGGACAAAGACCGTAAAGCTGAAGTTTATCTAGACTGATTCTGGCTGTAGGGGGAAGGGACCTGGGGGTCCTGGGGACAGCGGGGTGACCATGAGCCAGCACTGGGCCCTTGTGGCCCAGGAAGCCAATGGGGACCTGGGGGGGATTAGAAGAGGGTGGCCAGTAGGTCCCTAAAAAAATAAATCCTCAAAATAGTAAAATAGACCAAAAAAAATCAAGAAACCAAAGAGGGTCCCGTTCAGTGACACATGAATTTGCCGAACGGCAATAAATAGCCAGGGAGAGCTGAAGTGTGAAGTGTGGAGGTGTATTCCCGCTTGTAATTATAGAGCAACAAACACACTTTGTCATCCCTGTGGGAGAAAGAATCCTATGGAATGCCCGGCAGCCACCTTGCTGCTGAGATCTATACAGAACCAGGAGACCAGGAGAACCTCTCTGACCTACTGACCACCCCCTTCCAACCCCCCCAGGTCCCATTGGCTTCCTGGCCACAAGGGCCCAGTGCTGGCTCATGGTCACCCCACTGTCCCTCATCCAAGTCATTGATGTATATATTGAATAATACTGGTCCCAAACTCATCCAGTGACCCAGATTTCCCTGGAAATATTGCTCTCAGTAAGCAGGTCACACTTTTCTCCACAGGAAAGGAAGAACAAACCGAGGGGTGGTTCCTCTATTTCAAGATGGGCAGAAATGTGAGTCCCCTATAGGAAGAAACCTTGGGGGTGATGGGAAGCTCCAGTCCTGATCAAGGCAGGTCTATGGGTGCAAGGAGGAGGTGCGAACAGAACCAGGAGGTCCAGAAGATGGGAAAAAGGGTCATTCTGTGCCAATATTTAGCAAGGTAAATGAGAAGACTTGGGTAATTACAGGCCTGTCAGCCAGACGGGGAATAGCTGCCTGTTCTATGGGAGCTCGGAGAAATAGATTTTATCAGCATAACCTGTTATCTCAACGGAATGATGAATCTGGGTGATCTAGGTAAATTAATAATTTAATGATAATTAAACGTGACATGCGTTTCATTTGGTCCCATATGATGTTATGACCGTGAAACTCAAATGGCGAAATCAACATCGTTTTATAAAACGGACTGAAAGCAGCACAACCCGCAGGTCTCGACCTGCATTGAAAAGAAGAGCAAAGCGTCCTGCGAAACACAGCGTTGGGTTGATATGAACAGGAGAAATGGACACAATCCTAAATCCTTGGGATGTCACAACCACATTTCTGTCACAACCACAGGTAGGTGGTGGCACCAGGAATGGGGGTAAACACTATTTAGCCCATTTGCCAGCTCAGACCTCAAGTTAAAAGCATAATAACTGCAAACAACCTCAGACAATAAGCAATGTGACTGTTGGCCCTTTTAATTTCCTAATGCAGAGGAAGAGAGAGAAGTAGATGTAGAGAGAACACATGGAAGGTGTCTCGGGTCAGCCGGAGTGTCTGTGCTTGAGAATCAATTTGTAAATAGGAAGTTTATAAACCAGACGTTCATCACCAACACACACACTCAGGAACTCACCGAGGGTTACACAGGCGTGAGCTGGATCCCTAATAAGCTCTGGGCATGGGGTCTGTTACCTCTTACTGGAGGGAAGGGAGGAATAAAAGCTCAATTTCTAGTTAGTCACAGAGATTTGATCAACACATTTGTGTTAATGATCTGTAGAGCACAAATTGCATAAAACCCAAAGCGACGCGGAGAAGAAGACATTACAGCCCACGGGTGCGCAGAGCCCCGGTCCCGCTTGGCAAAAGGAGTCCTAGAATAATATAAACAGGGTCGGACTTTGCATACGGTGCTTGCGAGCATCATGCTGCAATTAGTGTGCTTTCAGCAGGGTTGTTTTTCATACATCCGTCAATATACAGGATCCTGTGCAAGCGCCGGCATCAGGTGTTTAATGGCAGCACCTTGACTGTGAGCACAGGGCAAGAGATCCAGGCTGACCCAGGTCCTGCTGCCTTCCCCACCTCGTCCTCCATCAGCAAATGGCCACGTTTTATTCCTCTGCTCTGCTGTTGTGGTTTGATTGCGGGGTGACAATAAAACCGTGGCAGGTGTATTGTTAACCCCTCTCCCCACCTTTCCCCTTCAGCCCCTCTGTCTCCCCCCATCCCACTAAGGACAGGGGATCGGGAGGGAAAGAAGGACAGAGAGAAGAGACTTGGAAAAATTAAAAGTGTTTTACTAATGCTACTGATAAAAATAGAGAAAATAATACAAAATATACAAACCCAATGTTGAAAGTCCCGGCAACTGCAGAGCCGGCAGCCGAAGTCCTGGACTGGACTCTCCAGCCAACCGGAGCTGGATTCAGTCCGTCACTGGCCTCAGTTCACAAGCCGGCAGCCGAAGTCCTGGACTGGACTCCACAGCCAACCGGAGCTGGATTCAGTCTGTCACTGGCCTCAGTTCACAGGGACGACTCGCAAAGTCCTCTCCTAATGTCACCATAAGGAAACGGGGCGAGATCCTCGTGATCTCCCACTTTTATATGAAGTATCACGTGAATGGGGTGTTATACTCAGTTGGTCAGGTTTTGGTCACCTGTTTCTCGTTGTCCCTCTCGTGGATGTGCATCCATCCTTATCAATGACTTCACATGCCACTCACGTGTGTTCCCCAAGCAGGAACGGACAATCTCTTGTTGGGAGAGTAAAAACCCACCATCCCTGGAGGGGTTTAAAAGGCATTTAGACGAGGTTCTTAGGGACATGGGTTAGTGCTGGAGCAAGGTTATGGTTGGACTCGATGATCCTGAAAGTCTCTTCCAACCAAAATGATCCTATGATTCTAAGTTTGAATGTAATCTGTCCTTCTGCATGATGGAGCCACCAGCCCTTCTCCACAACATCCAGACCAGAGGCACCAGCCCCAGTTTGCCCACCACAACTTGTCCCAGCACTGCGAACCCCCCAGGTTCCCATCCACAAAACCTCAATCCCACACATTCTCATCACTATTAAGAAATTTCATAGAGGAGCTCCGGGCTCCTCTATAACTGCGTTTTTTGCACCAACAACCGCTGTGCCCCTGCTCTGCGTGTCCGGGCCAAGTGCATCTCTCACTTCTGCATCTTCAGAAGGGAGAAGCCGCCTCCAGAAGCACAAATTGGTGGGATAAGCTGCTGTCAGCTGAGCCCACTGAGCTCCCCTACTTATTCCAAGCGAACTGCTCACTTTGAAGGGATAAACAGTCTGATTAAACTAACAGCTCTCCCTTCCTCGCAGTGATGCTCTTTGAAGGATACAGGCAAAGCCGGAGCGAGCGCAATCTCCAGCAACAAATCCACTGCTGGCTCCTCCTGGGAGAAAACCCTCCGTGCAGAACAGGAGGAGCGGAGCCAGGGCAGGAAAGCTGCTGGAGGTTTGCTTTATATCAAGTAATCTCGTTATTGCAATTTCAGAGCTAAATGGGCAGTGCAGCAGGAAGCAGGCCTGGGTCACCGCGTCATTTAGCTGATACAAACAACAACCTGCGCCCGGACGTCGGCATCTGCTGCCGGTGCAAACCCTCGGCATCGCCCGGAGCGCCGGCCCCGTGGCTGAGGTTGTATGCAGAAGAACTGGGAAAGATTAACAGCTAATGAATGTCAATCAGTACAGGTGTGCTAGAAGGCCTTACCAAGTGACTAAGGAAACTCGGTGGGTCTGTTCTGATGCTCTCCTGTGTTCATCCCTGATGTAGAAGGACAACAGTGATGGGTAGGGTAGAGCAGACATGGAGAGCAACTCACACGGTGGGTTGGCATGAACTTGAAGCATCTTTATGCAACTGACACCACACGGAAGCATCAAGGGTGGTTTGCATTTTCCATCAGTGCTCTCGCATGGTCCCCCGATGGATATAACCCCTGTCCCAGCGGCCAGACCGGGCTCACACGTTGCTCCGTTCCCATGTTTCTCGAGGTTTGAATACAGCGTGAAAGCAATGACCACCCACCCCAGACTTCACACCCAAAACCGCTGCTGCACTCCTGGCTACAACAGATGCCTCTGACAACACGTCAAAACTCCTTGATGGGAGGAACCGCTCCTGCCCGCTCGCTCCATTTGCAGCGTTTCCACGCTCCCGCCCGCCAACGACGTGCTCAGGAGCTGCAGTGTCCCGAGTGGGTCCATCTCCCTGACCCCACAGCCCCCAGGTCCCCATCCTGGGCCAGAACTTTGCTTCGAGTATCCTCAGTCCATCCATCCCACTGTGCCGGCTCCTTCGTGAGCTCAGCGCTCACCTATTCCACTCTTTCCGTGCTCCACGTCTTTATTTCCAGCCAGATTAACCAGTCTTTTCTGGACAGTTACACATTACATCGCTCCGTGCTGTGTTCCCGCGCTGCTCGGCGCTGTTTGTATCTTCATCATTCTTCGTACCGCCTCGGGGCTTGTTTACTACACAGCAAACTCTGCTCTGAATAGGGAATCTTTCTCTTCCTCTTGCACTTATCTGCTGCGATCATCGCCCAGAGAAGTAAATCTTGGAAATACCAAGGAGGCTGAGAATTCTCACAGTGTCCAACGGCATGAGGAGATATATTGTCCCTTGGACGCCCAGCAGGACTGAGCTTTACTAAGCTTCGCTGGTCCTGCCCAGCTCAACCCCTTCGCTCGTGCGGCTGCGCTGGGTTCAGCAGAAAACCGAGTTGCCCGGGAAATTAGAGCATGAATAGTACAGTTTGTTTGCCACAGGCAAAGATGAAGTTATCTTGTTTCTGGGGTTTTCTAGGGTCTCAGTTCTTGTTTTAACCCTCTCGAGCTGCTCCTAACAGGGTAAGGCTCTTATCAAACATCTCAGCTTGCAAAAGCAAGAGGGATGTGGGGCTGTTCAGCCCGGAGAACACGAGGTTGAGGGGAGACCTTATCGCTGTATATAACTACCTGAAAAGAGGTTGGAGCATGGAGGGTGTTGGTCTCTTCTCCCACGTAGCAAGTGATGGGATGAGAGGAAACGGCCTCAAGTTGCGCCAGGGGAGGTTGAGGTTGGAAATTTGGGGTGATTTCTCCCCAAAGGGCTGTGGGTGTTGGAACAGGCTGCCCAGGGTGGTGCTGGAGTCACCATCCCTGGAGGGGGTTGAAAAGGCGTTTAGACGAGGTTCTTAGGGACACGGGTTCGTGCTGGAGTTGGCTGGGTTATGGTTGGACTCGGCGATCCTGAGGGTCTCTTCCAACCAAAGTGATTCTATGATGTCCTGCAGCACTTTCACAGCCTCATTTGCTGTACGCGTAACTCCCTGAGCATCTCCATGGCCCTTGCTCCAGTATGTTGATCTGTCTCCCAAACAGGGGAGACCAAAATGGGGACACAAGATGTGCTGGGGCAGAGGGACGCGGGGTCCCACAAGGAAGCCACCAGTGGCCACCAGCTGGACTTCCAGCTGCTGATTGCCACCCTGCGAGTGGGTGGCGCAGCCCGTTTTCCACTGGAGTCGTCTGTATCGCGGGAGGTCAAACACCCACCCAAAACCCAGGTGTGCACCACACATTGCTCCCATCTCTTCTCTCTTCACACACAGCAATCAAATTGGTCAGGCACAATTCTGCCCGCTGGAGAAAGGTCAGGTCTTCCTCACGCAGAGCAGGGCTACAACGAGTCCTCGGCTCCCTGGAGTCCCCACGAAGAGTCCGCCGCCCGCGGTGGGGATTTCTACCTCGTCTTGCGCACTTTTGGCTCCGTTTCCATGTGTTTTGCTAACAATGGGTTCCCACCGTTTTGGATGTTGCCCAGTGGCCTCCTCCAGCCTCACTCAACATAAAGAGCTGTTGTTTGTGGTGGGTTCATCAGCCCTTTAGCGCGTG
This sequence comes from Streptopelia decaocto, assembly GCF_964273445.1. Classification (NCBI taxonomy): domain Eukaryota; kingdom Metazoa; phylum Chordata; class Aves; order Columbiformes; family Columbidae; genus Streptopelia; species Streptopelia decaocto. The sequence goes on from NC_138681.1 coordinate 1,425,419, forward strand.
TTCACAGAGCCCCGGCCACAAGTCACGCAGTAGTCACTGACCACCGGGTGACCGTCAAATGCAGCTAAAACCAACCGAAGCCCAAACAAGACCTGAGACTACGCTGCCTGGTCAATGCAACCCCCCCTGGCTTTCTGCGACAGACAATAGAATGTTATTGGGAAAGGAATAAAATCCAGTTCTCCCAGTTTGGGAGAGAAGTGCTATAGATGCTTATCAGGACTGAAAATGCTGCCCACCCACAAAGTCAAATTATGTATTGCGTTTGCAGTCCTACGGGTGCTTTCCAGTGCTCAGAGATGGCTCTGGATGTGCGCCGTGCTCCATAGTCACTCATTTGTCCACGGGGTCCGTTCACTGTGGGTTTCTTCCTTATTGCAGCCTGAAACTGAGGAAAAGAAATGGTTCTACAATTAATAACAGAAGCTGCGAAGAGTTAAAATGTCCCAGGAGTAGAAGCAGCTTTGATTCATTTCTCCACATAAAGAGTTTCTAATTATACTGACTCTTATCTCTGTGCTAGAGCGGATTCATAACTCTGCCTTTGTCCTTGGTGTGTTCAGCAGCAATGGCGAGATTCCGGACAGCATGGGGAGGACGGTTTGGGAAGGATGAGCAGTTACCGGCATCCTTCAGGCTCCAAGATGGGTATTGAGGAGAAGAACAAGTGTTGATGAACAAACCCCAACACATAGAGCTACGGCCATGGACCAGATGACAGCCCAAGGTCCCTGCCCACCTGGATTATCCTGGGGATGACTGGTCTTGAGTAGAAAGGTCCATCGCAGGAGCTCCAGAGCTGGGTGCACAGAAAGGATTAACGTGTGGATGGAAACCCTGTCTTCTCACCAGCATTGGAGTCGTTCGCAGGGCTACACGCTCCAGCTCGGCACCGCATCCCGAGCTCCCGAGCAGCTCCTGAGAGCTCAACAGGCACTTCTGTCCGGACCAACCAGGCAGCAAAGCGCTTAAGCAGCACTCAAAATCTCCTTACGTTAGTTCCGAAACAAAGGCTGCCCAGGCAATCCAACGCCTCCCTCCCACGCAGGGGGCGTGTTATCCCGGAGCGTTTCTGCGTCACGCTTCCAATTGAAAATGCAAGTTGGACAAAGCTGGTGAGGGGCTGGAGCACAAGTGTGATGGAGCGGCTGAGGGAGCTGGGGGGTTCAGCTGGAGAACAGGAGCTGAGGGGAGACCTTCTGATCTCTGAACTGCCTGAAAGGAGCTTGGAGCATGGAGGGTGTTGGTCTCTTCTCCCAGGTAGCAAGTGTTCGAATGGGGTGGTCAGTAGGTCAGAGATGTTCTCCTACCCTGGGGAGACCACACCTGGAATATTGTGTCCAGTTGTGGCCCCTCAGCTCCAGCAGGACAGGGAACTGCTGGAGAGAGTCCAGCGCAGCCACCAAGATGCTGGAGGGAGTGGAGCATCTCCCGGGTGAGGAAAGGCTGAGGGAGCTGGGGCTCTGGAGCTGGACAAGAGGAGCCTGAGGGGGGACTCATTGCTGGGGATCAAGATGGAAAGGGGCAGTGTCAGGAGGATGGAGCCAGGCTCTGCTGGTGACAACCAGGGACAGGACAAGGGGCAATGGGTGCAAAGTGCAACACAGGAGGTTCCGCTGGAAGATGAGAAGCAGCTTGTTGGGGTGAGGGTGGCAGAGCCTGGCCCAGGCTGCCCAGGGAGGGTGTGGAGTCTCCTTCTCTGCAGACATTCCAACCCCTGGACACCTTCCTGTGGAACCTCAGCTGGGTGTTCCTGCTCCGGGGGGATTGCACTGGATGGGAAGGGGGGGATTGGACACATGGATGCGCAAAACTCAGCTGCAGCAGGAACAGTCCAGCCTCCTCAGGCCATTTACCTCGACCGCATACGGGGATTAGCAGCCTCCTAAGCCAGGCTAAGGACTCCACAGTTAAGGGTGTAGTTTGTGCTCATTTATAAGCCAAATTTCACAGCCTATATTTCTCAAAAAATAATCTTTACGTTTGAATTTCACACGCGTTATCTGTGGCCAAAGCAGAATTCTGGCAGAATATGAGCTGAAAGGAGGAGAGAGGAGGAATGAGACAGGAGAGACGAGAGAGGCCACCAGCGCCACCAGGATGGGGCACTTGGTCATTTATAGACCTAGAAGAGTGGAGAAGTCACCAATACCAAGGAGACAGAGCTCCGGGACCTCCTCGCCAGGATTTCTGTGCCTCCTCCAGCCATCTCCACCACCAGCTGCAACAGATACCCCATACACACACATCTCTCCATTCAGCTCTGCATGTATTTGAATTGAACGCAATCTGCCGTTTCACGCGCGAGCATCACGGGATCCTCTTCATTGCATTCAGCCTTAGATTTGGCTCTCCTGAATCATTCTTTTTTCCCTACCAACGTGCCAGCTCACTATTCACAGTCTTCTCCGCATCCTTGTGTGAATACCAGCGTGGAGCTCTGGACGCTGCCGCTGTGATCACGGGCTCAGGACTCCAGGAAACAGCCATTAATCTATAGGTCTGCCTCTCCATCCCTTCAATAGGTAGTTTTCTTGTAGGTCAACTCACTCAAAACACATAAACCCCCATGTACGGGGGTATTAATCGCACATCACCCTGGCCCACCAGCTCGATAACTTCAGCGCTCAAACATAGATTTGACTCTAAGAGCCACCTAAAACTCTTGCCCAACACACAGCATTCATTAAAGCATCTAATTAAATTATTCTATATTATTATTGATGCTCTAGATGTGCCCCCGACCCACCGCTCACCCCCCAACACCGCGCAGATCGGTGCCCACAGAGAACTATTGACTCCAGACCTTCCAATACCCAGAGCCAAGGATTTTATTACTCATTAAGCAACTCCCTTTAATTTCCTTTTAACTCGCCTCCCCCTTTTATGTCACCTAAAGACCTTTTCAAGCTCCTGCTGCTGCAGTCAACCCTTCTGGCTCTTTCCTGTTACGAGGATGTTGAATTTGAGTGCATTGCAGTTGGTATGAAGGAGAAGAAAGGCGTATCTTTGATGGTGATATATTGATCCAGGTTCTGTGTGTTACTCTGGAATAAATCAAAGGTTATTCTCCCCTTGCAAGGTCTTTCACTGGTTGCTTCATGGGTTATCATTTACTTTCATTTGGAGTGGCATTTTGCATTGTTTTGGTGGTAGCTATTGAAATGTGTGCATTTCTATCCAATACATCCTTAATTGGGGTGAATTCCGTCCCTTTGCAAAAATAAAACCCTCCAGAATAAACTTCTGGAAATTGAGACCTTAATGCTCTTAGAAACTCAATAGTTAAAGCAGATAAAGGTTATCAGATACTCCAGTGACCTCCAGGCCACCAACGGCACCATCCATCGTTTGTTCCTCAACAGCTAATGCTACGCTCAGCCTATTAATTATTAGTTAATTAAGCACTTTGCTTCTAAACACCGTGTTACTTCACCTTCCATCTCCCTCTTCTCATGCAGAAGGACCTTGAAAAACATCCCCTCGTTTTGCAGGTGGTCAGAAAGCACCGATCTCACGTCAACCGGTTAACGACGGGTGCGCCTGTTATAACAGAATCACATCGTACATTAATTTGGCAGCTTCTCTCCAATCCCCCCCCTTTTCAATACATTGGGAATTCCTTCGCGCCGCACGCTGCTCGGTGCAATCGCTCCCTCGGAGCGGGAAGAAGCGGGGAGGCCATTCTAGACTCGGTTTTAAGTGGCGCACAGGAGCGAGTTCACAAAGCAACGAGATGCTGCACAACAGCAGCCCAGCGCTGTTCAGTTCAGCATCGCACGGGGAAACCGGCCCCAAACAGCACCGAGCGACGCTAAACGGAGGCAAATGCTAAAACCCAGTGTGAGGCTCATTAAGCAAAGCCTAAAGGGGTTTTGAACAGCGTGAAAACAAACAACGGGGCTGAGCATGTCAAGAAGACGTGGGGTCGTTAGACTGTCAGAGGTTAAAGGAAGCAACTGTGGGACATGAGGATATGGCAGAGATGCTAAATGACTCTTCTCCTTCCATCTTCCACACCTTCCCCGGGGATTTCGAAGCCTTTTCCTCCAGAGAGACACCCATGGCTGTAGCAACAGCAACCACGGGCTAGGAAATATCATCGGTTAAAGGGAAACGTGTCACCGAGCCCATCTGATGGGCTCCATCATCCAACAGCTCTGCTTCCAGAGACAGCAACGACTGGAGGGACGACTGCGGAAAGGCTTGTGGGCTGAGCCTAAAAGTCAGGAGATGGGCAGCAAGACGACAGAAAAGGTCAAGTTCAGATACTCAGAGGGGAAAATCTTCTCCGGAGGTGTGGTGTCCTGGTTTAACATGAGCTGGCAGTGCGACCAGCAGCCGCTCACTCACTCCAATAGGGGAGAGAATCCAAAGGGGAGGGAGAAACTGGGATTGAGATGAACACAGTTTAATAAAATAACAAAATACTAATACACTACTAGTAAATATATATATATATAATAGAAATAAAAGATAGTCAAGGCAATTCCTCACGAACACGCTGAGCAGCCAGTCCCAGGAAACGGCCCCTGGTCCCACAGCCCATCCCAGAGAGAGAAAAGAGGGAAAGAGGCAGACGGGCTCTCTGCAACGCACCAGGAGACAGAGAAAGGGTTAAAGCACCGCCTGGAGCTATGAAGCCTCCAGGCTTCAGCGGGGAGGGTGGGTTGGGGAGCGGGGGGGCTCGGGGAGGGGACAAGGCGCTCCGGGAGGGGACAGAAGCCCCACCAGCGCGGTGGCGGGCGGCGCGTCCTCCGGCGAGGGAACCGGCACAGCCCCAGGGCTCCCCACATCCCCCTCAAGCAAAGCCATTGGAGCTGGGGATCCTGAAAGGCCCAAAGAGACCCAGTGTCACCCGAGACCCTCCTCTCCGGAGGAAAATACCCCCCCGAGGGCTGAGGAGCCACCCACACCCCCCCAGAGCCCGACCCAGCACCGTCCCCTTCCAGCAGCCGTCCCACGGGACCCCCAGCTTCCCCGCCCCATCCCACGCTCCTGCCACCTCCGTATTCGCTCTGCTCCTGGGGGGAACGTCGCCTGAGCTGCTCCCGCATCCCCCGGCTCGCCAGAGCTGTTTTCCAAAAGCAGCCCCTTCTCCAGCGCAGGGAGCCTCCCGTGGCCTCACTTGGCCCACGCTGTCCCCAAACGCACGGCTGGGGCCGCCGCGGCTCCCCTAAGCTTGGCTTAACAAAGCCGTAACATAAGCAGCATCGCCTCTAGGGCCACGACAAAGGGATGGAAACTGAAGCAGAGCAGCGATCTGATGTGACCACCAGAAAGCTGTTCCTCCCACAGCCCTTCCCACAGAGACGATGACTAATGGAGACGTCCCTCTTGCACAACATTTGTGCGGGAGAACATCAGGGCGCAGAGAAGCTCAGCATCAAAGCACGAGAGGAGGAGTTCACCCCGATGTGTGAAATGAACGCACACGTTTGTTTCAGACTACAAAGTAAAAAGGGTTAATTACTCATCTAGGGCTGCAGGAGGGAGTCCAAGCTAGAAATGTCTGGGCTGGCATGAGCGAGCGCTGGGGTGTTATCACTTCATGGGTGATAACGCAGATGGATAACAGCGGATAAAGGAGTTACCTGGGAGATGCCATGGGGTAGCAAAGGCTGGACATTGACTTTTAGGGACCGGCAGCTAAAACCTGGAGCCAATGCCGACTTCATCCCAAACGTGATTTGGCTGCAAGTGTGAGCACAGCCGGGTTGTGAGACCGGAGCTGCTGCAGAGACAGCGGGAAGTTCTCAGCTGGGAGGAGCAGAGACAGGCTGAGCCACGCTGGTGAGCACAGGTCATACCCAGCGTTTCAGCTGCACCCTGACCCCACGGAGCACCGGGGACACTGTCCCGCATGCACCGAGCCGCGCAACGGCTGCTTGTCCATGGTCAACACAGAACCCCAGGATGTCGGGGGTTGGAGGGCCCTGGAAAGCTCATCCAGTGCAATCCCCCCGGAGCAGGAACACCCAGCTGAGGTTCCACAGGAAGGTGTCCAGGGGTTGGAATGTCTGCAGAGAAGGAGACTCCACACCCTCCCTGGGCAGCCTGGGCCAGGCTCTGCCACCCTCACCCCAACAAGTTGCTTCTCATCTTCCAGCGGAACCTCCTGTGTTGCAGTTTGCACCCATTGCCCCTTGTCCTGTCCCTGGTTGTCACCAGCAGAGCCTGGCTCCATCCTCCTGACACTGCCCCTTTCCATCTTTATCACCTGCTTCCCAGACCACATCCCGGACCCACCTGAGGGCTCCCCGGGCCCGTCGAGCCCCGGGGCCGCGGCTCTGGGAGGACGAGCCCTGCGGGGCCGGGAGAGGCTTCGAGGCACGGGGCTGCGCGGCGGGACCGGCACCGGCACCGGCACCGGCACCGGCAGCCCCTCGGGCGGGAACCCTCAGCCCGGGAGAGGGGGAGACACTCTGATAAATCGCGACTCCCCTCGGTGCGGGACGGGGACACACCGGGGGGGGGGGAAACCCACGGGGGGACACGGCGGGGACCCACCGGGACCCGCCCGCCGCCGCTCGCCCACCTGCGTCCCGCGGGGAGCCGCGCATGCGGAGCGCACCACCGCGCCGCGGCTGCGGGGGGGGAGCGGCGGCCGGAGCGGGCATGTTTACAGCGGGGCCGAGGGGGGCGGCATCGGCGCGGCCCCCCCGCCCCCCCCCGCCGCCGAGGCACGAATGGTCTCTTCCTCGAGCCCTATTTAATCCCCGCCGCTGCCGCACCGCCGGCTCCAGTCCGGAGACCAGCGCCGCGCCCGGTGCCGCCGCCTCAGCGCTGCGGCTCCGCTCGCCCCGGCCCCGCGGGCCCCCCCGCCGCCACCATGCTGCCCCTCGGCCTCCTGCTGCTGCTCGCCTGCTGCGGCGCCGCCCGGGGAAACCTCTCCCGCGACGGTGAGTGGCGGAGCCGGGCGAGCCCCCGCGCCATCACTCCGCCCGTCGCGGCGGGGCCGGCGGGCGCGTCCTCTCCCCGCGGTGGGGGACACCGGCCGCGCGGAGCGTGGGGAGCGCGGAGCGGCCGCGGGCGAGCGACAGGTGCGGGGGGCGGCGGCGCCGGTATGTGGGTCAAGCCCGGCAGGTGCCGCCGCCCCGCCCCGGCCCTGCCCTCGGGGCCCGCCCTGCGGCCGCCGCGGCCCCGGGCAGCCGGCGGGGCTCAAGGTCACGGCGGCGCCGGTGCTGCCCGTCGTGTCCCCCACCGCCGCGTACCGCCCGGGGCGGGGCCGGGGCCGGGGCGGCGGAAGGTTCCAGACAGGCCCTGGCGGGCGGCGGCGGAGCCCGGCCCCTCCCGGCGCTGCCCGCGGCGGGGCGGGTGGAGCCGCGGGGGGGGCTCGGCGGATGGAGACCCCCGGTGGGGTAGAGCCGCCCCCCGGGAGGATGGCGGGCGGCGCGGGGGGGCAGCCACCCCCGCGGGTGGGGATGCAGCCCCCGGCGGGGGCGGCGGTTACATCCCCAGAGCGGGGGCGACTCTTCCCGGGATGGGCAGGTCGCCGGTTCCCACGGTCGCAGCGCTGCTCCGTGGGGTGGGCCCGGGGGAGGCGGCCGCTCCCATCCCGCCGGGATCGCGCCGCTGTCGGTGTATCCGCTGGCATCCCGGGGTCTGATGCTCCTCGGTGTCCGTGCGGGAGCATCAGCCCTTGAAACAAAGGCTGTTTACCCGCCACAGCCTCGGGTGAGGCGGCCGGTAATGAAGTGCCGCGAAACAAATGTAATCTCGGTGCTGCCTTGTCAATGGCAGCACCTTATTTTCCGTAACCATTGAGCTGCGGAGTCCTGGCTCGATCGCCAGCGCTCGCTGCTCGGGGCTCGTAATTCCCAGCAGGCTGCTGGCGGCTGGTTTGCTGCGCTGGAGCCGCTGGTTGTGCTCAAACCGCTGCTGCGAGCGTTTGGATGGGGAGCGCGTCGTGGGGAGATGCAGCAGCGTCCAGGGCCAGCTCTGCGTGTTGTGTTTTGGGGGGGTGTTGTGGAGGCTCCAGTTGCCGTCCAAGTCCCTCCCTTTGGCTGTTTGGAAGCGGGGTGGTAATTCTGGCATGGGATGAAGGTGCCTGTGGGCTGTTGAGGTGGAAGGAGCGTGGTACGGGGGGTAAGAGGTCTGAGCCCCAGCTGGCGCATCCCTTTGCTGGAGGAGGTCGCTGTGACAGGCAGAGCCGCTCCGGGGGCTGGTGTGGGTTGATGGCTGCGTTCCCATCCACGAATCCCGGGATTTATTCTGGTTATGGCCACGGTCCTCCCACGGGAGCCCGAAAGAGTCACTCGGGTGTGGGTGACGCTCGGTCCCGCGGCTCGGGGCTGTCCTGGCATCCGTACGTGGCGATGCTCAGCGAGGGGGGGCCGAGCAGCCTGGCGAGGGGTGGCCGTGACCTGGAGCCGTGTGTAGTCCTAGGGCAGGATGTTGTCTGGATGATGACACTGCAAGATTCCTCCCAGGCCTGGCCACGAGCAGCCGGGCTCGGTGTCACCCAAAGCAGCGAGACAAATGGACACTTAAAAAGCCGTTGGGAGCTGCGGAGACGCATGGATGGAAGATGCTCAGAGGAGCTGCTGGCTTTGCAGTCTGTGTCTTACCTTTGTGCCCCTCAACCAGCAGCTCGCGGTGCTGGGAAAGCCCTTCCACAGCGCCCTTCCCAAGGCAGGGATGGAGCCGCCATCGCTTCTCCTTGCAGGAAGACCCCTCCATTGCTCTGGATCTCCAGGCTCCAACCACGGCGGTGCCGGCAGAGCCCCTCGAGGCCGCCCCGGCGCTTCGCACCAGAACCGTGTGTGCGCGCTTGGCTGCCGTTGTGCTGCTGTCGGCAGATTTTTGAGTGTTTGGGCTGGGTGCGTGGTTGTCCTCACTGCGAGGATTAATTCCCCCGCCGAGTTATTACACTCTAGGCTTGTGTAACCCTTTTGTTTGAACAGTGCCCTACTGTTGTCCCATGGGAAGCCACAACATGCCAAAACCAGATGGCTTGGGGCTATTTTGCTCTGTGTTTGCCGGCAGCCTCGTCCCGTGTGGCACCGGCGTCCCTCGGTGTGCCGCACAAGGGGCACCGTGCGGCAGCGTTGGTGAACAGTGGTGACCTGAGCATCCATCCCGCCGTGCCAAAGCTGCTCGGCTCTTTGCGTGTGGTTCTCTTGCTGGGAGAAGCCTCAATATTGAGGGTCTTAGAGGTGGGTTTGACTGGGTATGGATGGCCCAGCAGAGGGGCCAGGGCTGCTCTGTCTCCTGTGGATGAGGAGGCTGGTTGGGTGGCTTGTGCCAATGACTCCTGTGGGCTGAGCTGAGCCTGGAGACCACCTGGAGATGGTTGAAGATGGTTGAGATGAGCTCCCTGCCTGACACTGGCAAGGAGGCAGGTTCGGGGGACTGTCCCCTCCCTGGAGGTGCTTCCTCTGTCTTGGGGGGGCTGCGTGGACCCCTGTCCTGTCTGCAGTGCAGGGAGCCCCGTTTTGCACAAGTGGAAAGCCCGGGAGTTGTGTGCAGCTCACGCAACCCTTTGATTGCGGCTCATGGCAGCGCCTTCACCCAACCGACGTGTGCAAGTGCCCTGTTCTCACCATATGCTGCCAGTGCTTTCCGTACCAGCACAAGCCTTTGGCACTCGAGCAGAGGAAGCAGTAACACCCCGATAACATATCGACCTGCATCCATACCTGGATGGCTCTGATCAGCGACCGCTGGTGATGTGGCCGGATCAGCATCAATGGAAGGAGAAGCCGTGCAGGGAGCGCCGAGGCCGCTGCTCATGGCACATCGCGTTAGGCTCAACAGGCAGCGCCGGATTAAGACAATACACGGGATCAAGTGCCGCCGAGCTGCCCCGCCGCATATGCAGACGGTGAGGGATGCGCTGGCACCGCTGCTGCGGGACGGGGGTTTTGATGCCTGATGTTTTGGTGCGGTTTGTCGGACCCAGGCTGGGGTGTTTGCCGCTTGGTCGAAGCCAAAATCCCCAGCGGACCGGGGCGTTGCTGCTGAAACACGAGTTCCTCCCACGCGTGGGTACATTCTCTGGAAAGAGATAGAGGGAAAGCCCGGCTTGCCCAGAATGGTGAGGTCTCCTGCATCCTACACGCTGCCTCTGCTCCCTCTGCCTGACGTTCCCGCTTCACCAGGGGTGTTGGAATTGCCGGAGTAACCGGAGGCGTCTACACCTGGGTGGTCACCCTGGCGCTGGCCCAGGCCAGACGGAGGAATCTGCATTCAAACCAACATTGTTTGTTTTCACTGGGTTGGTTTTAACCTCCATTTACCCCAATCCAGGGTGCGGTGCGGTTCAATGGAGTGAACCCGCGGGTGCGGGAGGAGGTGGCGCAGGATGCGAACGCGCGGCCAATTTTGCGTGGTGGGTTTGGAGCTTGGCGGGCTCTGCGTGCTGTTCTTCTGGGTCTATGTTTGCTATTGTAAAACACACACAGGTGCCTTCTGGCGAGGGCTCTTCTCCCCGCGCCAGCGTTTGGCGCGATAACCCCGTTCCCAGCCTGGTTTCCATCTGAACCGCGCTCCGGGCTCCGTTTCCAGCCCGGCGAAGGCTTGGCCGTGCGGCTCGTGTGCCGCTGTGTCTGCACAGATTGAGTCGCCTCCTCGTCGCTTGGCTCCGCAGCGGCTCCGTGGGACCTTGGGGGTGATGCCAGCGCTGCGACACCCACGTAGGCCGACGCATCTGATCCTCCTCCTCTGAATTACTGGGTCAGCTCAGCTTGAACCATCTGCTCCGGTTCCCTCCCGGCCGGGCACCTGGCACCATGCAGCGATGCAGCAGCAGAGCCTTCATTCGCGGCGGAGGGAGGCGGAGGAGCCACGATGAGGGCTGGGAAGAAACATACTTAACCATTCCAGTCACCCGCCCGGCGTCGCGCTTTGCTTCAGATGCTGCAGCCGCCGCCGCTCGGGGGTTGCGGAGCCTCCCTGGTGTCACCGGGACGTGCCGGAGGGCAGCGGCGCTTGCAGCGGCTTTGCAGGTGACCCCAGAGACGGCTTGTGGCTGCGGAGCCGGGAGCTCCCGTGTTGCTGCTTCCTCGGGTGATGCTCCAGGCGGTGCTTCATCTACAGATGTTCCTCCTCACCTCGCAGCGCTTCACATGCTGTGTTTGCTGGCAGGGCTGGTGTGCAGCGTTAGCTCTTCCAGACCACTGCGTTCGCTGCTGCTTTCAGGCTGCGGCTCCCAGGGGAGCGAGTTGTGACACTTGTCACAACATCCCCGAGCGGGTGGACGTGGTGACGGGTCAGCATCGTGGTGCTTTCCTGCGGGGGCTCTGTTTCAGAGAATTGCAGAATGTCAGGGGTTGGAAGGGACCTTAAGCGGAACCTCCTGTGTTGCAGTTTGCACCCATTGCCCCTTGTCCTGTCCCTGGTTGTCACCAGCAGAGCCTGGCTCCATCCTCCTGACACTGCCCCTTTCCATCTTGATCCCCAGCAATGAGTCCCCCCTCAGGCTCCTCTTGTCCAGCTCCAGAGCCCCAGCTCCCTCAGCCTTTCCTCACACGGGAGATGCTCCACTCCCTCCAGCATCTTGGTGGCTGCGCTGGACTCTCTCCAGCAGTTCCCTGTCCTGCTGGAACTGAGGGGCCACAACTGGACACAAGATTCCAGGTGTGGTCTCCCCAGGGCAGAGCAGAGGGGCAGGAGAACCTCTCTGACCTACTGACCACCCCCTTCTGACCCCCCCCAGGTCCCATTGGCTTCCTGGCCACAAGGGCCCAGTGCTGGCTCAGCCCACAGCACCCGCTGTTCCCAGCTGGTCTCCCATCCAAGTACTGACCGGGCCCGACCCTGCTTAGCTTCCCAGATCAGACAAGGTGGGGCGTTCTCAGGGTGCTCTGGCTGTATATATTATATATATGTATATATATAATGTTCCCCAAGTATATCCTGGTATTATCTGAACTAAACCCTTTATTCAAGGGCAGAGCAGAGGGGCAGGAGAACCTCTCTGACCTACTGACCACCCCCTTCTAACCCCCCCAGGTCCCATTGGCTTCCTGGCCACAAGGGCCCAGTGCTGGCTCACAGTTTTACCTCTTTGCAGCTCCTCAGCTTTGCTTTCTGGCCTCTTTTTGTCTCCTCCTGATGCTGGGGGTTGCTCTCCAAGGCACAGACCACACAGCAGCCGAGGTGATGTGATGGACGAACAAAGAACGAAGCTGAGCGCCCCCTGGGCCGCGGGGGCTCCCGGCACAGCAAGTCACCTCCAGGACCAGCGGGATCGAGCCTGTGTTTTAGTATTTTGATATCACTCTTCCCTCTTGTCTTTCTGAGAAGTCAGGAGGACGCGTTAGCATAGCTTTCCCCATATCTTATTTCTGTTATCAATATCCTTGTGTGTATGATCCCCGGATGGTTGGGAGTGGAAATTCCCCGTGCCGGCTTGGACAGAGCTCTGCTGCAAGTGTTTAGATACCTGCAAAGCAACAAGCGACGTACCAGGGCATCCGATGCAACCGCTTCTGAGACACCTCGCTGGGCAGGCAGGAGATCCTTAAAACAGAACTGTCAAAGCAAAGAGCTCGTTCCCTTGGCAACAGTCATGTTGGAGATTGGCCTTAGGGTAGGAGCTAAAAAACATGCTCAAAAAAGTAGTTATCAGCTGTTTGCTGTCAACCTGGAGGAGGGTGGGAGAGGGTCCCCCTGCCGGGCTCTGCCTTGAGACGGGAGGGTGTGGGTGAGCTTGGGAATGAGTTCACAAGGGAATCGGTCGTGGTTTTGGGGTCCCAGGACAGTTCTGGCACTGCGGTGGCTCTCGTGGCGCTCGGATGATTCGTGGTGGCCCAGGATGAGGCTTTTCCCCCCTTGTCTGTTGTGTGCAGCATGTGCCGGAGCCGGGATCGCCGGTGGCCTCGAAGAGGCGATGGCGCTGGGGCTCCATGACGATGCCGCTGCCTTTTGCCGAGCTCATCGGCCACCGGAGTGCTGTGAATGTGCAAACACGGCTGAGCGGAGCCCCCAGCCCAGCTCCCCGTCCCCTGAGCACCCTGCTCCTGTCCCAGCTCCGTGCAGGGCCCGTTGGCCCTGGGGAGGGTGCTGTGTGCTGGGACTGCGCTGCGATGGGGCAGACGCGGAGTCCTGCTGCTCCGTGGTGCCCGAAGCCTCCAGGGCTGTGCCAGCTTGTCCACGAGCAGCCAGCGAGGAGGAGGAGGGTGATTAGAGGGCATCCTGCAGTGAGAGCTCCGGTGGCACTTGCAACCAACCTCTGATTGATTGCTAATTGCTGGCCGCGTTCCAGTTGCTTAACCCCGGGCAGGTGTCACCGTCAGCTTTCATGGCACTGGGCAGGGGCTGTCAGGGTGGTGACATGTCCCCGTGTCCTGGGAGAAGGCGGTAGCTCCACAATTTGCTGGTGCAGCTTGTGCTGAGTGTCAGTGCGCCCAGAGCGGGTCCTGCAGGGGCTCCGTGGGTCCTGCGCTGTGACCGGGGTCTCTAGGGTGGCCTCGAAAGGGTCCCAGCTTCTTCCCAGAATCATAGAATAGAATCATGTTGGGTGTAAGAGACCTTCAGGATCATTGAGTCCAACCATAACCCAACTCCATAACCCACGTCCCTCAGAACCTCGTCTAAACACCTTCCCAACCCCTCCAGGGATGGCGACTCCAGCACTGCCCTGGGCAGCCTGTTCAGCACCCAACAACCCTTTCCATGAAGAATTCTTCCTAATATCCAATATTCCAGGTGTGGTCTCCCCAGGGCAGAGCAGAGGGGCAGGAGAACCTCTCTGACCTACTGACCACCCCCTTCTAACCCCCCCCAGGTCCCATTGGCTTCCTGGCCACAAGGGCCCAGTGCTGGCTCATGGTCCCCCTGCTGTCCCCAGGACCCCAGCTCCCTTTTCACTGCTCCAGCAGCTCATTCCCAACTTACACTGGAACCTGGGCTTGTTCTGCCCACATTCAAGACTCTACACTTGCCCTTGTTCTATTTCATCACATTTCTCCCCCAGCTCTCCAGCCTGTCCAGGTCTCTGATGGCAGCACAGCTTCCAGTGTCACCCACTCCTCCCAGCTTGGTGTCACCAGCAAACTTGCTGATAGTCCACTCAATTCCCTCGTCTAAATCGTTAACGAATATATTGAATAATATCAGCCCCAGTACTGACCCCTGAGCCACAGCACTGGATACATCTGGAGCTTGGACAGCTCGTTGCTCCCCCCGTTGACATAGGGATCTCCCACCATCCCCATCATCCGCGGGACCGCGGGGCGGCACCGAGCGGATGCGCCGGAGCACGGGCACGTTTCTCCCTCTAAGAAAACACGGAGCGAGCTGCTGGTGCGGAGGAGCCGGTATGTGGGTACCCAGACTGTGGATCCACACCGTGCGGCTCAGCTGGCGCAGCAGATGCCTGAGCCCGCTTGGCCGGGTGCGCCATCCAACCCATCAAAGCTGCTCCGGCGTCGGAAACGGAGCTTCGTGGCTGGGAGTGAATTACTAAAGCGCAGCACTCGGAGGCGAGAGAGCTCGTCATGGAGAACGTCTGTGTCAACAGAGATAAATTGGAGCTTTACGATGACAAAACTAAACTAAATAGGGAGGAATGAGGAAAGCGAGAAGTGTGTTTGGCGTGATGGCTCTAGGACTGGCGGCGCTGGAGGGATTGGAGCAGCGGGTGTTTTCCTCTGGTGCTGCCCCAGCAAAGATGCTTTGGAAAGGGCGGATGTGCCGGCGGAGGGACCCGGTGGCTCCGGCTGCACCGACGCAGCTGCTGCTGGAAGGAGCCGGGAGAGACACGTACGTTGTTTTCCCTCCATAAATATGAATGCGGCCCCCCCCGCAAAGTGCACAGATTTAATTAATGGAATATTGATTTTTCTAGAGCGCGGCGCTTCTCTAATTTCGCGGCTCCGACGGGGATCTGGAACAAGCACAGGCAGCAGTTTGTGCCCAAAGCGGGGGGCTGGCAAAGCCTTTGCGGTGGCATCTTGTGGGACGCCTGCGGTTGCTCTGCCTGTCCCCAGGTGCGCTGCTTTCACCAAAAACGGGTTAATTCTCCTCATGCAGTTACAAACCTTTCTGTTCCATCACTCGTTATTTGGACTTAGTCTGAGAACAAGAGATCCCAGCCCAGCACAGTTAATGTGTTGAATTGCTCTGCTCTGAGAGCCAAGGACACTCTGAGCTCTGCCCACAGGGGGGAGGCAGCGAGGAAGGGGATGGACGGACAGAGCTGGACTGACACCCACATTTATCAATAAGACTATTCCAGCCCATTAGTGACATGCTGATTATTTAAGAGTGGGGCCTTCCAGTTTCTGTCTCTCTCTTCTCTTTGCTCATCTTGCCCTGGGTGTCACCGGCCGTGGGTCTGTGCGGTGCCCTGGGTGACTCCGGCTGTGGGACACGGGTGACTCCGGCTATGGGACACGGGTGACACCGGCTGTGGGACACGGGTGACACCGGCTGTGGGACACGGGTGACACCGTCTGGCCCTGCCCCACCCCGGTAACACCCCTTGCTCTGTTTAACCTCCCCACACTAATACCTTAATGAGGCCAGTGCTGTGACAGGTGATGGTAATTGTGTTAATTAAGAGATTGGGTCTGTTCTGCATGGGTTTTAGACCCTGTCCTCAGCTGCAGCCAAGTCGGAGTGGTCTGAGTTTGGCCAACAGCGGCTTGCAACAGCCTAATCCCCTAATTAGAGTCGTAGCAGCACAAAGGCATCGTTAACCAAATTAAAACGAGCCCACGGGCGGATAGGAGGAGCTCACCCAATGCATCGGCATTTCCAATGGTCCTTGCCATGCCCGGACCTTGTGCGGGCTGGGGATGTGTCGGTGAGGAGCCCGAGTTGTGCCCAGGGGACGGGAATGGGCTGCGGATGCTTCGGTTGGTGTCGGGGACGGCTCCATCATCCCCTGGAAAGGGGAAGGAGACGGGACCCGGAGGCTCTTGAGCCGTGTAGCAACAGCCGAGGGTCGCCCATCAAACCCAGCAGGTGGGGAGGAGCGTGAAACGGTGGGGATCGAGCGCGGAGTCCGCAGCCTTGGAGTGTGTTTAATCCGAATTTGCTGCGTTTCTGCTGCCGCGGGTGGGCAGGGGGGGTTTGTGCATTTCCAGCGCGGGTTTTCCTGGGGTTTAACGCGAGCCAAGCCTGGCGGCCTCGTCCTCTGCCCTCCCAACCCGCTTCCCGGCCGGAGCTTTGGGAACGGGCGATGTGAGCGATAGAAAGGATTTCCCTTCGACGTTCTGAGTGGGAAATGGGGAAATCCAGCCGAAGCTGCGTCCACCTCTCTCCTGATCGCGGGAGCTTCTCGCAGGCAGCGAATATCATGCTTGTGAAATCAGGGGTGCGTGGGGACGCGGGCAGGGTCACTCGGGGGTCCCCAGGGCGAATCGGTGCTTAAATGTGAGTAAGTTGGGCCGAGACAGACGGCGCCGCGTGGGGAAGCCCCGTGAGCGCCCTGCGAGCCGGGCGCGTGTTGGCTTTCCCGAAATAGCCGACCTTGGGGCGGGCGGAGGTACCTGATCCTGCCGCTGCTCTTGGCTGCCCTTGGGCAGCGCGGAGCCGTCGGGAGCCCGAGGAACCCAAGGACGATGCCTGAGCTGTGGACGCGCAGCCCGGAGGTGCGTGAGTCATAGAATCGTTTCGGTTGGAAGAGACCCCAACCCATGTCCTGAGAACCTCATCTGTGTGTATTTCAACCCCTCTGGGATGGCGACTCCAGCACTGCCCTGGGCAGCCTGTTCCAACACCCACAGCCCTTTGGGGAGAAATCACCCCAAATTTCCAACCTCACCCTCCTGGTGCAACTTGTGGCCGTTTCCTCTGGTCCTATCACTTGCTGTCCCTGTAAGGAGTGACACGGAGAGTGGGACACCAAGTGCACCCCACAGCCCACGCTCAATGGGCCATGGATGCTCTTGCAGGAGGCGGCTGGTGGAGCATCCCAGCAGATCCTGCCCACTGATCCTTCTACAGCTCTATTGGGGTTGTTGCTGGCTGGGAAACGGGGTCACTGTGGGAGCCAAAGCTGATAGAGGCAGGTCCCTGGTGTCCCCGGGGGCTTGGGGACACTTCTGTGTTCCTCCCTTCACTTGGTTGCTCAGAGATGCTTGTGGAGAGGTGATGCTGCTTAGATAGAGAGAGGTTCTCCTGCCCCTCTGCTCTGCCCTGGGGAGACCACACCTGGAATCTTGTGTCCAGTTGTGGCCCCTCAGCTCCAGCAGGACAGGGAACTGCTGCAGAGAGTCCAGCGCAGCCACCAGGATGCTGGAGGGAGTGGAGCATCTCCCGGGTGAGGAAAGGCTGAGGGAGCTGGGGCTCTGGAGCTGGACAAGAGGAGCCTGAGGGGGGACTCATTGCTGGGGATCAATATGGAAAGGGGCAGTGTCAGGAGGATGGAGCCAGGCTCTGCTGGTGACAACCAGGGACAGGACAAGGGGCAATGGGTGCAAACTGCAACACAGGAGGTTCTGCTGGAAGATGAGAAGCAACTTGTTGGGGTGAGGGTGGCAGAGCCTGGCCCAGGCTGCCCAGGGAGGGTGTGGAGTCTCCTTCTCTGCAGACATTGCAACCCCCTGGACACCTTCCTGTGGAACCTCAGCTGGGTGTTCCTGCTCCGGGGGGTTGCACTGGATGAGCTTTCCAGGGCCCTCCAGCCCCTCCCATTCTGTCACTCTGATGCCGTGTCCCCGCTGACCTCTCGTGTCTGTGTCCAGAGAGCCAGCCCACGACGTCGGATGAGACCGTGGTGGCCGGCGGGACCGTGGTGCTCAAGTGCCAGGTGGAGGACCCCGATGACTCCTCGCTGCAATGGTCCAACCCTGCCCAGCAGACCCTCTACTTCGGGGAGAAACGAGGTACGTGCGCAGCTCCAGAATCAGAATCGTAGAATCATTTCAGTTGGAAGAGACACTCAGGATCATTGAGTCCAACGACTGGGCAAAGCACGAGCCAGTGGAGGGGTGTGATGGTGCTGAGCCTCTTGTCTCTTTTCCGCCAGCCCTGCGAGATAACAGGATCCAGCTGGAGCGCTCCACGCCCAACGAGCTGACCATCAGCATCAGTGACGTGGTGCTGTCAGACGAGGGGGAATATACCTGCTCCATCTTCACCATGCCCGTGCGGACCGCCAAGGCGCTGGTCACCGTGCTGGGTGAGCCATGGGGGGCCCCAAACCTGCTCCCCGTCTCCTGCTTGTAACTGTCTGTGTGTTTAACCCGAGCTGGCAATGAGACCACGGAGCCGCTCACTCACCCCATAGGGGAGAGAATCCAAAGGGAAGGGAGAAATTGGATTGAGATAAACACAGTGTAATAAGATAACAGAATACTAAGACACTACTAGTAAATATATATATATAATAGAAATAAAAGATAGTTCAGGCAATTCCTCATGAACACGCTGAGCAGCCAGTCCCAGGAAACGGCCCCTGGTCCCACAGCCCATCCCAGAGAGAGAAAAGAGGGAAAGAGGCAGAAAAGCCCAGAGGCCTCTGCAAAATGGCAAAAGGCCCAACTAAACGTCCCGACCAAAACTCCCCCGGTTGCACCAAAAAGAGCAAAGAGAAGAGAGAGCCGGAAACTGGAAGGCCCCACTCTTAAATAATTAGCATGACACTAATTGGCTGGAATACTCTGATTGATAAATGTGGGTGTCAGTCCAGCTCTGTCCGTCCATCCCCTTCCTCGCTGCCTCCCCCCTGTGGGCAGAGCTCAGAGTGTCCTTGGCTCTCAGAGCAGAGCAATTCAACACATTAACTGTGCTGGGCTGGGATCTCTTGTTCTCAGACTAAGTCCAAATAACGAGCGATGGAAAAGGAAGGTTTGTAACTGCATGAGGAAAATTAACCTGTTTTCAGTCAAACCAGCACATTGCGAGGTGCTGTCCATCCAGCCGTTCATCTCTGCCGCTCCCGTATCCCTTCCCGTTACCTCGTCCTCGCCGTGTTTGTTGATGTGTCTCTATGTGCGTCTGTCTCTGGGTGGCAGCACCCGCACAGCTAATGGGCTGTTGTATTTCTTGCCTCCTCCTCCTCCACCAGGAGTCCCCCAGAAACCCCAGATCTTCGGCCACGAGCAGCCCATCGATGAGGAGAAGGTGGCCCGGCTGACCTGCCGCTCCTCGGGCAGCAAACCCGCCGCCCAGCTCCGGTGGAGGAAGGGCAACAAGGAGCTGAAGGGTGGGTGCCGCGCCGGGGCCGTGCCCGGGGGGCTGGGGAGCACCAGGGGGCTCCAGGGGCTGCAGATGTGCTGGTGCTGGGCCACATTGGCATCCTGTGCTCCTGCCAGCAAAGGGACGGGACAACAAAGATGCTGGAGGGAGTGGAGCATCTCCCGTGTGAGGAAAGGCTGAGGGAGCTGGGGCTCTGGAGCTGGACAAGAGGAGCCTGAGGGGGGACTCATTGCTGGGGATCAAGATGGAAAGGGGCAGTGTCAGGAGGATGGAGCCAGGCTCTGCTGGTGACAACCAGGGACAGGACAAGGGGCAATGGGTGCAAACTGCGACACAGGAGGTTCCGCTGGAAGATGAGAAGCAACTTGTTGGGGTGAGGGTGGCAGAGCCTGGCCCAGGCTGCCCAGGGAGGGTGTGGAGTCTCCTTCTCTGCAGACATTCCAACCCCTGGACACCTTCCTGTGGAACCTCAGCTGGGTGTTCCTGCTCCGGGGGGTTGCACTGGATGAGCTTTCCAGGGCCCTTCCAATCCCTGACATTCTGGGGTTCTGTGATTCTGTGACCGGCTGTCCCCTGCTCAACACACATAGAATCATAGAATCATTTTGGTTGGAAGAGACCTTCAGGATCATCGAGTCCATCCATAACCCAACCAACTCCCTAAAAGAACCTCGTCTAAACACCTTTTCAACCCTGCAGGGATGGTGACTCCAGCACTGCCCTGGGCAGCCTGTTCAATGCCCCACAGCCCTTTGGGGAAGAAATTGTTCCTAAATCCAACCTCAACCTCCCCTGGCGCAACTTGAGGCCGTTTCCTCTGCTCCTGGCGCTTGTTCCTGGGGAGCAGAGCCCGACCCCCCTGGCTCCAAGCTCCTTTCAGGCAGTTCAGAGATCAGAAGGTCTCCCCTCAGCTCCTGTTCTCCAGCTGAACCCCCCAGGTCTCTCAGTCTCCATCACACTTGTGCTCCAGCCCCTCACCAGCTCCATCACCTCCTCTGCACCCTCTGTAGTATTTCAGTGTCCTTCTTGTGATGAGAGGCCCAAAACTGACCACAGGATTCAAGGTTTGGCCTCCCCAGTGGCACAATCACTTCTCTAGTCCTGCTGGCCACACTATTCCTGATCCAAGCCAGGGTGCTGGTGGCCTTTCTGGTGTCATCTGGTGCCTCTGCTGGCGCCGTGTGTCCGTCAGCTCCGACATCCCTGTCCCGCAGATGAGGGCACCGAGGTTGTGGAGGATCCCAACGGCAAGACCTTCACGGTGAGCAGCCGCGTGGAGTTCCGCGTCACCAAGGAGGACAACGAGGCCGAGGTGACCTGCACCGTGGACCACGAGTCGCTGCAGAACGCCGAGCGGTCCACCACGCAGAAGCTGCAGGTCCACTGTACGTGCCCCGTGGGGCCGCGTGGGGAGGGGACGGGGCTGCGCTGAGGGACGCGGGAGCTGCCCCCAAAGCGCTGCCCCCACCCCAGTGCGCCCTCCCACCCACAGAGCGCTCGTGGAGCTTGGGGAAGGCGTTTTGGGTTTTGGGGTGCATGCGGGCTCCTGCAGAGCGTGGGGCAGGGACAGACTGTCCCCCAACTCTTCCTCTCCTCCTTTTGCAGACAAACCGACAGCAAAGATCGAGCCGCATCCCCAGTACCCGCGGGAGGGCGAGAAGCTCCAGCTGCAGTGCGACGGGCAGGGCAACCCCATGTAAGGCTCCCCCTCTCCTTCCTCCCCCCCAGCCCTCCCAAAATCACCGCGGAGCCCTCCTGGAGCTCGGGCCGGGCATCGCGGCCTCGCGCCGACGCCAAGCAGGGCCGGGCGCCCCACGGGGAGCAGGCAAAGCCCACGTCCTCTCCTGGAGCGCTAGAGCCGTCCTGGCTCATGTCTCGAGGGGTATTTCCCTCCTGGTTAAATACACCCTCACCCTCATTGCCCCCATGGTGGTTTAACCCGAGCTGGCAATACAACCACGCAGCCGCTCACTCACCCAATAGGGGAGAGATCAAAGGGAAGGGAGAAACTGGATTGAGATGAACACAGTTGAATAAAATAACAAGATACTAATATACTGCTAGTAAATATATATATAATAGAAATAAAAGGTAGTCAAGGCAATTCCTCATGAACACGCTGAGCAGCCAGTCCCAGGAAACGGCCCCTGGTCCCACAGCCCATCCCAGAGAGAGAAAAGAGGGAAAGAGGCAGAAAAGCCCAGAGGCCTCTGCAAAATGGCAAAAGGCCCAATTAAACGTCCCGACTGAACTTCCCAGCTACCCCAGAGAGATTGGAACAGCCAACCGCAAGTTCCCAACTCTCCTTAAATAATCAGCATGTCACTAATTGGCTGGAATAGTCTTATTGATAAATGTGGGTGTCAGTCCAGCTCTGTCCGTCCATCCCCTTCCTCGCTGCCTCACCCCTGTGGGCAGAGCTCAGAGTGTCCTTGGCTCTCAGAGCAGAGCAATTCAACACATTAACTGTGCTGGGCTGGTATCTCTTGTTGTCAAACTAAGTCCAAATAACGAGCGATGGAAAAGGAAGGTTTGTAACTGCATGAGGAGAATTAACCCGTTTTTAGTTAACTCAGCGCACCCTCTCCATGCGCTGCCCCCGCCTGTCCGGGTGCTGGGGAGGGTGCTGGTCGCTCAGCTCCGTCCGCTCCGCAGCCCCCAGGAGTTCCTGTGGGAGAAGGAGGGCAGCGACGCGCCGCTGCAGCTCAGCTCCGACAGCGTCCTCATCTTCCCCTTCCTCAACAAGAGCGACAGCGGCACCTACGTCTGCACGGCCACCAGCTCCATGGGCAGCGTGGTGGCCAAGTACAACCTGGACGTCAGCGGTAAGCGGGGCGCCCGGCGTCACCCGGGGGGCGCAGCCCCCTCCATCCCGGCCGTGTGTCCCCGTTTGGGGACGCAGGGACCCAGGGAGGGCTGCGGTGGAGGGGGGGGTGTGTATGTGATGCTGCGCGCTGGCGGAGCCACATCCAGCCGCTCCGTCCTTGCCTGCGCTGCGCGGAACCGCTGCCTGGGGCTGAGCAGGGCAAAGAGCAGTTTGGGGGGCTTGGGGTCCCCGTTTCCCCCCATGGACGGCGGGTGCGATGGGGGAGTTGACACTGCTGAGTCTCTGGGACGGGGGGAACGGTGCTGCTCGTTGTGTCACCTCGTTGTGTCACCTCGTTGTGTCACCTCGTTGTGTCACCTCGTTGTGTCACCTCCGTGAACCAAGGAGGGTTTCCAAATGTCACTGACCCCTCCAGAGCACGAGGTGCCCTGGGAGCCCCGTCCCGAGCTTCCGGAGACCCAGTCCCCTGTCCCCAGAGTGTGTCACCGCTCGTCACCCTGCCCGGCGCTGTCCCCTCGCTGCCTGCCCTGCCCGGCTGTGCTGTGCCACCGCGTTGCTGTCCTTGTGTCCCGCCACGTCCACACGCTGCAGCTTTGTGTGCTGGTGGGACCCCGTTTCCCTGCGGTTTTGACCTTGGATTTGGGGTTAACCTCCTCTTCTGCCCAATCTGTTGCCATCGCTATGAGCCTTGGACCCTCCATGTTCCAGCCGTCCCCGGTGCCTCCGTTCCCCCCCGTCCCCTTGTCCTCCCGTCCTGTTCTGGGCGCTTTGGGCATCCGGCGTGGCTCTGGGTGGCGGGAGCGCATGGCAGCGACGGCAGCTCGTGTCCCCAAATCTGCCCCCTCTGCCTGTCCGGAATGAGCCCCCAGCGCCCAACCCCGTGAGGTCGTCCCTTTGTCACCCCCTGTGTCCCTGCTGTGCCCCTGGGGCTGGAGTCTGCACAGGGAGCTGGTTTTGGAGCCTGGCTCTGGGCACATAGCAGCACCCAGAGCCCTCAGCACCCATCCGTGGGCTCACAGCAGCACCCAGAGCCCTCAGCACCCATACAGAGCCCTAAGCACCCATCCACGGGCTCACAGCAGCACCCATAGCCCTCAGCACCCATCCACGGGCTCACAGCACCATCCAGAGCCCTCAGCACCCATACAGAGCCCTAAGCACCCATCCACGGGCTCACAGCAGCACCCATAGCCCTCAGCACCCATCCACGGGCTCACAGCACCATCCAGAGCCGTCAGCACCCATCTGTGGACTCACAGGAGCACCCAGAGCCCTAAGCACCCATCCAGAGCCCTCAGCACCCATCCACGGGTTCACAGCAGCACCCGCAGTGCTCAGCACCCGGAGCCCTCAGCACCCGTCCATGGGCTCACAGCAGCACCCAGAGCCCTCAGCACCCATCCGTGGGCTCACAGCAGCACCCAGAGCCCTCAGCACCCATCCGTGGGCTCACAGCAGCACCCAGAGCCCTCAGCACCCGTCCATGGGCTCACAGCAGCACCCAGAGCCCTCAACGCTGTCCCCAAGCACACAGAACGCGGGTGTCCTCACCCCCTCGGTGTCCCAGTCCCCAGCAGACGAGCTCCACGTCTGGGCTCGGTTCTCCATGTCACATCATCCCTCTCTTTCCCCAGAGCCGCTCGAGTCTCGGGCACCGTCGGGCGAGCCCTCGAGCCCACCCGTGACAGGGGGGCCGGGCCGGTCCCCGAGGGGCTGTGTAGAACAGTGTAGGTGGCACCTCGCGGTGGGTGACACTTTCCAGACACCGCCGGACCCGCGGGGTCCCTCCCAGAGGAAGGGGCCGCAGGGGTGCTGGATGGGGACTCGTTCCCAGGACGGTGGCAGGAGAAGGAGCGGGACCAAGAACGGGGTTGTGGAAGGAGCTGCTGAGAAGAACGAGTCCCACGAGGCCGGGGGGAGCCGGGGTCCCCTTTCCTTGTCCCCTCCCGCGGTTGATTCATGTCCCTGTGTTTTTGTCGTCTTCCCCAGATCTTTCCCAGCTCCCCACCCCACACGTTCACTCCACTCCAGCCCCTCCGCCGGGCCCTTCCCAGCCCATCTCTCATGCTTCCATGGCCACCGCTTCATCCTTCACTCCAGCTCCCGTCCAAGGTACCGTAAGCTCCTTTTCTCTCTCTTTACGGACCCGGCGGGAGAAGCTCCACAGGAGGATGGTGCCACCATCGCCACATCCCATGTTGCCCAGCCGGGCTCCGGTCCCTGTGCAGCTCCTTGGTGTGTGTGGGCTCTGCACCATCTCAGCACTTTGCGTGGTGGTAACACGACAGGAAGAGCCAAAACCGCCGAGCGTGGGCTGCGCCGCGGTCCCTCCAGCTCCCCCGCAGGCTGTGGTGGCAGCAACCAGTGCCTTGTGTCCACGGGAGACGTTGTCCCCCCGTCCTGTCACCTCCCCGCTGTGTCTCCCACTCCGTGCTGTCTGAACGCCACCTCTAAACGTCTCTGCACTGTCCCCCCATCCTCCCCACCCTACAGCTCTATTGGGGTTGTTGCCGGCTGGGAAACGGGGTCACTGTGGGAGCCAAAGCTGATAGAGGCAGGTCCCTGGTGTCCCTGGGGGTTTGAGGACACTGCTGTGTTCCTCCCTTCACTTGGTTGCTCAGTGATGCTTGTGGAGAGGTGATGCTGCTTAGATAGAGAGAGGTTCTCCTGCCCCTCTGCTCTGCCCTTGAATAAAGGGGTTAGTTCAGATACTATCAGGATATACTTGGGAAACATATATATACATAATGTAATATATGCAGCCATAGCACCCTGAGAATGCCCCATCTTCTCTGATCTGGGAAGCTAAGCAGGGTCGGGCCCGGTCAGTACTTGGATGGGAGACCGTCCAGATCCACAGCCAGAGCACCCTGAGAACACCTGATCTGGGAAGCTAAGCAGGGTCGGGCCCGGTCAGTGCTTGGATGGGAGACCAGCTGGGTCCAGAGAGGTTCTCCTGCCCCTCTGCTCTGCCCTGGGGAGACCACACCTGGAATCTTGTGTCCAGTTGTGGCCCCTCAGCTCCAGCAGGACAGGGAACTGCTGGAGAGAGTCCAGCGCAGCCACCAAGATGCTGGAGGGAGTGGAGCATCTCCCGTGTGAGGAAAGGCTGGGGGAGCTGGGGCTCTGGAGCTGGACAAGAGGAGCCTGAGGGGGGACTCATTGCTGGGGATCAAGATGGAAAGGGGCAGTGTCAGGAGGATGGAGCCAGGCTCTGCTGGTGACAACCAGGGACAGGACAAGGGGCAATGGGTGCAAACTGCAACACAGGAGGTTCCGCTGGAAGATGAGAAGCAACTTGTTGGGGTGAGGGTGGCAGAGCCTGGCCCAGGCTGCCCAGGGAGGGTGTGGAGTCTCCTTCTCTGCAGACATTCCAACCCCTGGACACCTTCCTGTGGAACCTCAGCTGGGTGTTCCTGCTCCGGGGGGGTTGCACTGGATGAGCTTTCCAACCCCTCACATTCTGGGGTTCTGTGACTCGCTCCCCCAGGAGCTGACACTGACGGCCGTCGCTTTCCCCTCCTGGCTTCCCCCGCTCCCTTCCCTCCCCTCGCTCCCAGCTCTGTCTGCAGCAGGATGGAGCCGATGGATCCCAGCAGGGCAGGATGGGCGCCCCAGGGCACCCGTGGGACAAGCAGCAGCCTCTGCTGCATCCTCACCGTCTCCTCTGTTTTATCTCCCTGTGTCCGAGCAGATGCCAGCCCGGTGCCCTCCACCTCCAGCACATACCACGCACTGATCGGCGGGGTGGTCGCCGTCATCGTCTTCCTCCTCCTCAGCCTCCTCATCGTGTTGGGGCACTACCTGATCAGGCACAAAGGTACGGGGTCCGGGGAGCAGGGCTGCGTCCCAGCGAGCGGCAGCGTGGGGCAGGGGCCAAGGGGCGTCCTGCAGACCCACAGAAACCCAGCGGAGCGCTCCCGGGTTCGGGGGCTGCTGCGGAGACACCCCAGCGAGTCCTCGGACGCGGCGTCGACCCCGTTTCTCCATCTCTTCATGGTTTGGCACCCGCTGCCCCCGCCTCCCTCTCCATCCCTCGCGCCCTCCACCTTCCCCAACACCATTTCCATCTCCCCATCCCCGGCCTTTTCATCCGCCCGGCAGGTTTGTGCATAAGACACGGGGAGACGGTCACACCCAGACATCGGCAAAACCCCGCAGAGGTGATGTGTGAGTAAGAGCCCCCCACCCCCTGTCGCCTCTGCCCCACGCCGTGCTGGCACCGGGGCCACCGGGGCTACCGGGAGCCGGAGCCTCCTCGCAGGCGGCAGTTTTGCAGAGAAACCCTCCTGTGTTCTGCGGGACCGGGATGCGGGGAGGGCAGATGAACCCGGTGGGGACGCAGCTTCACCGTCTGGCTGGAAACCGCGACAGCTCGAGCGGCCACATGGTCCAACTCAGGGCTCGCCCCATGAAACCAGTGACTTTTCCATTGCAGGCCAAACCCAAAGGACTTTGCAGCTCTGCCCCACGGCCCCCCCAGGCGGCCCAGCTTGTTTGGGGAGCGGGGTGCACACCGGGCCCCCCGTGACGCTGCCCCCTCTCCCCACGCAGGCACCTACCTGACCCACGAGGCCAAGGGCTCGGACGACGCGCCGGACGCCGACACGGCCATCATCAACGCCGAGGGCGGCCAGAGCGGCGGCGACGACAAGAAGGAGTATTTCATCTAGGGGAGCGAGCGGGAGAGAGCGAGAAATGGAGCCAACAGACCCCGACGCAAACGGAAACCAGACCACAAACCCCACTCAACCCAACAGATTTTCACGTGCCCGGCACGGGCAGACAGACAGACGGACAGAGGGATGGCAGGACAGAGAGCGGAGAGCGACCAGCCTGAGACGTGATGCTTCTTCTTGAACTTGTACAAACCGTTCCTACTCGGAGCAGCGAACGCCCCGGCCCCATTTGCTTGCTTGCGCCTCCATCCCTGCGCCCGGCACTCGCACCAAACACGGACCAACCAGTGAGTGAGCGACTTTCCTTCTTCCTTTGGACCTTTGCTTTGGTTTTGTGGCTGCACTTTGCTTTCGGGCCCTCGGTTGGGATGTGGGGCTGGGGTCCATGTAGCTCTTTTCCTTTTGTTTCTCTCCATTTTTGGTTTCTTTGACATCCAAGGATAAAATCAGCTCCGGCGCGTTCCCGTCGCTTCCCCGGCCGGGACGCGGCTCTGGGGTCGAGCAGGGGGGGACCCCAGGCCCCAAATGTGATTTTGTCCTTGGTGGTTCTTGTCCAAGTGTCCATTGGGAGGGAGATCTGTCCTCGTGCGGTACGTGTGTGATCGGGGGATGAGCTTCCAGGGCGGGAGCCGCCGAGCCCCCTGGACCCACCGGGTGCTGCGGCTCCCCGGTGCCACCCCAGGGGAGGGGGGGGAGGTTTGGTCTTGGGGGGGCGAATCCAGAGAGAAACAAACAAGCCTCAACTTGACAAATTCTCACATTTGGAAACGTCGATTTAAACCCATCTATTGAGATGTTCAGTGCGGGAGGAGGCCGGGGGGGGGGCCGTGACCGTCACCGCTCCCCTCCACCCTACAAAAGGGGGTTCGGAGCCTGCGGGTGGCTCCGGACAGAGGTGACGCAGCCGCTGCTGGGCTGGGGATGCAGCCCAGAGCGGCGCAAGACCTGCGATCGAGTCCTCTGCCCGAGACGTGCAGAGCGGGATCTGCTGCTGGGGCTGCTCGTCCCCCTCCCCGGCGCTCGGAAAGGGCCGTGTCCCTCTCGGCTCCAAGAGCTGCAGCCAACAGTGGCCGAAGTGCCCGGCTTTAGCATCTTGGTCATGCGGGGTCTCCAGGGAGGCTTTGGGGGTCTCCAAGGAGGCTTTGGGGGTCTCCGAGGAGGCTTTGGGGGTCTCCGGGAGGCTTTGGGGGTCTCCGGGAGGCTTTGGGGGTCTCCGAGGTGGCTTTGGGCATCTCCAGGGAGGCTTTGGGGGTCTTCAGGGAGGCTTTGGGGGGCTCGTCCAACCTCTTACCGCGTCACCGTTTCTTCCAAGACAAAACCGAGCAGCCTCCCCAACCTCCCCAGCGTGTCCCCAGGGTCCCCACCCACACGGCCACAGGATGGGGCTGCGGGGGGCTGCACCCCCCAATATCCGCAGGACCCCCGTGGGGAGCCAGGGCCGGTAATTCACCCCCGCGCTGAGGTTTTCCGGCGTCTCCCGGTGCGGACACGAGGGGTTTGCAGGGGCGCACCCCTTCGATTTCGGGTTGTCTGGAGGAGGAGAGGAAGGAGGAGAAGCCCTCGGGGTGTGGGGAACCTCACGGGCTCGTGGGGTCCCATGTGGGGCTGGAGCCGAGCAGGCGAGGAAGAGGAGGCACAGTGGGTGCCGACGGCGGCGAGCGAGGGACACGTTTGTGGCACCGGGGCGAGCGGGTTCATGGTGCGCCGGGGTCGGCGCCTCAAGGGAAGGGCACGAAACCTCTGTCCTAGCGGGCAAAGGGAACCTGTGGTTTTCTCCATGTCGTTCCTTCCCGTCTCTTTGGAGGAGGAGGATGCTCCGAGCTCGTCTCAAGGGCCGCGGGTGTCGATGCCGTTACCCGCGCACCGAGCGCGTGTGGATGCGCTGCCTGACGATCTTTAACACCCGCTATCGAACAGACGTAATTCCTTCAAATCAAAAACGCAAGGACGTGTTTTTCGAGCACGGTTTAATCTCATTGTAAATCTACGCAAAGCAAATGGACACAAAGCAAACCCCGACTCGGGGCTCTGGGCGGGATGGGGGGATTGATCCCCAGGGACGGGGAGGTGGGAGCTGAGCTTGCACAGGGAGATGCGACGGGCACCTTGGTGACGGTGACGCCCCCGGTGCTGCCGGCGGAGGGTGTTTTGGTGGAGAAGCCGCTTTGGGGGGCACAGACAAATAGGTTTTGGGGGTACGGCGGGCGTTGGAGCGATGCGGCGAACACGCCGTGGGCGCCAAGAGGAACACGCAGCCATGGAGCGGGGGCACCCCGTTGTGCCCCGGCGCGGTGACGCGGCGCACGGGGCCGGTTGTAGGTACAAGAGGTGGCGTGAAGGGGTGAGAAGCTGCGCCTTGGTGGGGTGACGTGGCCACGGTGCCGCAGCCAAGAGGGGACGCCGGGCTCGCGTCCTGTGCTCCAGCACCCGGCAAACCGGGCCCAGGGCACCCGCGGCCACCGTGGCCACCGGCGCTGGGCCTGGGGAGCCGCGACGCGGCCACTTTGGGGGCCGAGGGGGATTCGGGGCCCCGTTTCTGGCCAGGCCCGTGTCCTCCCGCTCGCCGGCCGTGGCACTGAACTCTCAATAGACACGAAAGCCATATTTGTGGGGAGCTCTGGAGACGCCGTGGGGCAGCGGGGCAGAGGACGGTCTGTGGTGTTGTGCTGTGTTCTTGTGTGTACATACAAAGGGAGACGACGAACGTTTGATGTGACTTTATAACCTTTCTAATATCCTGTGCTAATCTTGGAAAATAATCCTATAAATATATCTGGATTACACACGTTACCTGCCTGAGTGTCTTTGCTTCTCCTTGGGGAGGGGACGGACGTGGCGCATGGGGACGCAGCAGCCCCCCAAAAACATCAACTCCAGCCCTCCTGACCCCCCAAAACACAGCGGCCATCAGCCCCATGGCCCCAGAACCCCCAGCCCCAAATCTCCCCATCTACATCCCCCAGACCCCACTGCAGACACCCAGCCCACGACCCCCAGCTCCCCCCACATTATCAGCCCATGGTGACCCCACAGCATCTGGTCTCCCCACGGGACGTCCCATGGGAAATCTGGGGATTCTCTTGCCATACAGGACCCGGAAAGCACCAGGAGGGTCCCCTGGGCCACCCCGTGCCCACACGGTCCATCCCGCGCCCCACGGGTGACACCGCGCACGCCGGAGCCCGAGCCAGCAACGGGAGCGTCCGCACGGGCGGGGCGCCCGTAAACACGGTTCCTAATTAATTTAAGGTGTTCTGCCAAGAAGTGATTGTTTCCTGCTGGAGAAATCGCGGGTTTGCTGTGGCGGCTCAGCCGCTTTCCCGGCAGCGCCGGCGCCGCCGTTTCCTTTGGGCCCTGGCAAAGGGGGTTGAGCAGGCGGCTCTTATCTCCATAGCGCAGCCGTGCCCAGTGCCTTTTGGAGAGTGTGCGCCCGTGTGTGTGCGCCCCGTGTGAGCACCCCCAACGTGCACCCCAACGTGCACCCCCTGTGCCGCACAGCGCCCATCGGAGACCCCAAAACCAGAGGAGCAGCTGCAGACCACGGGGCGCATCATGGGCAACTGCATCGTGGTGGTGAGTGTCTCTCCCCGCTCCATCTCCGCGGTGATTTCCCACCGTGCCGGACACGGCGCCGCGTGCGGAGCGCTCGGTGGGTTCGCGCTCGCCCACCATGGGGTTTGCGCCCCCGCTTTGAGGCTGGAAGGAAATTGGGTGCGGTGGGACAATCGCACGGCGCTCGAGGTGTCACCGCAGGCGTCGTCCCCTCCCCGCGGCGTGTCCCTCCCTGATAAACCGCTGGCTCGACCCGCACCGGGGTTGTGTGCGAATCCATCGCTGGGGAGCGGCGGCTCATTGCAGGGGACACTTCAAGTGACGCCGTGGGACGTGGGGACATCCCCGCGTGACCCCGCGTGGTTTCGTTCGCAGAGCCCCGGTGTCCTGGAGAGTGACAACTCCCTGGACCTGCTGGACATCATGGGCAACTTGTCCTACGATGACAACAACGTGACCTTCCTGGACTACGACGCCGCTCCCTGCCACAACCAGTACTGCCCCGTTTTCCAGCGCGTGGCCCCCCCGTTCCTGGCCGTCACCTGCGCCGCGGCCGCCGCGGGCACCGGCGCGCTGCTGCTGGCGCTGGCCAAGCGGCCCCAGGGCTGGCGCTGGCCCCGCGGCCGCGCGCTGGTGGCCCAGCTGGCCGTGGCCATGGGCCTGTTCGCCGCGGTGCTGCCGGCGGTGGCCGTGGGCGCCGGGCAGGGCTGGCGGCTGGGCGGGGGGCTGTGCAGGGTCACCCACCTGCTGTGGCACTGGAGCCTCTTCGCGCAGGGGCTGCTGCTGGGCAGCGGGTGCTGCTGCGGCAGCGCCTGGCGCCGCTGGGACCCCCGCAGCCGCCGCTTGGCCGTGGGCGCGTGGGCCGGGGCGCTGGCGCTGGCGGCGCCGGCGGCTCTCACCAGCGGCACGGAGGCGGCTGCGGGGACGAGCTGCGTCCGCCGGAGCGTGGACGTCCTCTCGCCGCTCTACCTGCTTTACCTCGTGCTCTGCGTCGGGCTGTTCCTGCTGCTGCCGGCGGCGCTGCTGGCGGCCGCGCTGGCCGTGCCGCGGCTGCGGGCGGGCGCGGGCGCCGGCGCGCTGTTCTTCGGGCTCTGGGTGCCGTACGGCGTGGGGCTGGCCGTGGATTTCCTGCTGCGCGCCCGGGTGCTGCAGCCCAGCTGCGGCGCCTTCGAGCGCTTCGACTACGCGCTGGGGCTGAGCGAGGGGCTGGGGGTGCTGCACTGCTGCCTGGGGCCCGCGGCGCTGCTCGCCGCCCGGCTCTGCCGCCGCGGGGACGGCGCCGGCGCCAGCTGCTGAGCTCCCGAGGTCCCCACGCCAGCTCCCGGTCCCCTCAGTGTCCCCACCAGCCCCGCTCCCATGGGATGGCGATGCCGCTCCCAGGCTTGGCGCTTCTCTCCATCCCATTCCTCAGCATCCCAGCTCTGATATTTGCGCAATGATTTGGCCCTGGGTGCCTCAAGCATCCCCTGAGCCCCCAGGGGGGTGTCAGCCCCATGTACCCGCAGGGCCCCCCGGCTCTATAGGGGTTCCAGAGGCAGACAGTGGTGACAATGGGAAGCAAGGGGACTTTCCACTCCCTCCCGAGGAGCTGAGATAAGCGTCGCATCCAGATCATCCAGCGGGAATTAAACACAATATAAATGGCTGTGAGAGCCGCTCGCCCAGCGCGGTTAACGGCGGCGACCGGGGGGCACGGGGGTGACATCCAGCGCCTCCGGCCGCGCTCCCCCGCGCCGGGGGGACGGGAAGCGGGGGGCGCGTGTTCCTTGTGCCTCCGAATGAGCAGGAAAAGCTCCTCACGAAGCTCCGCAGCGTATTACTGGAAAGCGAGGTGATCCGGATCCGGCGCCGGGGGCGTCCGAGCCGCGCTGCTCCGCGCCCACGAGGGACGGCGCGTGCGGTCACGGGGCACACGGGATGGGACACGGGTGTGCGCGGGGGGGGCAGCGGAGGGGGGCGAGTGTGCGGCCGTGACCCGCCCGCCCGTGGGGCCGGCGTGGGGCACACCAGGAGCTGCCCCGGTGGAGCCAAACCCCGCGGGACCTGGGGGCTCATCCCTGGGAAACTGGGGGGCTGACTCAGTGGGGAACAAGCCCACGTTGTCCCCAAAATGGGGAGCGGAGAGCATCCCGCTGTCCCTGTGTCCCTCTCAGCATACCCGTGCGAGGGCCCTGACCCCCCGCCCAGCGCCACCGTTGCGGAGCCAAAATCCCCCCCCTTCCCCAGCAGCTCTGCACAACCGCCCCGTCCGCTTGCAGGACACACGGACACCCAGAGCACCGACGCCCTCGCAGGCTCCTCCGCTTCGCTGCGGCTTCTTCTGCCACCTGGTGCCCGCAGCTCCGGCTCCGTCTGCCCACGACGGAGGGAGCCGAGCGCGGGGACGTGCCCGGGATCAGGGTGAGGGCGCCGGGGCAGCTCCCCCTGTGCTTCTTGGTTGTGATCAGTCGCTCTGGGGGGTTTGGAGCAGAGGACCAGGGTGAAGCCACGAGGCGGGGGGCACAGCTCCAAGGGAGCCCCGTGCGGGCGGGTGACCCGGCCGCGTGACAGCGCGAAATCGCTGCCGTGCCAGCACCGGGGGGGACGGGGCTGGGGGGACGTGGCTCCGATCCCGTCCTCCGGTTCATAAACCCACGGGCAGCCCGCGCCGAGGCGGCTCCTCTCCCGGCACCGACCATGCGCCGGCTGCAGCTCTGGGTCACCGTCCTGGCCGGGCTCTCGGGGATCATGGCACAGGAAGGTAGGGGTGACACTGGGGACAGGAGCCAGCGCAGGGTGGGGGGACACAGCAGCAGCTCTTGGGGTCTGGGGGACGCTGTGCTCAGCACAGGGGACATCCCCGGGTCACCCAGAACAGGGAAGGCTCAGAGGGGTCTGCAGGACCCCCCAGCATCCCATTGCGTCCCCTCTCTCGCCCCCAGACCTGTACCGCAAGGTGTTTGTGTTCCGGAAGGACCCCAGCGACGCCTACGTGGTGCTGCGGGCCGGGCTGGAGCAGCCGCTGCACAACTTCACGGTGTGCCTGCGGTCCTACACCGAGCTGACGCGGCCGCACAGCCTCTTCTCCTACGCCACCAGGGCGCAGGACAACGAGATCCTGCTCTTCAAGCCCAAGCCCGGCGAGTACCGCTTCTACGTGGGGGGCAAGTTCGTCACCTTCCGCGTCCCCGAGGGCCGCGGGGACTGGGAGCACGTGTGCGCCGGCTGGGAATCGGCCACCGGCATCGCCGAGTTTTGGCTCAACGGGAAGCCCTGGCCGCGCAAGGGGCTGCAGAGGGGCTACGCGGTGGGGGCCGAGGCGGCCATCCTGCTGGGGCAGGAGCAGGACGCCTTCGGCGGCGGCTTCGACGTCTATAACTCGTTCTCGGGCGAGCTGGCCGATGTCTACCTGTGGGACACGGGGCTGTCCCCGGACAAGATGCGGGCGGCTTACCTGTCCCTGCGCCTGCCGCCCGCCCTGCTGGCCTGGAAGAGCCTGAGCTACGAGGTGAAGGGCGACGTGGTGGTGAAGCCGCGGCTGCGGGAGGCGCTGGGGCCGTGAGGGCGGCCGGCGCGGGGCTGCGGTGGCTCAGCCCCCGGTGTCCCCTCCCCGTCACCCCTTTGCCTCTATAATCCACCAAAAGGAGCTCCGGTCGCCACATCGGGAGGTTTTAGCTCAATGGGAAGCGGTGTCAGTGCCCAGCAGCACTTTGAGGGGGAAATCTCATCCGTGTGAGTGTGAATGTGCTGGTTTGACCGAAAATGGGTTAATTCTCCTCATGCAGTTACAAACCTTTCTTTTCCATCACTCGTTATTTGGACTTAGTCTGAGAGCAAGAGATCCCAGCCCAGCCCAGTTAATGTGTTGAATTGCTCTGCTCTGAGAGCCAAGGACACTCTGAGCTCTGCCCACAGGGGTGAGGCAGCGAGGAAGGGGATGGACGGACAGAGCTGGACTGACACCCACACCGAGCAACCAGAATGTTCCAGCCCATTAGCATCACGCTAATTATTAAAGGAGAGTTGGGAACTTGCGGTTGGCTGTTCCGATCTCTCTGGGGTAGCTGGGAAGTTCAGTCGGGACGTTTAGTTGGGCCTTTTGCCATTTTGCAGAGGCCTCTGGGCTTTTCTGCCTCTTTCCCTCTTTTCTCTCTCTGGGATGGGCTGTGGGACCAGGGGCCGTTTCCTGGGACTGGCTGCTCAGCGTGTTCATGAGGAATCACCTCGACTATCTTTTATTTCTATTATATATATATATATTTACTAGTAGTGTATTAGTATTTTGTTATTTTATTAAACCGTGTTTATCTCAATCCCAGTTTCTCCCTCCCCTTTGATTCTCTCCCCTATTGGGGTGAGTGAGCGGCTGCGTGGTTTAATTACCAGCTCAGGTTAAACCACAGCAGGGGGACACCGGGATCTCCGGCACCGAGGTGATGGAGCCCACGCACAACAGCCCCGTCCTCAGCTGGAGAAACTCCCCGCACGATGGGGAACCTGGTGCCATCCGGACGAGCCGCAGCCGCCATGGCTGTGACCCCCCTTTCCTGCTGTGTAACCCCCAAACCCGCCCAGCACCACATCAGGGAACAAACGGGTTTGAAAAGCAGCAAACGGTCCTTGACAAAGCTCCTGTAATTAATCAGAAAACTCGTTAGCGCCAGAGGAGGAATGAGGAAGGGGCTGGGGGGGCGTCCCACTCCCGGGGTGGGGACAGGGCCAGGTACCCGCACACAGAGGGACCGGGCGAACCGAATCTCGAGACGGGGGAACCGAAACTCGGAGCCGGGGGAACCGAAACTCGGGGCCCCGGGAACCGAACTCGGGGCCGGGGCAACCGAATCTCGGAGCCGGGGGAACCGAACTCGGGGTCGGGGGAACCGAACTCGGGGCCGGGGGAACCGAATCTCGGAGCCGGGGGAACCGAATCTCGGAGCCGGGGGAACCGAAACTCGGAGCCGGGGGAACCGAACTTCGGGCCCGGGGAACAGAACTCGGGGCCGGGGGAAACCGAACTCGGTGGCAGCCGGAACTCGCGCCCGGGCTCCCGCTGCCCGGGGGCGCCGCCCCGTGTCCCGGCGGCCGGTGCGGCCCCGGCGCTGCCGCCCGCTCCGTGCCCGCCCGCTCCGTGCCCGCCCGCGCCGCCGCGCTCCGCACACGCTCCGCACACGCTCCCCGGGCTCCGCTCCGCCGCCCGCGGCCTCCTCGGTACGGCGGGGCGGGGCGGGGAGGCCGCGGGGAGCGGAACCGGGAGGGGCGGGGGATCCCCGGGGGCCTGACCTTGCGGCCGGGGCGGTGCTGGGGGGGCCGGCCGTGATCTCCGCAGGGTCCCCCGAGCGACCCCATCCCGGTGCCCCCCAGGCGATGGGAGCGACCGAGCCCCCCAACTTCTCGTGGGTGTCGGAGGGGCGGCTGGCGGGGCTGGCCATGCCGCGGGAGCCCGGGCACTACCGGTTCCTGCTGGCCCGGGGCGTGCGGCACCTGGTGTCGCTGTCGGAGCGGCCGCCCCCGCACCACGGCTGCTGTCCCGCCATCCGGCTGCACCGCCTGCGTGTGCCCGACTTCACGCCCCCGACGCCCGGGCAGATCCGGAGCTTCCTGCGGCTGGTGGAGGAGGCGAACGGGCAGGGCGAGGTACGGCGGGGACCCCGCGGGACGGGGGGAGCTGGGTTACCGCCCTTGGGAACGCCAAGGGGGGCAGTGGCTGGGAGACCAGGGTCCGGTGTAAGTTGGGGAATGAGCTGTTGGAGAGCAGTGAAAAAAGACCTGGGGGACAATGGTACCTGGGGGGGTTAGAAGGGGGTGGTCAGTAGGTCAGAGAGGTTCTCCTGCCCCTCTGCTCTGCCCTTGAAAAAAGGGTTGAGTTCAGATACTATCAGGATACACTTGGGGAACATTATATATATACATATACATGTAATATACAGCCATAGCACCCTGAGAACACCCTATCCCGTCTGATCTGGGAAGCTAAGCAGGGTCGGGCCCGGTCAGTACTTGGATGGGAGACCAGCTGGGAACAGCGGGTGCTGTGGGCTGAGCCAGCACTGGGCCCTTGTGGCCAGGAAGCCAATGGGACCTGGGGTGGGTTAGAAGGGGGTGGTCAGTAGGTCAGAGAGGTTCTCCTGCCCCTCTGCTCTGCCCTGGGGAGACCACACCTGGAATCTTGTGTCCAGTTGTGGCCCCTCAGCTCCAGCAGGACAGGGAACTGCTGGAGAGAGTCCAGCGCAGCCACCAAGATGCTGGAGGGAGTGGAGCATCTCCCGGGTGAGGAAAGGCTGAGGGGCAATGCTGGGGGGCACGGGGGCTGCGGCGGGGCCAACCGCGTCCCTCGGTGCCTCTGACGGTGCCGCCGGCCAGGCCGTGGCTGTGCACTGCATGCTGGGGCACGGCCGCACCGGCACCATGCTGGCCTGCTACCTGGCGAAGGCGCGGGACCTGAGCGGCGCCGACGCCATCCGGGAGATCCGGCGGCTGCGTCCCGGCTCCATCGAGACGCGGGAGCAGGAGGAGGCCGTGATCCGGTTCTGCAGGTGGGTGCGGCCCAGCCCTGTGTCAAGCCGGGAGGGTGGCCGCGCGTCCCAATGTAGGAAACGATCATCTTGCCGATAGAATGGGCCCAGGCGGGATCTCTCAGCAAAGCGTATTTTATTAACCATTTTCCAAGCCTGGGCGTTCTACCTAATGGTAGGCACATGGAGTAGGGCAAAAATCCCCGCTCACCAGTACGATCTGCCCCACTACAGCGATGGAGAGGACGGCGAGGAGGCGTGAGCGTGGCCAGCGCTTCGATGGAGACGGTCACCATGAGATGCTGGAGGAGCCGTTCCAAGCCCCCGGGTGCTGCTGTCCGTCCCCTCCACATTAAACAACTCTCCTGTGGCTTTTCTGCAGGACTGTCTGTGTGTAACCGGTGGGCGGCTGTCGTGGTTTAACCCGAGCTGGCAATGCAGCCAGGCAGCCGCTCACTCACCCAATAGGGGAGAGAATCAAAGGGAAGGGAGGAACTGGATTGAGATAAACACAGTGTAATAAAAGAACAAAATACTGAGACACTACTAGTAAATATATATATATAATAGAAATAAAAGATAGTCGAGGCAATTCCTCATGAACACGCTGAGCAGCCAGTCCCAGGAAACGGCCCCTGGTCCCACAGCCCATCCCAGAGAGAGAAAAGAGGGAAAGAGGCAGAAAAGCCCAGAGGCCTCTGCAGAATGGCAAAAGACCCAACTAAACGTCCCGACCAAAACTCCCCCGAATGCACCAAAAAGAGCAAAGAGAAGAGAGAGCCGGAAACTGGAAGGCCCCACTCTTAAATAATCAGCATGTCGCTAATTGGCTGGAATAGTCTTATTGATAAATGTGGGTGTCAGTCCAGCTCTGTCCGTCCATCCCCTTCCTCGCTGCCTCACCCCTGTGGGCAGAGCTCAGAGTGTCCTTGGCTCTCAGAGCAGAGCAATTCAACACATTAACTGTGCTGGGCTGGGATCTCTTGTTCTCAGACTAAGTCCAAATAACGAGCGATGGACAAGGAAGGTTTGTAACTGTGGTCTCGGCCCTTGGGGAGAACAAGCGGCTCCACTTGGGGCCCTGGAGGGGCCCAGGCTGGTCACCCCCACCGCGGTGACACGGCGGGCAGGACGGCGGCCAGGGCAGCGCACAGGGGCCGTCCCGGGCCGTTGATGCTTAAACGGAAGCTTAGACCAAATTTAGGCATCTCTGTCCAAAAGTCCAATCCTGAAAATCTCTTCTCAGCCTCTCCTAACCTTGGTGGCATTTAAATCCGAAGTGCAACAAGTGTCACCGTCCCCGTTGCCGGGCGCGCGGCACATGGCTGGGAGCGCCGTGTCTGCGCCGCGGGCTGGCGGGGCCGTCACCTCTAACACCCCAAACATCGCTCTGAAACCCCAAAATCTTGTCGTCTTCCTTCAGGAGCGAAGCACCGGGGTGGTGGCACCGGGCACCACTCAGAGCTGTGACACCAGGGCGGCTGTGACACCCCAATGTCCCCCTTGCCTGGACTCAGATCCTCCCTCAGGACTTGGAATGGGAATGGTGGGGACAGAGGTGACCGGATGGGTCTTCACCATGGGGTGCAGTGACCTGGGCATGGGGTCTTCGCCACAGGGTGCGGAGCACCCCAATAATCGGGGTAGAAAGCCGGTAGCGCTGCGCTGTGCCCCACGACCCTTCAGGAAACACCCGTGTCCCTTGCACGGGGCTGTGACACCGCACCAGGACATGGGGCCATCCGGGGTGCTCGATTCTGCCTGAACCCCTTGTCCGGGGGTCCCAGCCCCACGCCGGGGGACGGGGATGATGGGGACAGCGCTGTCCAGCCACAGCGCCTAAGCCCGTGGGAGCCGCTGGACTCACATGGGCCCGTGAGATGCAGGAAAGCAGCTTAACCACAGAATTATTTACTTTAACTCCTCTTACTTTAGCTCTGTCCTTAATAGTCTCCCAGGCTCAGGGGGCCGGGCCAGGCCGGGGCGATGGGGGGACTGTGGACCCCCCTGGCGCAGGGAGGGGGTCAGAGCGGGGGGCTGTGCCCCAGCAGCGCCAGCGTGGCGCTCAGCTCTGCAGTGGTGCCGCGGAACGGGCCCCGGCGCGGTGCCGACCATGGCCGCGCTCGGCCCTCGATGGCACCGCGGTGACGGCACACGGGGGAGCGTCCCCTACCCCGGGAGACCTCCCGGAACCCCCGGGCTGGCGGGCAGCCCAGCTCCGGCTCAGCCTGGCGGGATGGGGACACCGGTGGCCATCCCTGTGCCAGGGACGCACTTAGGGTGGGATTAGAGGGGTGACGGCCGGGATGGGGAGCGGTCACGGGGCACCCCACGCCCCACGCGTGCGGGGTACGGTGCGGTATGGCGGGGAAGGGCTCGGCAGGGCATGCCATGGGGGACATTGAGGGGACGGCGTGGGTGCCACGCGTTGCCGATGCCCCCGCCACGCATATGAATGTGTCATGAATGAATTCAACTCTCCCTTTAGCTATAGCTTTATTCAGCGTGACTGTAGATAAGGGCAGCAGCAAACGGTCATTTTAAAAATAAGTACCAAGGCCTCCTATTTGCTCTGAAGCGGTTTGTTTTATTTTCAGGGAATACTGTTTAATTTAATTGTTGTGATTCCCGTGTCCCAGGGGTGTCTCACACCCCCATGTCCCACTGTTTGTTTTAATTTCAGGGAATGCTGTTTAATTGTCGTGATTCCCGTGTCCCAAGGGTGTCTCACACCCCCATGTCCCACTGTTTGTTTTATTTTCAGGGAATGCTGTTTAATTTAATTAATTGTCGCGATTCCCGTGTCCCGCCCGCGCTTCCCTCCGCTCCCGCCAAACCACAACTCCCAGCAGCCCACGCGCTTCCCGCTGCCCCGCTCTGCCATTGGCCGCCTCGCGAGCGCCCGGCGCCGGGCTCCCCATTGGCTGTTGCCGTGGCAACAGGCGGCGGGGGGCGTGGCCTGAGCGGCCCCTCCCTGCGCCGCGGGTTTGTTTGTGGCGGCGGCGGCCGGAGCGCGGGGGCGGAGCGGAGCGGGCCGGGCATGAGGAGCGGCGGCGGGACGCGGAGCCGCCAGCGCCCCCCGCCCGGGGCCGCTGCGCCGTGGGCAGCCCGGCGGAGCCCGCCCTGAGGCGCCGGCCCCCGGGGATACCGCTGCCGGTGACCCCCCGCCGTTCCCTCGCCCCGTCCCGCCGCGGGAGCCGCCGGAGGGGGAGCTGGGCTATGCGGTGGTGGCTGCGCGCCGCCGTCCTCAGCCTGCTTGCCGGCGTTGAGGGTGAGGAGCGGGAGCCCGGGGTCGCGGGGTCGCGGTCGCGCTGCTGGCGGAACCGGCGCGGGGTTCCCGGGACGCGGGCGGCGGCGGGAGCGGCGCACGTGTTGCCGCCGGCGGGGAGGGGTCGGCGGGCGGGGGGCTCGGGCAGCTCAGCCCTCCCGCTCGGTCCCCGCAGGCAGCGGCCAGAGCCCGGCCCGGGCCGTGGTGGGGCGGGTCGGGCAGAGCGCGGTGCTGGGCTGCGACCTCCTGGACGCCCACGAGGCCCGTCCCCCGCTCTACGTGATCGAGTGGGTCCGATTCGGCTTCGTCCTCCCCATCTTCATCAAGTTCGGGCTCTACTCGCCGCGGGTGGACCCGGAGTACATCGGTGAGTCCCGGTGGG
This sequence comes from Streptopelia decaocto, assembly GCF_964273445.1. Classification (NCBI taxonomy): domain Eukaryota; kingdom Metazoa; phylum Chordata; class Aves; order Columbiformes; family Columbidae; genus Streptopelia; species Streptopelia decaocto. The sequence goes on from NC_138681.1 coordinate 1,465,713, forward strand.
CGCTTATCCTGAGGGACCCTCGGGCTGGCTCCGGTGTCCCATGTCCCCTCTCTCCTTGTCTGGGCCCCAGCCGAGGGCTGCTGCTGTCAGCCCACATTAATCACGCTCCCGGGGCCGTGGGGAGGTGCTGGGCTCTCCCTACACTCCAGGACAGCAGGAGGGGACACGGTGGGGTTGGGGGTGTCCTCACGGCAGGGCAGAGTCCCCTCCTTGTGCAGCAGCAACAGGGATGGCTGGAGCGGGAGGCAGAAAGGTTGTGGATACCCAGCCTGGGGGGCGATGCAGCCCCCAGCCCAACGGGAGGGATCCCACGGCGCTGGAGCTCCTGGCGCATCAGCCCCCGCTGTGGACAATCCCAGCACCGCCCACTCAGGACCAGGGACCTGGTCGTGGTCCTGGCTGCTGCTGCGGCCGGTGACACCGGGATGCCCCGTGCCAGAGGCCCCGGGTACCCGGGCGCTGCCGCGCCGGCGCCTCAGCCCGTGCGGGTTGCTTGAGGACTGAACCCGGCGAGGGGATTTTGGTGAAGCTGCTGATTGTTGGTGCTGGGGTTTGGAGGGAAGGGCTGTGGCGTGGGAGAGAGATCACAGAGTCACAGGATGGTTGGGGTTGGAAGGGACCTCTAGAGATCTAGTGCAACCCACCGGTGTTCTCTTTACGGGTATTTAAAGCGAAGCAGTGGCGGAACCTGAGGGATCCCTGCGAGCACGGAGGTGAGGACGCCGGGAGCGTCCCTCGAGGATGGGGACGGGGAGCAGGGGAAGGGCTGGTACCTGGCCGGTGTTTTGGGCTGAGTCTGGCCCCAAGTACCCATGGCAGCGATGCACCAAAATCCTCCCATGGTATGCATAGGTCAGGAGCCAAACCTCCCTGCCGAAACCAGCCCTTGCCTAAAAAATCCGCGGCAGGCTGAGGTTTGAGCCGAGCCCCAAACTGGCTGTGGGCAGAGCGGCGATGCCTCTTGGGCTGCTCGGGAGGCAGCTGATTTTGGGGCACACCTGGGGCTCTCCCCACCTGAGGACACCTTTGCACTGCAGCCAGCCCTGAGCCGGCCCCGTGGGACCGGTGGTGACAACAAACCCGCCGGTGACGGTGCCAAGAAGGCACCTGCTTTCCCAGGAGGTTCAGCCTGGGCTCCTGTTACCTGAGCCGGCACCGCGGGGCCCCCTGGGCTGCAGGGGCTCCGGTTACCCAGGAAGGGCCTGGCAGGCTCCCCACAGCCCCCCCGTGTCCCTGCTGCCAGCGTGGCCGGGGGGGCTGCCCCGGGGCTCAGCGCTGGGGGAAGGGGGCTGTGGTTGTAATGAGGACGAGGTGGGTGGGCAGGGGGGCTGGCGGCCGTCACCATGGCAGCGGGGCGCCTTGTTTTCGCTCCTGTGGAAGGACGGAGGGACGGGCAGGGGCCGCGGGACAGATCAGACCCTCCTCTCAGCCCTTCCCAGGTGCCACCCGGAGGAGTTTGGGGAGCCCCTTTGTGGCAATTCGGGGCATCCCAGTGATGGGCTGGGCTGCTTGAGAGCCCCTGGGGGAGCAGGGTCAGCTCTCCCCCCGTGCCACCATCCCGCGGTGTCACGAGCCGCTGTCCCCTGCTGCCGGCCGGCCCGGAGCGGGGCTGGTGGCACCAGGTCCCCAGCAGCAAGCGTGGCTGGGGCTGCAGCCCCTTTGTGTCCCTCTGAATGCCGGTTACCAGGGATGCTGGTGCGGAGGGCAGCGGCCGTTTTGTTATCAGGAGGAGGAGGGGGCTGGGGCCGCACGGGGGATTAGGGGGAGGCTGGGGGCGTCCCCAGAGCGCTCTGATCCCTTCCAAAGGGACCTTTGTTCGGCGCCTGCTGCTCCCGGGGCTGCGCGCTGGCAGCTGCCGGCGGGGACGGGGCTTTTGGGAGCTGCCCCCATTCCCAGGGCTCGGCGTGGGAGCCGCCTCTGGGCTGACGGGGGGAGGCCCCTTGTCCCGGGGGTCTTTTGCCGTTGCTCCCACCCCTCTCGCTGCTTCTGCCACCCGTCTCGCGTTCAAGGTTTGCTTGGGGTGTTGCTTTGTGCTCCGGGTCGGCGATGCTGCCGGAGGCACCGAGACACGTCCGTCTGTCCATGGGATCACCGTGGGGCTGGGTTAGGGCAGGAGGACACGCCGTGGGGCTGGGAGATGCATCAGGGGCTGCAGGGATCCATGGGCACTATCAGGAAGGGTTTGCCCATGGTTGTGCCGTGTGTCCCCAAACCACGCAGCCTGTGCCCGACCCAGCCGGCCCGGCCCAACCGCGGTGCGCGGTGACACCAGCGCCGGAGCAGCGCTCGGCAAAACTCGCTTCGTTGGCAACGCTTCATGCCGCGGGGAGCTCTGGGGCGTCGACAGGAGCGTGGCGGTGCCGAAAGCTGCACGCGGTGCTGCTGGCGCTGTGCCGGGAGCAAGGCCGCCCCGGCAATGGCACGTGTGGGGCTACACCCATGTCCCCAGTGCGGGGCAGCAATCTGGGCGGCGGGTTCCTGCAGCGGGTGGGGGGCGCACAGCCCGTGGGTGCCGCTGGCTGCGCCCCCCGGCCGGGGCTGAGCCAATTGCCCGCTGCACGCCTGAGCCGATTATGGCTCTGATAATAGCCCAGGGGATTAACGGGCTGCGCTCGCTGCCGCTTTGTGCCCTTATCCTCCTCCTCATCAAAGAGGCCGTGGGGCGCGGGGCTGCTGCTGGCGGGGTCCCCTGCTCCGGCAGAGCCCCCCACCGCGGCCGTGCCCCTCCATGGCTCCGTCATGCTCGGCCCTGCGAGGCGGGCGAGGGGTTCAGCGTGTCCTCCCCGCACTGTGGGGACAGGGGACAGTGCGGGGGTGCCCGGGGCTTAACAGGGCTCCTGAGGGTGAGGCTGCCGGGGGGGTCCCGGGGGCCGGGGCGGCCGAGGCTGCGGGGGAAGGGTCCCTGACGCCAGGCTGAGGGTGCGGGGGGGATTTGCAGAGGGGCCGTGGGACCAGCTGGAGTGATGCTCGGGGTGTGCAGACCCACCGGGCTGGGGTCCCTGGCCCTCCGTGGGGACAGGTGACGGAGCCCGGTGCTGCAGCGCTGGGTGTTGGTGTGAAACGTCCACCGCCCGTTTGGCTTCTGTTCCCCGTGGTGCCGGAGAAGCCGGAGCGTGGGAAAGGCCAAGCGGGGCAGTCGGGGAAGCCGTGGGGACACGGTGACCCCCGAGCCGGCGGTGACGGCCGCGTGTTGGCGCGCAGGTCGCGTGCGGCTCGAGGAAGGCGCCTCGCTGCGCATCGACCTCCTGCGCGCCGAGGACCAGGGCTGGTACGAGTGCCGCGTGCTCTTCCTCGACCGGCACAGCACCGACGCCGACTTCCAGAACGGCACCTGGATCCACCTCACCGTCAACGGTACCGCTCGATCTCACCCTTGGGCGCTGCTCTGCTGTTGTGGTTTGATTGCGGGGTGACAATAAAACCGTGGCAGGTGTATTGTTAACCCCTCTCCCCACCTTCAGCCCCTCTGTCTCCCCCCGTCCCACTAAGGACAGGGGATCGGGAGGGAAAGAAGGACAGGGAGAAGAGAGTTGGAAAAATTAAAAGTATTTACTAATGCTACTGGTAAAATAGAGAAAATAATACAAAATATACAAACCCAATGTTGAAAGTCCCGGCAACTGCAGAGCCGGCAGCTGAAGTCCTGGACTGGATTCTCCAGCCAGCCGGAGCTGGATTCAGTCCGTCACTGGCCTCAGTTCACAAGCCGGCAGCCGAAGTCCTGGACTGGACTCTCCAGCCAAACGGAGCTGGATTCAGCCTGTCACTGGCCTCAGTTCACAGGGACGACTCGCAAGGTCCTCTCCTAATGTCACCATAAGGAAACGGGGCGAGATCCTCGTGATCTCCCACTTTTACATGAAGTATCAGGTGAATGGGATGTTATACTCAGTTGGTCAGGTTTTGGTCACCTGTTTCTCGTTGCCCCTCTCGTGGATGTGCATCCATCCTTATCAATGACCTCACATCCCATTGCTGTGTCTACCAAACATGGATCTGGCTTTCAGGAAAATGCAGTTAATATGAAGCTTTAGCTAATTCACTAAAAGAGAAACTTGTTTTTAACAAACCCAGGACATCTGCCCAGCACCAGCCAAGATCTCTGAGGGCTGAGTCTGGATCCAAAACCTTGGCGTAAGAGTCTGGACTTGTCTTTACAGCCCCCCCCACCTTCCTGGAGACCCCCCCTGCATTCGTGGAGGTGCGGGACCGGGACGCGCTCAGCCTCACCTGCACGGCTGCGGGCAACCCCCAGCCCGTCGTCGTCTGGAAGAGGAGCGACCTGGCGGTCCAGAGCGGGGCCACGGTGCAGGTGGGGATGGCGAACCACGCGTCACCCGCTCCGCTCGGGCGCCTGTCCCCGCCGCGGTGGCACCGCCGCTATTCCCGAGCGGCTTTGCAGGTGCGGAACGGGACGCTGAGCATCGCCGCGGTGGAGCGCGCCAGCGCCGGCACCTACACCTGCCACGCTTCCAGCAAGGAGGGCACCGTCACCCACACCACCCGCGTGCTCGTGCAGGGTAAGAGCGCCCACGGGGACGCCCCGCGGGGCACAGACGGAGCCGTGTCCCAAGGGTTGGTTTTGGGGCGGGTGTGATGGGGTTTGGGAGGAGATGGGGCTGTCACCTCGCCCTGGCTCTCACTGTCCCCTCTGCCCCACGCTGCAGGGCCACCCGTCATCGTGGTGCCGCCCCAGAACGTCACCGTCAACGTCTCCCAAGATGCCTTTCTGGCGTGCCAGGCTGAGGCGTACCCGGGAAACCTCACCTACACCTGGCTCCAGGGCAGCAGCAACGTCTTCCACCTCAGGTATGGTGGGGACGGGGCGGCACCGAGGTGGCCACGGGCTGGTCCCGGCGGGGACGGGGCCGCCGTGACCCTGGATCTGGGTGCGTGCCGTCCTCCTGGGGCCATGGGGACGGTCCCAGCGCCACCGACCGCGTCCTCCCCCCGCAGCCGCCTCCAGGCTCGCGTCCGCGTCCTGGTGGACGGGAGCCTCTTGCTCCAGCGAACGACCCCGGACGACGCCGGCAAATACACCTGCATCCCCAGCAACGGGCTGTGGAAGCCGCCTTCTGCCTCGGCCTTCCTCACGGTGCTGTGTAAGTGCCCGGTGAGCCCGGGCCACGCTGTGACCAGCCCAGGGGGTGACACGGGGACCTGCCGCCCTCACGAGGGCCCCGGTACCCTTTGTTCCCGCAGATCCGGCGCGGGTGACCGCGATGCTCCCCGAGACCCACCTGCCCAAGGGGATGCGGGGGGTGATCCGCTGCCCCAGCAGCGCCAACCCGCCGCTGCTCTCCGTCAGCTGGACCAGGGACGGGCGCCCGCTGGAGCTGGACAAGGTGCCACCGCCCGCACCCACGTTCCCTCCCTCCCCAACCCCTCGTCCTGACCCTGTGTCCGGCTCTCCCAGCTCCCCGGCTGGTCCATGACACCGGACGGCTCCATCATCATCGCGACGGGGAACGACGACGTGCTGGGGGTGTACACGTGTACCCCGTACAACAGCTACGGCACCGCTGGCGAGTCCCGGCCCACGCGTGTCCTGCTCAAGGTGAGGCCGGGGGGGCCCCTGTGGTCTCCTGTGCCCCCGTTGTCCCCCGTGTCCCCATCCCACCCTGTGCCCCCCATTCCAGGACCCGCCGGCCTTCACGCTGCGCCCCAAGGAGGAATACTTCCAGGAGGTGGGCCGGGAGCTGGTGATCCCCTGCGTCGCCCGTGGGGATCCCCCCCCCACCATCACCTGGCAGCAGGTACGAGCCGCCGCGCCGGGGAACCCGCCGAGCCCTCCTGGGATGGTGACGCTGCTTTTGGCCGCGGGGGTGTCACTCCCTGTGTCCCCAGCAGTGTCACATCTCTCCTGGTTCCCGCAGAAGGGGCTCAGGGCATTTATGTTGCCTTCTGAGAAACCAATGCAAAGTTCCTAAGCCGGGTCACATCGAGTCGTGTTTTCCCCGAGGCCCGTGGGGGGGTGGCGGAGCAGCCGTCCTGGCGCTGGGGGTGGGCGCGGGGTCTGGCGCCGTCAGCGTGTCCGGTCGTTGCCGTGCAGGCGGGCGGCGCGGGGAAGAGCAGCGCCCGGGTGGACGGGAACGGCAGCCTCGTCCTGCGGCCGCTCGCCAAGGAGCAGCACGGGCGCTGGGAGTGCACGGCCGCCAACCGCGTGGCCAGCGTCAGCGCCGCCACCACCGTGCACGTGCTGGGTGAGTCGCCGGGGCGTGGGAAGGGTATCGGTAAGGGGGGTGGGGGGCGGGATGCCGGCGCCCCGGTGCTGGCGGGGGAGGGGAATGCCAAGGGCCTGGTTTAACGTGAGCTGGTGTTGCAACCACGCAGCCGCTCACTCACCCCAACAGGGGAGAGAATCCAAAGGGAAGGGAGAAATTGGATTGAGATGAACACAGTGTAATAAAATAACAAAATACTAAGACACTACTAGTAAATATGTATATAAAATAGAAATAAAAGATACTCGAGGCGATTCCTCATGAACACGCTGAGCAGCCAGTCCCAGGAAACGGCCCCTGGTCCCACAGCCCATCCCAGAGAGAGAAAAGAGGGAAAGAGGCAGAAAAGCCCAGAGGCCTCTGCAGAATGGCAAAAGGCCCAACTAAACGTCCCAACCAAAACTCCCCCGGCTGCGCCAAAAAGAGCAAAGAGAAGAGAGAGCCAGAAACTGGAAGGCCCCACTCATAAATAATCAGCATGATGCTAATGGGCTGGAATACTCTTATTGATAAATGTGGGTGTCAGTCCAGCTCTGTCCGTCCATCCCCTTCCTCGCTGCCTCACCCCTGTGGGCAGAGCTCAGAGTGTCCTTGGCTCTCAGAGCAGAGCAATTCAACACATTAACTGTGCTGGGCTGGTATCTCTTGCTCTCAAACTAAGTCCAAATAACGAGCGATGGAAAAGGAAGGTTTGTAACTGCATGAGGAGAATTAACCCGTTTTCAGTCAAACCAGCCGCCCGGTCTGACCCATGTCCCTCTGCCCCCCAGGCACCAGCCCTCACGCCGTCACCAACGTCTCCGTGCTCCCGCTCCTCCTGGCCGCCAACGTCTCCTGGGATCCCGGCTTCGACGGGGGTTATTTCCAGCGGTTCAGCGTCTGGTACACGCCGCTGTGAGTCCCCACGGCCCCCCCGCTGCCCCCCAGCCCCTCCGCCCCGCCTGCTCCGCTGGGCTCACGGCTCCCACGTCCCCTCAGGGTGAAGCACCCGCCCCGCGCCCACCACGAGTGGGTGTCGCTCTCGGTGCCGGTGGGGGCTCAGCACCTCTTGGTGGAGAATCTCCAGCCAGACACCAGCTACCAGTTCAGCGTCCTGGCCCAGAACAAACTGGGCAGCGGCCCCTTCAGCCAGATCGTTACCTCCGTGCCCAGGGGTAAGAGGCGGCTCCCCAAGCCCCCTGTCCCCCCAGAGCCCTCCGGCACCCGCGAGGCTCCCGTTGTCCCCCCACACCGGCGTCCCCTTTCTCCTCAGGCCTCCCAGTGACCACAGTGCCTCCGGAGCCACCGGCCATGACCATGCGCGTCTTCCTGTCCCCGCCGCAGGCTCTGAGCGCCAACGCGACCGCGCGCGGGGTCCTGCTGCGGTGGGACCCCCCCGGCCAGGCCTCGGTGGCGCTGAGCGGGTACGCGCTGGAGCTGCGGCAGGACAGGGGCGGATGGGAGGTGCTGGATCGCTCCATCCCCAGCACCGAGACACAGGTGCTGGTGCCGGGACTCATCAAGGTGGGAATCACAGCGTGGGGGGGGTGGAACAAGGGTGGGGGTGTCGTGGTTTAACCCGAGTTGGCGATGTGACCACGCAGCCGCTCGCTCGTCCAATAGGGGAGAGAATCAAAACCGGAAGGCCCCACTATCAATAATAATAATCAGCATGATGCTAATGGGCTGGAACACTCTGGTTGCTCAGTGTGGGTGTCAGTCCAGCTCTGTCCGTCCATCCCCTTCCTCGCTGCCTCACCCCTGTGGGCAGAGCGCAGAGTGTCCCTGGCTCTCAGAGCAGAGCGATTAAACACATTAACTGTGCTGGGCTGGGATCTCTTGTTCTCAAACCACGTCCAAATAGCGAGCGTGTGAGCGATGGCAAATTAAGGTTTGCACGAGGAAAATTAACCCATTTTCAGTCAAACCAGCACAGGGGGTCAGGTCCGCGTTGTCGCTGCCCGGAGATGGGACATCAGCTCAGTTCTGTAGCCACGGTGCCAAGGATGCTCACGGCCCTTTGCTCCCCCAGGACGCCTTCTATGAGTTCCGCCTGGTGGCCTTTGCCGGCAGCTACATCAGCGATCCCAGCAACACAGTGAACGTCTCCACGGCAGGTGAGACACCCGCTCGCCCCGCTGTTTGTCCCCGTGGCGCCGGTGGCACGATGGGGGCCGTGCCCGCCGTCCCGGCGCTCTGACGGGGTCTCCTGTCCCCCAGGTATGGAGGTGTACCCGTCCCGCACGCAGCTGCCGGAGCTGCTGCCGCAGCCGGTGCTGGCCGGGGTCATCGGCGGCATCTGCTTCCTCAGCGTGGCCATCATCTTCAGCACCATGGCCGCCTGCATCATGAACCGCCGGCGGGCCGCACGCATCCAGAAGAGACGGCAAGGTAGGAGCCGGCATCCCGGAGAGCTCGGAGCCCCGTGTGTGGGGCAGCGAGACCCATCACCCAGGGAGGGGACAGGCCAGGGGGCTGGTGACCCACCGGGGTGGTCACAGTGCTGAGCGGGTGCTGCTGTGTCCTCATCATCACTTTTGAGTTGCTCGCTGTGTGATCCCCTTGTGTTCTCATGACCTTCCAGATCCACCACTCGTCTTCTCCCCCAGCAAGAAGCTTTCACCTCCACAGTAAGTCATGCCATGCCACGCTCCATCCCCGTCCCGCTGCGCTCCCCATTGCTCAGTCACCTGCCTGGGGGCGGAGGGACAGGTCGGGGGGGTTAGGAGCGGGATGCCGCCATCAGGGTGTGCTGTGGGGTGGGGAGGTGTCCCCTCCAGGGAGTTTTGTGTGAAGAAGGGAGCAGACCGCGCACAAGCAGCTCCGTCCAGCCGGCAGCAGCGGTGCAGGGTCACGGTACCCGGTGTCGCGGCGCGGGGGCAGCCAGGCAGGCCCGGAGCCGGCCGGGTGCTGCAGCCGCTCCCTCCTTCCCTGCAGCAATTCTGCTGGCGCTGGTAGCCCAGACAGCACCGTGAAGCTGAAGCTGCAGCCGTCTCCCTACCGGAGCCTGCGCCGGACGCTGCTGTGGGGCGAGAAAGCCGGCACCAGCCTGGGGCTGAGCATCGCCGGCTCCCGCTACGCCGTGTACGAGAGCCACGTCGGGGAGCACGTGCCCCTGGAGCGCATCTGCCGCGGCCCCGACGGGCGCTTCGTGGTGGAGACCGAGGCGCAGGAGAGCGGCCGCGGGGCGCTGGAGCCGTTCACCCCCCGGGACCCCCAGCCCTGCGTCCAGCCGCCCGCCGAGGAGGAGCCCGTGTGGCGCAAGGGGGTCTCGCTGCGCCCCCGGCCCGCGGGGCAGCCCCACCGGGACGCCAGGTACCGCCGTGGCCGCTACTTCGGCTACGGCAGCAGCAGCAGCCCCGTGGACGAAGCCGCCGCGTTGTGCATCGTCGACATCAGCCCCGTGGCCTCCGCCGCCACTCTGCCTTACAGCACCACGGAGGAGCTGCGCGGCACCCCCGGCAGCGCCGGGCCCTGCCAGCGCCCCGCCAGCGCCCTGTGGGACTCGCTGCCCCTCGAGGGCTCCCCCCGGACCCCCCCGGCTCCCGCCAGCCCGCCGGTGCAGAGCGGGATCCTGCAGTACCTGAGCCTGCCCTTCTTCAAGGAGATGTGTGTCGACGGCGACTGGCCGGAGGAGCCGGCGGAGCCCCCCGACGCCATCAACCAGCCCGAACCCCCCGCCAGCCCCGCGCCGGGCTCCGGGGGCTCCGCGCAGCGCGTGGGGCGGACGCTGTGCCCAGACTGCATCGACACGTGTGCCAACGCCACCTCCCCGCCGGCCACCGCGTTCCTGCGGCCCCCCAGCCCGCCCGTGGTTGCCGCCAAGGCCTCGCTGCCCGGCACGGCCGCCTGGCCCGGCTCCCCCGGCCCGCAGCCGCCCGCCGGCGGCAGGACTGAGCCCGCGCCCTCGGCCGGCACCGTGGAGCCGGTTCCCCCGGAGAAGCTGCCGCGGGGCAGTTTGACCAGCCAGAGCAGCGGCCGGGGCAGCGCGTCCTTCCTGCGGCCGCCCTCGCTGGCACCGTCCCTGGGGGGCACCGGCGGCTCGGTGGCGGAGGAGGGCAGGGCGAGGATGGATCCGGCGCTTGGCGGGAAGAGGTGAGCCGCGGGCAGGACGCCGGCGACGAGCCGGATCATGCCAGGGCCGCTCTGAGCCTGTCCCGGGGTGTCCCGGCATAGAGCTGCCTCCCAGCGCCTGTGGCACCTTGGCTGCTGCTCCCTGGGGTCACCCCCCGGTGTCCCCACCTTCCCTGCCCCTGGGGACACCCCCGTGGGGTCCCCACATTCACTGCCCCTGGGGACACCCCCAGCGTCCCCCCCTTGGGGCGTGGGCACCATTCTGACCCCCATTCCCGCAGGAGGAACACGTCGGTGGACGAGAACTACGAGTGGGACGCGGAGCTGACACTGGAGTCCGACATCCTGGCGGCGCTGCAGCTGTACCGGAGCGGGGACCCGGCACGGCCCGTCTCCACCATCGCCCTGCGCGACCTGGAGCGCCAGAGTGAGTGCGGCACCCCAGCCAGGCGGGGCTGGCAAACCCTCCCATGGGGAAAAGGGGGTGTCAGGGCCCTTTGGCACCCCCGTCCCCGCACACGGGTGCCGCAGCCAGGCCGGACGCTGCGTGTCTCCCTGCAGAGCCCGGCGGCGGCTCGTCCCCAGTGAGCTCGGTGTCGGCGGAGGCGTTGGCGGCGGAGCGCGGCACGGCCCCGCGCCAGGAGCTGGCGGCCGCCCGGCGCCGCAGGGAGGGGGCCCAGCAGCGGCGGCAGCGCCTGAGCCCCCGCGGGGGCTGCGCTGATCGTTTTGAGCTGGCAACGCTGCTCTAGGGACCCCTGGGACCACTGGGCCAGGAGAACGATGCAGGGGGAATAAAGAGGCGTCAGAGCAGCATGGGCTCGTATGTGGCATCCATTGCCTGCCCCCCCGTGTCCCCTGCATCCCCCCCATCCCCTGTGTCCCCCGCCCCGTGTCCCCTGCATCCCCCACGGTGTCCCCTGTATCCCTGCCCCGTGGTCCCTACATCCTGACACCGTGTCCCCTGCATGCCCCCCGTGTTCCCTTCATTCCCCCCCTATGCTGTTCCCCGTGTCCCATCTTCTGCTCCTCCCCTCCCACCCCTACTGCCGGTGCCCCCATCGGCCCGGTCCCCATGCTCCGTGCAGCGTCCCCCCCTCTCCCGTGTCCCCCCCGCTCCCGTGTCCCCCCCGCTCCCGTGTCCCCCCCGCTCCCGTGTCCCCCCCGCTCCCGTGTCCCCCCCGCCGTCCCCTCCCTGCCCGCTGCCCCCCCAACACTTTCGCGGGCTGGGCGGGGCCTGCGAGCGGGGGCGTGGCCTGTGCGCCTCTTTCCCTTATATGGCCATGCCGCGGGAGCGCGTCACGGGGGCGGGGCCTGGAGCGCACTACGTCACCCCCGGCCGCGGGGTGTTCCGGGGGTCCCGGGGCTGCGCCGGGGGGTCACCTCGGGTCACCCCGGCTCGTCCCCGGCTCCCCTCGGGCTGCCCACGTTTGTCGCCCCCGCCCGTCCCCCAGGTTGTGCCCCGTGTCACTTCAGAGGCACCTCCCGGCTCTGTCCCCCTGGCCCAGCCACATGTCACATCATGTCCCCTGGTCCTGCCCTGTGTCCCCCTCGTTCTGCCTGGGGACCCTGAATGTCACCCCATGTCCTCTGCGTCAGCCCCAGGTCCCCCGCTGTGTTCCCCAGGGATCCTGCCTGTGTCACCCCTGGGGGTCCCAGCCCATGCCACCCCACCCCATGTCCCCTTATTGTCCCCATGCTGGCCCCGGGGCACCTGTCGCCAGATCACCCTGTCACCCCCTGGCTGAGTCCTTCCAGGATCCTGCCCCTGTGTCACCCCCATGGGACCTGTCCCCTTGCATCATCCCCCTCCTGTTCTCTGTGTCACCCTGGGCCTCCCGTGCCCCTGTGTCACCCTTAAATCTGTCCCTCCCTGTCCTGCCATTGTGCCACCCTCATCCTCTCACCGCTGACCCTGCCCCATTCCTGTACATCCACGTTACCCCCGTTAGCCTGGGGGGGGCACAGGAGACATCAGGGACAACACCCAACCCGCCATGTGTGGGACAGAGGGACACTGGCCACTGTGGGGACAGGGGGACACGCCAAGGGTGGTCTCTGCTGTGGTGGTGTCCTCATAACCGAGCGCTGGAGGCTGGTGGCACCTCAGGCTGGCGCAGGAGGGTGGGTGCTGAGCTCAGGGCAGTTTTTGGGTGCTGAGGGGTGGGTGGGGTGGCGGGGACGCGGTGGCAGTGGCCTTGCCGCCTGTTCCGGAGGCGGCCGGTGGCTTCGGGCCGACGTTTTGTTTGTTGTTTTGATGGCGCTTCCCATGGAGACGGGACTTGTGCAAGCGCCGTCGTCCCTCCCTGCGCCCCGGGGACACCGTGGGGCGAACCGGAGATGCTGTGTCCCCAGAGCTGTCCCCATGCCACCATGGCCAGGCCTTGGTGGTCCCCACCGCCACGTCCCCTGCCACCGCGGTGACCCCGCAACCGCGGCTGGGCCCTGTTGCCATCACAGCCTTGTCCTCCTGCCACCAATGCCAGGCTCGCTCCACCATGGCCACCGCAGCCACTCTGTCCCCACCAAACCCCCAATGTCCCTTGAACACTACGGCCAGCCTGTCCCTGCCACCACCACGCTGCTATTGCCACCACGGCCACCCGCTCCTCGCCTGTCCCCACCACAACCCCTGTGTCCCCACCATGTCCCCCTGGCCACCACAGCTGCCTTGTCCCCACCCCAAGTCCCCCCGGCCACCTGCCGCCGCATCCCCCCGCGCTCAGCACGGCCCCTTTGTCCCCACGGCCACCGCGGTGCCCACAGGACCCGCTGTCCCCCGCGGGGCCGCCGGGCGGGGCGGGGCTGCCCGGGGCGCGGTGGCGGAGCGGCCCCGGCCCCGGCGGACCCGCCCCGGGAGCGGGCGGTACCGGGCCGCCCCCGGCCGCGCTGACATCAGCCGTGAAAAGGGCGCGGGCGGTGGCATCCGCCACTGCCGCACCGGGACCGCGGGATCGGCGCCGCAGGTAGGGACGGGCGGGCGGGCACCGGGCGGCAGGTGGGGACGGGGACCGGCGTGAGGATGAGAGGGGGATCGGGGTGATGATGAGATGGGGACCGGTCACTCTGCCCTAAAATGGCCGAGCTGTCCCCGGGGGCCCGGAGCGGGCTCGGTGCCCCGGGCTGCCCCGCCCCGGGTAACGGCTCCGGGCAGGACCGGGCGCTGCGCCCGCGGAGCCGCCGGGACACGCGGCCGCGCCCGGGAAATGGGACCCGGGTGCGGCTTCCGGGCGCCCCGAGGGCACGTCCGTCCCGCGGCCGCGGTCCCTCGGAGCCACCGCGGCGGTGCCGGTGCTGGGGCTGCGGTTCGGCGGGGCCCCGGTCCCCTTCCCGCTGGCCCCGAGGTGCCCGCGGTCCAGCCAGCCTGGGGCCGGTGCCCCCCCAGGGTGGCCGTGTCCCAACCGGGGGGCTATTGGGACCCCGGGGTGGCTGTGCCCTGGGTATGGTCCCCTCCCTGCTCACCCGGGGATCCCCAGCGCAGCCCTGTGCCGGCTGGTTTCCCCTCCCTGCTGGCTTTGGGGGCGTCTATGGGGTCCTAGGGTGGCCTTGTCCTAGCTGGGCTGGGTCCAGTCTCCTCCCTGCTGTCCCAAGGAGACCTGCGGGTTCCCCAGGCGGCTGCATCCCAGCTGGGATCCCCATCCCGCAGCTCCCGGGATGCCCGGAGGGTGCCCGGGTTGTCCGTGCGGCACCCGCGGGGTCCCCGGCGCGGCGGTGGCGCAGCTGGGCTGGGTCCGGCCCTCCCCTCCGCTCCCGGCCGGGCAAGCCCCAGCTGTGTCGGGAAATCAGCGCTGTCTGCACCAATTTCAGCTCCTCTTTGTTTCCCAACCGGCTTGGCCCCCGGCCGGGCGCTCCCCACGCTCCCGCCCTGCGGGGGCCGCCTGCGCCCCAGCCCTCGCCCAGTAGCCCCGTGGTGGCCGCTGCCTTTTTGGGGACGCCCGTCTGGTTGCGGAGCGGTCGCAATGCTGAGGCTTCATGCGGCTTCCCGGGGGGCTTGGGGTTGATTTTGCTCCCGCCCGATGAGCCAGGGTGGCTTGTCCCATTGCTGCTCTTGGTGACAGGAGCCCTGAGCCCGAAGCGGGGCGTGTGACGGGGTCGAGCTCTGTCCCAAACCGAGCCTGGCGCCCCATAGGTGTGAGCTGGGCTGCCCCAGGGTGGCAGCTGCCACATGTCCCCCAGGCGGGGGCACCTGCGTCCCCAGAGACAGCAGCACGTGCTCCTTCTTCCGTGTGCCGGGGTGGCACCCACCCTCACCCTGTGCCCCCAAACACCGGGGGTGCAGCACTGGGCATAGAGGGTGATGCCAGGGCAGCCCCATGTGCCACCACAGCGGGGGCAGCAGCGTCTGGGGACCCAGAGCACCAGGTGGGGACCCAGGGCAGAGCTGCTCTGCTCGGGACCCCCGTGGGCACCTCGCACAACCCCCATGGTCCCCAGCGCGGGTGGCACCAGCTCTGGGTGCTGATGGCTTGGCCACGGGGCCCAGCGGGTCCGGCTCCCCGCCGGGGTGGGGGCACCGCAGGGGCAGCCCCAGTCCCGGATCTGGCGCCCGGCCCGAGCAAACGGGCGAGTTTGCAAACAAGCTCCGACCGGCAGCAAGCGCCTGCCAAGCCCGCGCGGCCTCGGCGGGGCTGAGCGGTGGGGACGGGGATGCTCGGGCTGGGGGGCCGGCCCTGGCACCGAGGGGCTGCGGTGCTGCCGAATTGCCCCGTTGCCCTCGGGTGGGCACGGCCCTGGCGCTGGGCAGGAAGCCGGCGGGGCAGAGCCCCGGCAGCGCCTGGCACGGGCGATAAGGCTCCGCGCCGGACGTCCAAGCAGGATGGGGCTCTGCCGGGGAGCAGCTGCCACGTTCGCCGTCACTCGCGGTCCCCAAGGGGCTCAATGCCATCCATCCCGTGCCGGATGCCCCGGTGCCAGCAGAGCGGCTGAGCGGGGGGTCTGATCTCCGCAGATCACACACAGCATGGCAAACCGGGGACCATCGTACGGGCTGAGCCGGGAGGTGCAGCAGAAGATCGACCGGCAGTACGACCCCGAGCTGGAGCAGATCCTGGTGCGGTGGATCCTGGGACAGTGCGGCGGGGACGTCGCGCAGCCGGCGCCCGGCAGGGACGGCTTCCAGCAGTGGCTGAAGGACGGCACCGTGAGTACCGCGGGGCCGCCGGGGGGCTGCCGCGCCGCCGCCGCGCCGCCTGACCCCCGGCTCCCCCCGGCTCCCCCCGGCAGGTGCTGTGCCGGCTCATCAACAGCCTCCACCCGCGCGGCCAGGGGCCGGTGGCCAAGATCCAGGCGTCCACCATGGCCTTCAAGCAGATGGAGCAGATCTCGCAGTTCCTGCAGGCGGCCGAGCGCTACGGCATCGCCGCCACCGACATCTTCCAGACCGTCGACCTGTGGGAAGGTGAGCGGCTGGGGGGGGACACGGGGGGACAGGTGGGGACGAGGACAGAGCTGAGCCACCATGGGCCTTGCAGGGAAGAACATGGCGTGTGTGCAGAGGACCCTGATGAACCTGGGCAGCCTGGCCGTGGCCAAGGGTGACGGGCTCTTCGTGGGAGACCCCAACTGGTTCCCCAAGTAGGTGGCGGGTGCCGGGGGGGGGGTTGCCGGGCCGTGGGGTCCCACGGGGACGCTGACACCTGCCGTGCCCGCAGGAAGTCGCAGGAGAACCGGCGCGTCTTCTCCGAGGACAAGCTGAAGGAAGGGCAGAGCGTCATCGGGCTGCAGATGGGCACCAACCGGGGCGCCTCGCAGGCCGGCATGACGGGCTACGGCATGCCCCGCCAGATCCTCTGAGCGCCGCGCCGCGCGGCACGGCCCCCCCGGCCACCCCGCCCTGCCTTACACCCCCTCCGCGGACCAGCTGGGTGCCCCCGGCACCCACCCCCCTGCCAGTATTTCCAGGACCAAAGTCTTTTTTTATTATTATTATTTTGGCGGGTGCGGGCGCCGCTGCGCTCACACCCCCCGTGCCTTGGGGGCGCGGTGCCCCCCCGTCCTGTGCCCCAATAAACGGCTCCTCTTCTTTACAGCCTGAGCGGTCGTGCTGGGGGAACTGGGTGGGGGGTGCTCGGTGGGGGTGCAGGGAACCCCCCCCTGCCCGAACACGGCGAGGGGCGGGGCTTGAGAGGAGGGGCGGGGCCAGAGCTGGTAGGAGGGGCCACGACGTGAGACGTGCTGGAAGGAGACGCGTGTGAACATTGGCCCAGCCCCTCCGTAGCCCCGCCCCCTCCGTAGCCCCGCCCCTCCGCCGCTAGCGGGGGGCGCGTTGCTATGGCGACGCTTGGCGTCCGGCGAGCGCAACGAGATGGTGAGTGCGGCCTGTCCCGGTTCACCGGGCCCGGGGCCTCCTCCCCCGCAGCCCCGTCACGGCTCCCGTATCCCCCGCAGCCCGCCAGCATCCCCCCGTCCCCCAGCCGGGCCCCCGGCCGGCAAAGAGTCAGCGGCGCGGCGGATGAGACGCTGCTCGGGGAGAGCCGGGTAAGGAGCCCGGGACACCGGGGGCACCGGCGGCTGCTGGAGCCCCGCACCGGGCAGGGCCATGGGGGGTCGGGCTGGGCGGGGCCTCACCAGCCACATCGCGCCCGGGGCAGCGTGGAGCCTCCTTGGTGCTTCCACTTTTACAATTAGTTAATTAGCGGGACAAAGGAGGCTCAGGTAAGACACCCCGGTAGGGGAGAGGAGCCAGCGGTGCCTGTGTGCCCAGCAGCAGTTATTCTGTGTGCGGTGGATACAGGGCCCTTGGAGCAGGGCCTGGAAGCTTCCAAAGCAGCTCGTTGCCAACATATTTAGATTTCCATCAGGGAGCTACGACATCAGTTCCCTTGGAGACACGGCAGAGCTGCCACAGGTCTCTGACCTCCCGGCGGGAGGAGATAAACAGCGAGCGGCGGCTCTTTCCTCCCCATCCTGCGAGGAAAGGGCTCATTTCCCCAGCTCGTTTCCCCAGCTCGTCCCAGGGAAAGCCCAGGGCAGAGCTGCAGCGGTTTCCAGGCAAGGTGATGTTTTGGACACCTCTTCCCTGGCGCTTCTTCCCCCACCTCCTTTACCAGCCCTGCCAGGGCTGGCCGGGTTTATGGCTGCACCATCGGCTCTCCCCGCCCTCCATGTCTTCGGCACAGACCAAGGTGCAAGGATGCCGGTGGGTTTGGCCCCATCTCTGCGGCTGATAAAACCTTGGGGATCTGTATCTAGTGGAGTCCATCGAGAGTCAGTGCTGGGACCAGTACTATTCAATATATTCATCAATGATTTGGATGAGGGAATAGAGTGACTGTCAGCGAGTTTGCTGGTGACACCAAGCTGGGAGGAGTGGGTGACACTGGGAGCTGTGCTGCCATCAGAGACCTGGACAGGCTGGAGACCTGGGGGAGAAATGTGATGAAATAGAACAAGGGCAAGTGTAGAGTCTTGAATGTGGGCAGAACAAGCCCAGGTTCCAGTGTAAGTTGGGAATGAGCTGTTGGAGCAGTGAAAAGGGACCTGGGGTCCTGGGGACAGCAGGGGGACCATGAAAAAAGGGTTTGGTTCAGATACTATCAGGATACCCTTGGGGAACATATACATATACATACATACATGTAATATATACAGCCATAGCACCCTGAGAACACCCCATCTCGTCTGATCTGGGAAGCTAAGCAGGGTCGGGCCCGGTCAGTACTTGGATGGGAGACCAGCTGGGAACAGCGGGTGCTGTGGGCTGAGCTTCCACTTAAAGATGAGAAGAAACTTCTTCATGGTGAGGGTGCCAAAGCCTGGAACAGGTTTGCCAAAAGCCTTTGGCTTTGCGGCGGGGGGGGAAGGAAGCGTGTGATGAGGGTTCCCTCCGCTCATGGACGGTTCGCAAGCAACACCCTGCAAGCCACAGAGCCCCATCCGGGTTTATGAGCTGTTATCTCTGAGGCCTTCGAGGCAGATAAAAATGTCATAACACTCACGTGGGCGTTACCTGAGTTCCTTTCAATTGCTCCAGGTTCAGTCTGAGGAGCTCTCCTGGCTTTGGGGACAATGTGTGAACCGGCTGGTGTGAATAACACTATTATCTTTGTTTGCACCGGTGTTTTGGTGCCAAACCCTTTAATTCAACAGCTCGCACTTGGGGCCCATGGGAAGCTGCTCCGTCCCCGCCGTGCCAGGCTGAGGTAACCAGAACTGAGAAATGGAAATACCACAGACCCGTAGAATGCAAATATTGCCGGCAGGAGGTTCCCAGGGAGCCGCTCAGCGCCCGGTCGGCCCTGGACTCTGTTCCAGCAGTGACTCCGGGTTCAAAAGCTGAACTGGTAAACAGAAGGACAAGGGAAACCACACACCTGTGTGTACCTGAGAGCAGGTGTGGTCTCCCCAGGGCAGAGCAGAGGGGCAGGAGAACCTCTCTGACCTACTGACCACCCCCTTCTAACCCACCCCAGGTCCCATTGGCTTCCTGGCCACAAGGGCCCAGTGCTGGCTCAGCCCACAGCACCCGCTGTTCACAGCTGGTCTCCCATCCAAGTACTGACCGGGCCCGACCCTGCTTAGCTTCCCAGATCAGACCAGATGGGGCGTTCTCAGGTTGCTATGGCTGTATAGATTACATTATGTATGTATATATATGTTCCCCAAGGGCCCAGTGCTGGCTCATGCTCACCCCGCTGTCCCCCAGGACCCCCAGGTCGCTTTTCACTGCTCTCATATTTATATGTCATTCCCAACTTACACTGGTCACCCGCAGCCGGGGGACCCTGCACTAGGTGGCAGCCTCGGCCCAAGCAAAGGCATTGGCACCAGTCCCAGCTGTACTGGGAGGACTGGTTTTGCTGGTTGATGACCAGCCCTCGAGCTCCCGCTGCCCCTGGACACCCCTGCCAGCCCCCCACCACTTTGGCTCAGGCTGGGTTGGTTTTGGGGCTCAGCAGGACGGAGATGCCATCAGTTCCAGGTGACCGAGACGATGCTCCGGCATCTGTGGGGTCTTGCCCAGAGGAGGCAGCTCTCAGCTCATCATTTACTGCACATTAGGGTGAGACTCCCAGAGTTTTACAGTAAAACAGTTCTCCCCATGTCCTTGTGAGGCCTTTGGATCTGGGGCTGTGGGGGCAAACCCCCCCGACATTGTGTTTGGCAGAGCTCATGGGAACCGAGGAGTCTCGTGCCCCATGCACGGGGGGCAGGAGACCCATAGGAAACACCGTCCATCCTTGCAGAGCCCAATGGCATCGCGCCCCGGCAGCCCCATCGTGATCCTTCGGGCTGCGCGAACTGCCCCGAAAGCGTCGCACAAACCCGAGACCATCCGGCTCATCACCAAGAACTTCGTCCGGGATGTCGTGTGAGTCCCCAGGGAGCTTTCGGGGCCCCGCGTGGCTGCCACGGCACCGTTTCGGTGCACGGCGTCCCCCGTTTGCCGCGGTGTCGGGACGGGCTTAGCACTGAATCACCAAAACAACCAGGAAAAAGCAACATAAAAGCCAGAAAAGCTCCTTGTGGGCCAACCAGCCCACATCTGCCCCATACCGCACCAAACGCTGCCCCCCGTACCCCCAAAAAACCCCGTGCGAGATGGGCAGTGGAGCATCATCCACATCCTGCGCATTGTGTTTCTCTACAAGGTTGTTTTATAAGCAAGACTGGACTGTAAGAACCCTGGCGCTAATTACTACGCCTCGTTAAAAGCCCGCAGCACATAGACGAGAATAGGGCCATTATCCCGGCCAGCTCCAATTTAGCCTCGCTTTGACCTCCCTAAATTTTCGCTCCGTGCAGGGTTCGCCTTTGCTTCCTGTTTTGAACTCGTGCGCAATGCTCGTACACCCCGTAAAACCTGCGGGTTTGGGTTTGCGGTGAAAACGTGAAGTGGCACAGAGGTGCTGGTTTGGGCTTTGGAGGCTGGTTTTGGAGGCTGGTTTGGGCTTTGGAGGCTGGTTTAGGCTTTTGAGGTTGGTTTTGGAGGCTGGTTTGGGCTTTGGAGGCTGGCTTAGGCTTTGGAGGTTAGTTTGGGCTTTGGAGGTTGGTTTAGCCTTTGGAGGTTAGTTTGGGCTTTGGAGGTTTGTTTGGGCTTTGGAGGTTGGTTTAGGCTTTGGAGGTTAGTTTGGGCTTTGGAGGTTGGTTTAGGCTTTGGAGGTTAATTTGGGCTTTGGAGGTTGGTTTAGGCTTTGGAGGTTAGTTTGGGCTTTGGAGGTTAGTTTGGGCTTTGGAGGTTGGTTTAGGCTTTGGAGGTTAATTTGGGCTTTGGAGGTTGGTTTAGGCTTTGGAGGTTAGTTTGGACTTTGGAGGCTGGTTCAGGCTTTGGAGGTTGGTTTGGGCTTTGGAGGTTGTTTTTGGAGGCTGGTTTGGGCTTTGGAGGTTGGTTTAGGCTTTGGAGATTAGTTTGGGCTTTGGAGGCTGGTTCAGGCTTTGGAGGTTAGTTTGGGCTTTGGAGGTTGGTTTAGGCTTTGGAGGTTAGTTTGGGCTTTGGAGGTTGGTTTAGGCTTTGGAGGCTGGTTTGGGCTTTGGAGGTTAGTTTGGGCTTTGGAGGTTGGTTTTGGCTTATGAGGTTGGTTTGGCTTTGGAGCCTGGTACCTGGTTCTATACACCCCAGTTCTGCTGACAAAGCCGGGGGCCAATTTCCAGATGTGCTGCAGCTGGAGTTAATGGAAACTCTTTACACTGGTTCAATTCCTGAAAATCAGGCCCTAGACGTCCCAGCCTGGTCACCCAAACACTGGGACGACCGCAGCAGTGTCATTACATTTATTAGTGCCGTTGTTAGCTTTAGCCATTCTTTAAAGCGTCCTGGAATCCGATGCTGTGATGCAGCTCTCGGATGGTCATTATGCAGGTATCTGTTCATATTCACAAGGGTGGATGAAAGGTGACACACAATAATAATGAGTAAATTCTTAGCCCTGAACATCTTCAAAGTGCTCTATGCATTTGGTTAATATACGCTCCTACACCGCACGCGTCACCATGGTATCTGAGTAATACCAAGAGTAATTAACTCCTTACAACTCCTCTGGAAAACAGCCCCGTGTTATTATCCACATTTTTACAAGTGGGGAAATGGGGGCACCCAGAGCTTCGGTGATTTCCTCTAAACCACAGCGTGAGTCACGGGCAGAGCTGGTGGCTCTGCAGTGTCCCCGTGGCGGCTGGAGGGGACGGGGACACGGACAGGACGGGGACACATCTGGACCCAGAGCACCCTGAGTGTCATTAAAGCCGCATTCTGCTCCCCACAATCCATCCGCATGGGGCAGAGGTTCCGAGTCTGGGGGCAGTGACAAGCAGCGTGTCCCGTGGGAAAAGGGGTGAGGGCAGCGGTCACCATGTTCCCACGCGAGAGCTGGGAAAGTCACGTTGGACTAAAACACTTTATACAGGGGCCGACTTGGCCCGTGCTGAGTGTTTTGGGGTTTTCCCGGCTCGAGCATCCTGTCCCTTGTGCATCGCAGCGCGGTGACGTCCCCAGCGCGGGGAGGGGGACGCTCGGCACCGCTCACCGCGCTCTCCCCAAACCACCAGCGTCCCCGTGGAGAACCCGCCGGGGTCCCTTGTCATGGGCCGGGAGGATTTCCAGCGCATCCAAGCGGCGGCTCGAGTCCTGAGCAAGCAGGAGCGCGAGGCCAGGCTGGCGGCGCTCAAGGCGGAGAAGGAAGCCGTTCTCGTAGGCAAACCCCCCGTGTCCCTTCCCGTGTCCCCTTGGATCCCCAACCCTGTGCCAAGTCGCTGCGTGTGCCCACGGGGAAGGATCCCAACCCGCGGTGACCCCCGTGACGTTTCTGCCACCCCGCAAATAGACCCGGTGTCCTAACGGGGTGCGGGAAGGGGCCGCCCGGCGCCGCGTCCCCCGCTCCGTGCGGCGGATGGTGGAGCGTGTCCCCCCGGGGCCGCGTGTCCCCGCAGGACGCCCTGCACGAGCGCAAGAGAGCGGAGAAGGCGAAGGCGGCGCGGCAGCAGGCGGGGAAGCTGAGCGACCTGGAGGAGGAGGCGAAGGAGCGGACGCAGCACCTGCGGCAGCGGGCGAACAGGATGCGCTTGGAGCAGGAGGATGAGATCAAGGAGTTCAGCGAGGTGGGACGGGGGTCCCCAACATCCCCTGGCTGCTGAGAGCCCCGTCGGCACCACCCAGACCTAAACCCGCCGCTGCGCCGGTTCTTCCTCTCCTCCCCTCGTCCCCCACTTTGTGTGGCTGTCCCTTGGAGACCAGGGACACCCCTTGTCCCCGCAGATGGTCCTCGGCGCCAAGTGCCACATGATCCGCGACGTGCAGATCCTGGAGAAGCGGCTCATCACCAAAGAGCTGGAGGAGGAAGAGAAGCGCCTGGACAAGATGATGGAGGTGGAGAGGACAAAGGCCAACGAGATGCAGGAGGAACTGGAGCGCAGGAGGAAGGAGGAGATGATCAGGTTTGCAAGAAGGGCCCCTGTTACCCGCAGAGGCACCTGTCCTGATGTCTGCGCTGGGATGTCTGTCTGTCCTGATGTTTCTGCTCCTCGGTGCGGTGGAGCCGGAGGGAACCCTTCTGCTCTCCTCTCGCAGAGGGAGGCAGGAGATTGTGAAGCAGATGGAGAAGAACGCGGAGGAGCGGGCTCTGAGAGCCGAGCAGCAGGACCAGGAGGTGCAGGAGATGCTCAAGTACCTGGAGCGGCTGAAGATGGAGGACTTGAAGGTACGACCAGCGACCGGGGGGGGCTGGAGCCAGGTTTTCACCTTGGTGGAAGGGTCACCCTGTGCTGGGCAAGTCAGGTTTGGTGTGTGGAGAACGCAACCCGGAGAATTAAAGCTCTGGTCTCTTGGGGAAGTTGAGGCACCGTTGGAAAGAGCTTGTCCTGCCACCCCCGTGCTGTTTCTCTTCCAGGAGATGGAGCGGAAACGGGAGGAGCAGAACAGAATCCAGGCCGAGATCAGACGCGTCAACGACGAGAACCAGAGGCGCAAGGAGGAGCAGCGGGAGCGCGAGAGGATGGAGGACGAGCGGGTGCTCGAGTACCAGCGGCAGAAAATGGTACCGGCGCCGCGCGTTCGGCACGGGCCGGGCCGGCGGAGCCGCGGGAGCTGCCACCGGGGTCTGTGCCGGGCAGGAGCGCGAGGCCGAGCTGGAGGCTGAGCAGGAGAGGATCCGCCAGGAGAAGGAGAAGGAGACGGCGCGCTTGAGGGCCATGCAGGAGAAGGCCCAGGACCACAAGGCAGAGCAGGTGGGTGGTTTGCGCACACACCACGTGCTCCATGTTCACCCGCCGCCTTCCTTATCACCACCCCGGCCGCGGGGATGTGGCGGCTCTGCCGGGTTCACCGCAGGTCTGCACCGGCACGTGGAGCCGGGTGAGGTCCTGGAGCAGCACCAGGACTTGACCGCAGCCAAGCGCCCCCGTGCGCCCCGTCCCGAGGGACGGTCACCCCGTGTCCCCCCGGCAGGACGCGCTGAGGGCCAAGCGCAGCCAGGAGGCTGCGGAGCGCGAGTGGCGGCGCAAGGAGAAGGAGGCGGCGCAGCGCCGGGCCGAGACCAACCGGCTGCTGAAGCAGAGCCGGATGGAGCAGATCGCGCAGCGGGAGCACAGCATGGCCGTGCAGGTGCAGCAGGACCGCGACGAGTTCGAGAGGATCCTGCGGTGAGAGGGGAGAGCGCTGACCAGGGTGGGCGGTGCTGGGGTTGTCACGGGGGCTCCGGCGCTGGACGGGTTACCGGGTGTCGTGGTTTAACCCCAGCTGGCAATGGAGCCACGCAGCCACTCACTCACTCCAATAGGGGAGAGAATCCAAAGGGAAGGGAGAAACTGGATTGAGATGAACACAGTCTAATCAAATAACAAAATACTAATGCACTACTAGTAAATATATATATAATAGAAATAAAAGATACTTGAGGCGATTCCTCATGAACACGCTGAGCAGCCAGTCCCAGGAAACGGCCCCTGGTCCCACAGCCCATCCCAGAGAGAGAAAAGAGGGAAAGAGGCAGAAAAGCCCAGAGGCCTCTGCAAAATGGCAAAAGGCCCAACTAAACGTCCCGACCAAAACTCCCCCAGTTGCACCAAAAAGAGCAAAGAGAAGAGAGAGACAGAAACTGGAAGGCCCCACTCTTAAATAATCAGCATGATGCTAATGGGCTGGAATACTCTGATTGATAAATGTGGGTGTCAGTCCAGCTCTGTCCGTCCATCCCCTTCCTCGCTGCCTCACCCCTGTGGGCAGAGCTCAGAGTGTCCTTGGCTCTCAGAGCAGAGCAATTCAACACATTAACTGTGCTGGGCTGGTATCTCTTGCTCTCAAACTAAGTCCAAATAACGAGCGATGGCAAAGGAAGGTTTGTAACCGCAGGGTCCAGCGGGAGCAGATGGAGAAGGAGCAGGCGGAGGAGGCGCGGAGGGCCGGGCTGCGTCTCGCCAACGCCGCCACCATCCGTCACCAGATACGGGAGCGGCAGCAGCAGCTGGCGCGGGAGCGGGCGGCCACCTTCGCGGAGGGCCGGCGGCTGCAGGAGGAGGCTCGGCAGCGCAGCCAGCGCATCGCCCAGCTCAAGCAGCAGAAGATACAGGAGCTCAGGTGATGCGCTCCCCTGGTTGCGTGTCCCAGAGCCGCCTCTGCGCCCTTGTCCCCACTGTGGTCCCAAAGCTCGGGTGCATGATGGTTTGTCTCTCCTACAGAGCCTGCGGCATCCCCGAGAAGTACTGTGCCCAGCTGGAGCGGAGGGCGCTGGCGCCAGCGGGTGCAGCGCCCGACCAGGCTCAGCCCCAGGAGGACCAGAGCTCCAGTTCCATCACGACTTAAGACGTTCGATTTCCTTAGGCTGAGCTTTGTGCGAACAGAGATGTTTTATGGATCAGACAGCGCCTTTCGCCCTTCCCTCCCTTGGGGTTTGCAGGCCAGGAGTTTGGGGCTGGAGTAGCCCAAATCATTGTCCAACCTGCCCCACTCGCGGGACTCACGTCGCCACTCGTGGGTGGCCCGTGTCCTCAGAGGGGACAGGAGTGTCCCCGGAGCCTTGGCACAGCTCGGTGTCAGCACCAAAGCGTCTCGGAGCGGGGTGGGCGTCCCCAGCCCACACAGGGGGGCTCGGGAAGGGTCCCCAGGAGCCACACAGGCTCTTCTCCTCACACACAGCCCTGGCTGGGCCGCCTTGTCACCGAGGTGTCACCTGCGGGCCCTGCAGCGCTGGCCTCGTTCAGGGACTAAACAAGGAGACCAAGCATGATGCAAAGATGTAAAATCCATTTGGATGGGGACCGGCAGATTCAGAAGGGCCGGGAGCCCGTAGGAGTGGCTCTGATTAATTGTCAGAGCAGCTGAAAAATAAGGAGAGCCGGCAAAGGCAACACTGCCCAGGGCAGGGGAACGGCGCGGAGGACTCGCCGGAACCCCGAGCCTGCTCCAGGCCGGGTAAATAGGGAGAAGGAAACGCTGTGGCCCTTTGTTGTCCCTTCCTTGTCGCTTCTCCAGCTTCTGCGTGTCCCCACATGGTGACACAGCCCGGCAGCGCCGTCCCTTTTGGGGCACGGGCTGGCTCTGCAGATCTGACATGAGTGAGTCACCGTGGCCACCGAGCCCGCTGCGACCCCTCGGTGGCCGGTGCTCCGTGCCAGGCTCCGCCGCCACCCCTCGGTCCCCTGTCCCCAGTGCCGTGTCACTCTGGGTCACCACCTTGCTCAGGCAGTCACAGCTTTATTCTAGGCCAGGCTCAGCCCCGGAGGGTTTCAAAGCCACCGCGCCGGCCACAGCGAGGGGACAGTGACCACTGTCCAGCCGGGGTGGAGCGGCTTCCCCGCCCTTCCTGCGTGAGGAGTCACCGGCTGGGAGCCGGCAGCGCCGCGGCCGGGAGCCCCGAGCCACCGTGAGCCACCGTGAGCCACCGTGAGCCACGGCCCCGTCACGGGGAACGGCCCCGGCAGGCGGCTCCTCGCGCCGCGGCGGAGCCGGGACACGCACAGGGGGCCCCAAAATCACAGACGGGGCCAAGCACGTGCCGGGCTGGGCCCCGGTTCCCGGCACGGGGCTGCTGAGGGTTAACTGGCAGCACGAGCCGGGAAATGGAGCAGCTCTTGGCCCCAGGGAGGGTTTGGGACCGGCTGGGCGGTGCTGCTGAGCCGGCTGGGACAGTCTGGGCTGGGAAGCAGCAGCGCGGAGCTGTGCCGCGGGCAGTGCCCGGCGAGCCGGACATGGCGCCTGAGCCGCAGCGCCGGCACAGACCAGGGCGGGGGCTCGGCCAGCCCACGGGCCTGCATCTGCCACACAGCATCCCTGTCCCAGCTCCTGCATCTGCCGCACAACGTCCCTGTCCCAGCTCCACCATCCCTGTCCCAGCTCCTGCATCTGCCGCACAACGTCCCTGTCCCAGCTCCACCATCCCTGTCCCAGCTCCTGCATCTGCCGCACAGCATCCTTGTCCCAGCTCCACCATCCCTGTCCCAGATCCCGCATCTACTGCAGAGCATCCCTGTCCCAGCTCCTGCATCTCCTGCCGAGCATCCCTGTCCCAGCTCCTGCATCCCTGTCCCAGTTCCTGCATCCCTGTCCAGGCTCCTGCAACCCTGTCCAAGCTCCTGCATCAGTGTCCCAGCTCCACCATCCCTGTCCCAGCTCCGGCATCTCCTGCCGAGCATCCCTGTCCCGGCTCCTCCATCCCTGTCCCAACTCCTCCATCCCTGTCCCAACTCCTCCATCCCTGTCCCAGCTCCTCCATCCCTGTCCCAGCTCCTCCATCTGCTCCAGACCACCCCATCCCCCAAATCCCACCCTCAGATCCCACCAGGTTTCGGCCACTGTCTTCCCACCCTCTGGCTGTCCCAGCCCCCTCCAGCCGCCCTGCGTGTCCCCTCCGCCGTGCTGTCCCTGCTGCCACCGTGTCCCCATGCACTGAGCCGTGGCCTGGAGCACCGGCCAGGCCCCCGCACCGCGTTTCAGCAGCGCCACCACGGCTTGGTGGGTGCCATGATCCCCGCATGGCTGCAGCATCCCCGTGCCCACTCGTGGAGGGGGCAGGACCGGAGGAGGGCTCTGCAGGAGCTTAAGCCCACGCTCAAACCACATCTTTAAGCTCTTCCAAGCACCCTGAGTCCAAAATCCATCCAGGACCCGCATGGGCTAAGCTGGCGCTTCCATGCAGACATGGTGCTTGGCCACTGCTCCCATGGGAGCCTTTGCACACCAGCAACGCTCATCCCACCAGCGCCCACAGCGGGGACCAGCCACCACGGGGTCCACAGGCCCCCCAGTCCCTCCCCACAGCTCCGGGTGCCCCAGGACGTGCTGCTCCCCCTGCCCACCCACCCGCGGTGGCCCCCGGCCCAGGGCTGCCTGGATGGGAGCCCATTGCATGGTGATGCTTAATTAGCAGGTAGGGAGTGGAGCAGGGCGGCATCGCTCACGCACAGCTTGGAGCCACTCAGTCATCCCAAAGGCATCCGTCCCACAGGGAGGAGCGCCCCGGCCCAGCGTGTATAAGCAGCCCCGCACGCCCGGCTGCCCTGTCGCCTCTGGAGCCTCCTCCGCTCCCGCTCCTCCGCACCGCCGCACGGCCGCAGCGTCATGGCAGGGCACGGCGCCAGCCTGCTCCTGCTCCTGGGTCTCATGCCAGGTAGGCGCCGACGCATCCCCGCGCTCCGACCTGTTCCCGCAGCGATGCCGCCCAGGGTCCCCGCCCCGCCTGGGGCTCCCCGGGGTGCGGGATGCACCCCATGGTCAGCACAGCCCCTGACGTCCACCCATGTCGACCGGAGCTGAGCGGGTGGCGTTGAGCCCACCGTGGCCTTTTGTCACCGATGCAACATCGCAGGACCTGGCGGGTGCTACATCCCGCCAGGACACCCGTTCCCCGGCAGACGGATCCGTGTCCCGCTCCATGTTGGCGCTGCCGGGCGCGGGTTGGGGCGCACGCGGTGCAGGTGTCCCCGCGCTCCCCGGCCGCTGCCATGGGTGCTGTTCTCTCCCCAGCTCTCCTCCTGGCCGTCAGGATCAACGGCAAGGGCCGGGAGGTGCTGCACCTGGCAAAGGGCGACTCGGTGAAGCTGGGCTGCCCCTACGTCCTCGAGCCTGAAGACAACGGTCCCCAGGGCTTGGGCATCGAGTGGATCCAGATCACGCCCGAGCGGCCCAGCCCTGAGAATGTGGTGAGTGTCACCGGCGCCGGCAGGGCTGGGATGGACCGGCCGGAGCCCAGCAGAGCAGGCAGGACAGGAACGGGCCGGCAGGGCAGGGGAGGAGCAGGCAGAGCAGGCAGCGCCTGGCAGGGCAGGCGAGGAGCAGGCAGGGTCTGGGCAGCACATCCCCCCCCAGCCAGCACGCCGGGGTCCCCCCCCCACCAGCCCTACCCAGTCTCCCCTCTTTCCCCCCCACCAGTTCCTGTCCTACCACGACCACCACGTGGACTACGGCAGCGGGTCGGGGCTGCAGGACCGCGTGGCCTTCGTGCAGAAGGACCCCAGCCAGTACGACGCCTCCATCCGCCTGGCCGACCTGCAGGTCTCCGACACCGGCACCTACCAGTGCCGCGTGAAGAAAAACACCGTGGCCGTGCACGAGGTCATCGTCACCGTGCAAGGTGAGGAGCCCGCTCCCCAGCGTCCCCCCTCTGCCAGGTGTCACCTCCGGCGCTCACGATGTCCCTCTGCCCACAGACAAGCCAGCACCCCCCCAGTGCTGGATCGAGGGGGAGCTGATCTGGGGGAGCAGCATCCTGCTGAGGTGCTTCAGCCGCGAGACCTCGACCGCCGTCAGCTACCAGTGGGCCAAGCTGGCCGATGGCTACGGCGGGGGACACCTGCCCTCCGGCACCATCCAAGGTGGGTTCTGGAGGGGGTTGCTGGGTGCAGGGGATGCTCTGGGGGGGGGGTCCTGTCTGTGAGTGCTCACACGTGTCGGTGGGTGCCCGTGGCCATGTCTGGGTGTGCCTGTGTTCATGGGTGGCTGTGGCTGCGTGTCCGTCTGCATCCCAGTGCCACCGTGTTCCTCTGCGTCCCTGTGCCCCCACGTCCATCCCTGTCCCCCCGTGTTTGTCCCCATCCCTGTGCCCCCATGTTCCTCTGTGTCCCCGTTTCCCCGTGTCCATTCCTGTCCCTGTGTCCCTGTTCCCCCATGTGCATCCCTGTCCCTGTTCCCCATGTCCCTGTGCCCCCATGTCCATTCCTGTCCCTGTTCCCCCGTGTCCATCCCTGTCCCTGTGTCCCTGTGCCCCCGTGTCCATCCCTGTCCCCGTTCCCCATGTCCCTGTGCCCCGTGTCCCTGTGCCCCCACATCCCCGTCCCCCCATGCCTAAGGCTGACGTCTCCATGTCCCCCCCGCAGGACGAGCTCCTGGCGACCTGTTGATCCGTAGCCTGTCGGAGGTGCACGCCGGCGTCTACCAGTGCCGCGTCACCAACCGCGTGGGCTACTCCGCGTGCCAGCTCAACGTCAGCCCCGTGCCGAGTAAGTGCCAGCGCGGGGGGGACACGGCGCGGGCGGGGGGCGGCCGGCTCCGCGCCCGGGGCGCCCGCGGCGGCGCGGCGAGCGGTGGCAGCCGGCGGGAAGCCGGCGGTGACAGGGTGCGCTCCCGCCGCAGGGGGACGGCAGACGGGCATCATCGTGGGCTCCATCCTGGGCTCGCTGCTGCTCCTCAGCCTGCTGGGGCTGCTCATCTGGGCGCTGATCTGCCGCTACCGCCGCAAGGAATGCCAGCGCGCCTGCAGCGACTGCCGGTGAGCGGCGGGGCGCGGGGCGGGCGCGGGGCACCCGCAGCTGCCCCAGCGTCGCTGGGGACCAATGGGGGCTGTGGGTGTCACTGGGAACTGATGGGCATCGCTGGGGACTGATGGGGACTGATGGGGACCAATAGGTCACTGTGGGTGTCACTGGGAACTGATGGCATCGCTGGGGACTGATGGGGACTGATGGGGACCAGTGGACACTTTGGGTGTCACTGGGAACTGATGGGCATCACTGGGGCCAATGGGAACTGATGGGGACCAGTGGACACTGTGGGTGTCACTGGGCACTGATGGGCATCGCTGGGGACCTATGGGGACTGATGGGGACCAATAGGCACTGTGGGTGTCACTGGGAACTGATGGGCATCGCTGGGGACCGATGGGGACCAATGGATGCTGCTGAGTGCCACCAAGCACTGATGGCCACCGCAGGTCACCTCTGGGCACCACCAGGCAGCAATGGGCACCAATGGGCACCAAGGGGATCTACCAGAACCCCAGTGAGTGCCGGCAGGTGCCGTCAGGCACCAGTTGGTGCTACTGGGTGTTTATGGGCACCAATGGGCACTGATGGTGCCACCGGGCACTGATTGGCAGTGACACCAGCGGCGTGCCAATTAGTGCCACTGAGCATCCGTGGGCACCAAGGGGTGCCAGGAGGCACCGGTGGGTGCCGGTGAGCAGTGCCGAGCGCTGACGGTGCCGCGGCGGCTCCCTCTGCCCGCAGGAGCAGCACGGGCGGCACCATGACCCGCACCTGCAACGTCTGCACCCACGGCTACGCGCCCCACGGCATCAGCTACATGCAGTGCCAGCACGGCGACAGCGACGAGCGGGCGGCCGCGCTCATCTGCAACGAGGGCCTCCGGCACCAGGTCGCCTGCCCGGCGCTGTAACCCCCATCACCGGCCCCGCACGCCCGCCCAAAATTCGGCTCCACGAGGAGGGGGGGAAGCAACACGAGCCCGGAGCCGGCGGTGCCGCCGGGATCAGCGCGGAGCCGCCGGGGCTCGCCGCGCAAATTGACGGCAAGAACCAGCTCCCTCCTCCCCCCCGCGCAGCTCCGGCAAAGCACGTTTTGGTTCATCCCTCTGGTTGGTTGGTTTTCTTGGTTGTTGGTATTTTTTTGGCCCCTTTTTTTTGTATGTCCCCCCCACCGGCTCTCGGGGCGGCTCCCGGAGGCTTCCCTGCCTATTTATTTCTCTCCGGCCCATCCGTTCGGCACCGAGTGGGGACGCGGCCGCCCCAAATCGCACCCCACTCCATGCACCTCCGGCCCGGCGCCCCCGCATTGGCTTCAGCAATTGGGTGTTTGTTATTCGAGACGAGACGCCGCCGGCACCAGGATTTGCAGTTTGGAAAGAGAAAAAGCAAAAAGAAAAGAAATAAACCAAAGTGACTCCAGCGCTGCCCCGTCGTGTCTCGCCCCGGGGAGGAGGCGGCGCCGGCGCCGCGCTCGGGAGGGTCCGTCCTGGGGTGTCCCCGGGGTGTCCCGGAGCAGCCGGACACCCGGCACGTGTGTGTCCCCGCGTCCCCGCTGCTGACACAGCGCCCGCACCCGCGGGTGTCCCGGGACGTGCCGGGACGTGCCGGGGCTGCGGTGGCTGCTCCCTGTCCCAGGTGCCCAGAGCTGGGGTGCCCCAGTGCTAAACTTGGTCCTAATTCTAAGCCAGTGTGGCTTGTAATTCAAACCCTAACCCCCCCATCTAATTTGTGCCCTAAAACTGAGCCTAACAGCCAGCCTAACCCAACAATGACCCCTCACCTGACCCAAATACTAACCCCAACATTAGCCCTGGCCCTAGCACTAACCCTAAGCCTCAAGTCAGTCCTAACCTCCATGTTAACTCTGACCCAGGTGCCAGCTTCAGTCCTAATACTAATCCGAACTCTCCTGCTGAACCTGAGCCTCCCCTAAGCCCAGCCCCACACCAGCCTAGACGTCCGTTCTAACTCAGATGGAGCCTGAACACTAATCCTGACAGCAGGCTTAACCCTGACCCCCGCTTGGTGGGCACTGGGACCCACTGCACTAGAGCTGCGACAACGAGGGCCCCACCCTCCGAAGCTCCACCCTCCGAAGCCCCACCCTCCGAAGCCCCGCCCTCCACAGCCACGCCCCCGCGGTCTCACCCTCCACAGCCACGCCCTCCACAGCCACGCCCCCGCGGTCCCGCCCTCCACAGCCCCGCCCTTCACGGCCCCGCCCTCCGAGGCCCCGCCCTTCACAGCCACGCCCTCTGAGGCCCCGCTCTCCACAGCCCCGCCCTTCACAGCCACGCCCCCGCGGTCCTGCCCTCCACAGCCCCGCCCTCCACAGCCCCGCCCTCCGAGGCCCCGCCCCGCCGGCAGCGGCCGTTAGAGCCGCCAGGGGGTGCGCGCGGCGCGGTTGCCAGGAGACGGCGCGCGCGGCCATGGCGCGGTTCGGCGCGGGGCAGGTGGGACCGGACGGGACCGGGGCCGGAGCTCCTGCCGGTCCCGTGCGGGCTCTGACCGTCCCGCTCTCCCCGCAGTACGAGGACGCCTTCACCCCCCACCGCCTGCAAAACTGGAGCGTGCCCCGGCCCAGCCGGCAGGTACCCCCGGACCGGACACCCCCGGGCTCCGCTCAGCCCCGGCACGGACACCCGGGGCCCCTCCAAACCGCTCTCAGCCCTGGCCTGGGTGTCCCTGGGACCCCCGCAGCCCCAGCCCAGACAGCCCGGGACCCCCTGGGACCCCCCTTAGCCCTGGCCTGCACCCTGGGACCTCCTGTAGCCCTGGCCCGGACCCTGGAACCTCCCCTTAAGCCTGGCCTAGACCCCTGGGACCCTCATTTAACCCTGACCTGGACCCTGGGACCCCCCTTAACCCCGGCCTAGACCCCTGGGACCCTCATTTAACCCTGACCTGGACCCTGGGACCCCCCTTAACCCCGGCCTAGACCCCCTGGGATGCCCCTTAACTGTGGCCTAGACCCCTGGGACCCTCATTTAACCCTGACCTGGATGCTGGGACCCCCCTTAACCCCAGCCTAGACCCCCTGGGACCCCCCTTAACCCCAGCCTAGACCCCCTGGGACCCCCCTTAACCCCAGCCTGGACCCCTGGGACCCCCCTTAACCCCGGCCTAGACCCCTGGGACCCCCATTAACCGTAGCCTGGACCCCTGGGACTTCCTTTAGCCCTGGCCTAGACCCCTGGGACCCCCCTTTAGTCCCAGCGTAGACCCCTGGGATCCCCCTTAACTGTGGCCTAGACCCCTGGGACCCCCTGAACCCCAGCCCAGACACCCCTGGGACCCCCGGCCACGCACCCACCGCCTCCCCCACAGCGTCCCACGCTGCAGGACGGCCCCACGCACATCATCGCCAATGACCGGGGACACCTGCTCCCCACCGTGCCCCGCTCCCAGGTGAGCCGCACCCACAGACCTGGGTGGGGGGGGTCCCTGCTCCCCAAGACCCCCACCAGCCCCTCCTCCTCCTCCCAGGTCTCCCCATGGGGCACGTTTGTGGGGACGTGGGAGATGCCGCCCCGGATCCCCCCGGCCAGGCTGAGCCTGACGTCCCGCTCGGCCGCCGCCGCCGCCCGGCTCACGGCCTGGAGCCGCCAGCCCACGGCGCTGCGCCGCGCGTGCAACGGCGTCCGCACCGAGATCACCGGCAAGGTACGGCGGCCTGGGGACGGCGCCCTGGCAGATTTCGGGGGGTTTTGTACCCACCTTGGTCCATGGGCGGAGACGGGGCTGCGCAGGGGAGCTGCTGCTCCTTGTGCCGTTCCCCGCGTCCCGTGGGTTATTTCAAGCTTGTTCCTCCTGCGTTTTGGTCGATCCAACCCGGGGCGCTCAAGCACCCAGAGTTTGGGCCACTATGTCCCCTTGTGCTCAGTGTCACCCCAGATCTGGGTTCATCTGCTGGGTGCCCCAGGAGGAGCTCACAAGCCACCGTTCTCCCCCAAAAGCATCTGAGAACAGGGGCTGCCCTGATGGGCCCCCCAGCACCCCTTTTCACTCACCCTATTGCTGCGCCGTGAGTTTAACACTCGTCTCCCCCCCCGTGCAGCCCGAGGAGCCTCGGCCGGACGGACAAACCGCCCGGGAGCCTTTGCAAAGAAGCAACAGGGCGCCCGGCGAGGGGACAGAGCTCCGACATGGGGACACGGGGTCACCCCAAATCTCAGCCTCAAGTGAGCCCAGTCCTGGGGGAGCCACCGCGCTGGGGGTCGCGGCTCCTGGATGCGGTGAGGAAGGGGAGGGCGGCGGAGGAGCCTGAGCCCAGCGCCCCAGGGCCCGCACTTGTGTTTCTGCGGTGATTGGGATAAATAAATGTTTAACCAAATAATATCCCCATGTTTGGTTTGAGCAGAGCCTGGGCAGGTTGGGGGGCACAGGTGGGACATGGGCTGTCCCAGTTAATCATGTGCTGGAAATGTGGGTGCAGCGGCGGGGCGGGAGCTGCTCCCCCATGAGTGGGGGTTCATCCCTTCCCCAGCGCTCCCCAAAAGGAAATCGGGGCTGTCTGACTCGAGCGCAGCTGCACGCTGTGCAGAATAGCTCATCAGCGAGAGCGCCTTCCAAATAAAAGCCATTTCAGCAGCTGCAGGAAGTAATTGGTTTAAAGCTAAAATAGACTTATTTCCACCCAGGAAAAGCTCTGTCCTGCTGGGCCCCGCGGCTGCACCGACAAGGGTTTGGTGCTTCCTCCCTCCGCCGCGCTCACAGCTGATCTTCCTCCGCTGTGATTTGATTATGTCCCTTCAGGGCAGCGATGCCGTCGCTAATTAAAGGAGTGGCTGATTAGTCAGGGACGGGGCTCAGATCGGTGCCGCCGCAAGGAAAAGCGATGGCGTGGATCCCGGAGCACGTTACCGGCTCCTCTGCTGCCACTTCGGGTCTCCATCACAACACGGGGAGCAGATGTTCCCCGTAAAGCCGAAATCCTGCCAGCGGGAACAGGCAGGAGGATGCTAAGCCGGAGTCCAGACTTAAAAGCAGGACTGAGCTTTGCAAAGCTTTGCTGCTGGTGGTGAATGTTAAAAACTGGCCAATTGCAGCAAAAAAGCTCCCAGAACTTGTACCAGTTCAACCACCCGCCGTGCAGGTAGGAAACTCCTTTGCCAAGCAGGTCAGACCTGCACCCGCCAGCTCCGAATGCTGCAAACGGTTTGTGTTTCCATCACCCGGCTCCTCTGGGAAGCGGCGACTCCCTGGAGCCCAAAGCGGAGGCGACGGACGTGGAGGATCGAGCTGCTTTATTGCCAAGGTGGGTGAGCGACAAGAGCTGAAACAAGAGCTGGTGGCGACGTACGACCGGAAAAAAACGTCCCTCCCTGTTGTGCCAGAGATGGGGAAAATTGGATGTGAAAATCCCTAATGGGGGAAAAGTGGATGTTTTCACTGGCAGCCCCAAACCGGCTGGATTCTGGGGATACTGAGCCCTGCACACCCGTCCCAGCCGCCCCACGGCGCCGGCGCGGGTCCCGGCGGCACCGGCGGCCCGTTCCCCTCCCGGTGCCGGCGTTGGCAGCGCCGCCTGCTCTCCCCGCTCAATGGAGACGCTTGTCCTGGGCCGAGCCCACACACGGCCCAGCCGTCCCCGAGCCCACTCGGACCCACGGGGACACAGATCCAGCATTGTCTCCAGCGTGGGGACAGGGCAGAGAGAAGAAACGCGCTGGAGTTCGCCGGGAGGAAGGCGGCAGCAACCGAATATGCTGTTAAAAGCCGTTTTTAAGTTGTGCCCGGCTTCCCGCAGCTGTGTGGGACAGCAGGGGACGGCCCGGCCCGGCCTCCCCGCACCCAGGGGGTCGGCACGTCCCCCAGGTTAATGAAAAGCAGCTCTGATCTCCCACCTCCCTCTGCAGATGCATCTTCGGGCCGGGACGGAGCGAACCTTCCGAAAACGGGGAGGTTGTTGAGGGGAGGGCGCGTTCACATGGCGGCGAGGCCGGCGGAGGAGAGCAGGGTCAGGATCAGGACCAGCACCCCGGATTGCTCAACCTGCGCGATCTTGAACCCCTTCCCCAGGTCCCAGGCCTGCGGGAGAGAGGAGACGCAGCCGCTTAATTCCAAAGGCTTGGGGTAGGCAGAAAGGTGCCTCTTTGTGATGAAAGCTTGCGAGAACACCCCAAAAAACAGCCTTTGGACCCCTGGGTACAGCTGCAAGCGTCCGGTACGTGGCTCCGTGCCAAAGGAAGC
This sequence comes from Streptopelia decaocto, assembly GCF_964273445.1. Taxonomy (NCBI): domain Eukaryota; kingdom Metazoa; phylum Chordata; class Aves; order Columbiformes; family Columbidae; genus Streptopelia; species Streptopelia decaocto. The sequence goes on from NC_138681.1 coordinate 1,501,804, forward strand.
TCATCCCCCTCCAAACCCCGCTGTTTATCAGCAGAGCCGCCCGTGAGCTCCCCCCGATCCCAAAGCAGCAGCTGCTCCCGCTCGCTGCTCTCCCGCTGACAGAAATGGGTTACAAAGCACAGCAGGAGCCGCAGCTCCGCAGCAGAGCCCAAGGGGGGTGAACCGCAGCCACAGCCCCCCCACGGACACCCGTGGGGTGGGTGGGGGCCGCGCTGAGCCCGGAGGACGGGGGGGATGCTGGAACGCAGCCCGGAGCGGGACGTCCGAGGGTCCCGGGTGGGTTTGCAGCTCTCGTGGGGCTTTGGCCACGTGAACACGGGTGGTGAGGGCGGCCCGGGGAGGGCACGGCCCCCCCAGCAACCCCCCAGGCTCCAAACTGGGAGCGCTGGAGGCCGCCAGCGCCGCACCGTGAGCCCACGGCCGCCGCACGTGATGCTGCCCCGAGCAGGAGGATCGTGTCACGCTCCGGGCCAGCTGCCTTTGCTATTGTGCTCCCGTAAAACCCAACCTTGTCTGGGGCTGCAGAAAACACTAAATAACTCCAAAAATAAGCACATCTTGTACTGTTCCCAGCAAGAAACTTGCAGCTCTCCCCCCTTCTCATCAAACACAGGAAGCTCAGCTGAAGGGAGCTGCCTGTTCCCTCAGCCCAGCGAGAACACGCAGGTTATTCTGTCTCCACCACTCTCTTGGCCTTGTAAATACTGTAAATCACTTGAAAGGTGACAGCGTGATGAGGATGAGATAATGAGCCATAGGTGGCCCCTCTGCAGGGCTCTGGGGACATGTCCCTGGTGGTCACGCTGCTGTGGGGACATGGGGATGTTCCCGCCATCTGTGCCACCGTGGGAAGAGCCAGCAGAGCGATGCTCTTTGCACCCTAAACCCACCCAAAATAGCAGCACCTGAGGTGGCTAATTCCCTAGTAGCAAGTGATAGGACAAGAGGAAGCGGCCCCAAGTTGCGCCAGGGGAGGTTTAGATTGGATATTAGGAAGAAATTCTTCCTGGAAAGGGTTGTCAGGTATTGGAACAGGCAGCCCAGGGCAGTGCTGGAGTCACCATCCCTGGAGGGGTTGAATAGAGCAGAGATGAGGTTCTCAGGGACATGGGGCAGGGGGGAACAGTTGGACTTGATCTTAAAAGCTCTTTTCCAACCAAAATGTCCCTGTGGATTGTGATCATGGGAGGGTTTGGGTTGGGAGGGACCTTCAAAGTCATGGGCACGGACATCTCCGACCAGACCAGCGACATCCACCACATCAGTGACATCCAACCAGACCAGGTTGCTCAGAACCGTGTCCAACCCGACCTGGGGTGTTCTCAGGGATGGTTCATCCACCACCTCTCTGGGCAACCTGGTTTTCCCACCCTCAGCATCAAAAATGGAGTTTGGAGATGGGACCTTGGGGATGATTCTTCCCCAAAGGGCTGTGGGGCATTGAACAGGCTGCCCAGGGCAGTGCTGGAGTCACCAGCCCTGGGGGGGTTGAAAAGGTGTTTAGATGAGGTTCTCAGGAACATGGTTTAGTGCTAGAGTAAGGTTATGGTTGGACTTGATGATCCCGAGGGTCTCTTACACCCAAAATGATCCTATGGTTCTATGAATTCCCCTTTCCCGTGCCCGTTTCCCCCGCAGCCCCGGTTACTCACGAGGTGCCGGATCCCGTTCCAGGTGTGGTAGGTGAAGGGGAAAGCCAGAGCGAACTTGGCGGAGCAGATGAGAGCGGGACCCAGGCTGAGCGACTTCACCAGCGCCAGGTAGTGCGGAAACTGCTCGGGGAGCAGCAGCGCAGCCAGGCCGAACAGGGACACCCCTGCAAAGCCAACGCCGCGGGTCAGGACGGCGCGTCCGTCACCGGCCCTCGACACCCCAAATCTGGGTCGACCAGGGGCTGCGTCGCTCACACAACACCCAGAGCCCAAACCGCCCTGAGCTTATGGAACTGCAGCCAAACCAGCCCCCAAATTCAAGGTGAAAGCCACCGCGGCTTCTCCTCCCCGTTTTTAGGCCGAGATGGTGCTGCCAAAATAAGGGGAGCGGCCCGATTCAATAGCGCCTGATTGCGCCACGGCACACGCGCTCGCTCCGGCACCGCGGCTGCGCCCGCGCCGCTCAACCAGCTGCTCCTCAATGGCCTTTGTGTTCACCCGGCAAGAAGCTGCGGTAATTACAGGCCTGACGGAGCGGAGCTGAACTTCCCCCTCCTCCTCTCGGCTGCGGCCGCAAAAGCGACGTCCCCTCGTGCTCCATCGGGCCAAGAAGGGGACAGTGTCCCCTCCAGCAGAGGGTGACGGATCGGAGCAGGAAGGTGACGGTGACACCGCCAGTTTGGCATAATTTCTTAGGATAGTGCCCAGGTGTAAAAAATTCAGCATCTTTCGGAGCGAACATTAATATTAACCCTGTCTTATTTTGGGGGGAAATGGTATTTAAAAGCCAGGGAAAGGCAGAGGACAAAGCGCAGGGGAAACTTGCTAAAGTGAAGGGGTCGAGGGGAGCAAACGTGCACCCCCCCAAGTCCCGAATCAGCCGGCGGGGGGTGGACGCACCGATGCTGAGCGCCACGCCGGTGCCGCGGTGCGTGATGGACATCACCATGGGCAGGGACCACCTGCAAAACAAGCAACGGCGTCAGCAAAACGCGGGACAGCGCCGGGGCTGCACCCGCAGTTATTTAAGGAATCCGGCCGGAGCAAAAGGGGACGGACGGGGGAATTTGCAGAGGCAGCTCGGGAATGGCAAACGCTGCTGGCGCAGGAAGGGAAAGGCGGCTGCTGAGAGAGGGAGATGAAGCAGGAGATCGTGAGGAACAAAGGGGAAGGGTCTGGGTATCGTGGATAAAAGATACAGCTGGGAAAAGCAACAGAAGTAGCCTCAGAAAAGCCGTCACTTCTCCGAGCAGGGGGGGACGGGGACATCGTGCGTCCCTGAGGCCGAGCGGCTCTTACTTGTAGATGGTGATGTGCGGCGACAAGGGCCGATTGGACTTGGTGTTCTTCTCCCAGAAGCGCGCCATCTCCTCCTTGGCCGTGGTTCCCATCGGGACGACGCTGCGAAAGGAGCAGAGACGGGCGGTGAGGGCGCACGGGCGGCGTTTGGGCCCCGGCCGCACCGGAAGATGGGATCGCGCGGTACACAACCCCATCACAGGCAACCTGCTCCTCGCAGCCACGGCAATTGCACACTGCGCCAAATAAAGAGCTCGTCATTTACTGTTCCCCCGATTACACGGTAATTACACTCACAGCCCCATTTAGCAGAAAATAACTATTTTTCCCCAAATCCGGCAGCGCAAAGCAGGGGAATGAGAGGGTTTCTGCGGCTCCCAGCCTTCCTCAGGTGCAAAGCTGTGGCACGGAGCAGTAGGGGGGTGACAGGGACACCGCCACCCCCCAAAAGACCCTTTGTCCCCAAGCCCCAGGCGGTGCCCTTGCGGTGGCAGGAGGTGGAAAGCGCAGAAGCCTCGAGTGGGATCGAGAGCTCGATCCGCTACTCACTGTCGCACGGAAAGGCCGGGGCCAAACCGGGCCAGGAGGCATCGCCGAGCGACACATCTGCAAGAGAGGAGAGAGAGAGACTCGGTGAGCGCCAGATAAACACCTGAAAGCGCCAGCAACACAGGGCCGGGGAGAGGATCTGCCGCTTCGGCCGTTTGTGTCTTCAAATCAATCTTAACACGAGAGATTTGGGCTGCTCCTTGGCGAGTTTTCTCTTCCGCTGAGCTCTGAAGCAGAGCCCAGGGGCTCGTTATTTCCGACACCCTGTAATTAGCGTGCTGAGCTGTTTGCCAGGCAGACACAAACGGCGCTCAGCTCACAGCTCCCGCTTCTCGCTCTTCCTACAGCAATTATTATTGTTACGGTGAACATCCCCGCACGGGCACAACTGCACTCGATGGGGTGACTTGGACACCAAGGGCATCACTTTGGGGACAAGGACAAGGGGTCAGAACGCCCTGCAGCGCGGCCAAGAGCTCTAATTAATCCTCTCAAACACACGAGCGTCTGCGCCAGCGTCCCCCGCTGTTTCGTTAGCGATTAACGAAGCTCCGCCGCTCTCCAGTCGCCCTCCAGCCGAGGAGACGCGGCGGGGCAAACATCTGGCGCTCAGCTGTGCGCCAGGTGCGAATCCAAAACAAAAGGCATTATTGTTAAACGCCCCGAGTTCCTGTGTAAATGATCGGGAGGATGTTTCCTTTGCAATCCCTCGCCTCCCAAGGCCGGAGTTGAAACGCTGCAGGTTTTTTGGAAGGCGACGCAGCTGGACACGCTGATTTGCAGCAACCACCCCCGGATTCGGGCGGGGGGGAGGAGGTGGATGACAAATCTCTGCCCGCAGAGCATTAATGATTTATCCCCCTCGCTTTTCCCCCCCTCGGTCCTCTTCTCTTTCTTCTCCAGATTAAAAAGCCCGACCTACTTCACCCCCATCTCATAGAAGCCGCTCGGCGCCCCTTCTGGGACAAGGGGGGGCCGGCACCGAATCGCACACGATATTCAAAGCAATGACAAAATTCACAGCGTATTTGCATTTGTTCAAAGCTCAGCTCCCCAGCACGAACTCCTCATCTTCTTGGCTCCATTTTTGGATTTTTTGGTGGTTTTTTTTAGCTGCAAAGCGCAACGATCGTCGCCCCCGCAGCGAAGCAATCGAGGTCGCTCCGCGCCCAGGACCTGTCCTCTTCATTATTTATCACGGCCTAAGTTGTGCCTTCCTCCGTCCATTAACTTGCATTTCCTTCCAGATCACTGCCAAACATGTTTTTTTAAAGAGAATCAGCCCTAAAAGAGGATCCTCCGGGCTAAGAGCTTCACGGGGACGGGGCGAAGGCTCCGGGGGTGCCAATTATCAGGGAGCTCACAGCTGGGGAAGCAGCTCAAACGAGATGGACACAAGAGCAGCGGCGGCACAGCCGGAGCTGCGGCCGCCCCCGGGGACACCGGCGGCGACAGGGACATCTCTGGAGCGGCGTCACCTCGGCAGACGTCGCCAACGTTCACCCTGCAAGACAAGTCTATAAAAATCCCTCGGGTCCGCGCACGGAGGAGGCGAATGAGGAGCGATTGTCGGTGTTTTGATCTGACGGGCTGCAGCAGATCCTGCCTTCAAACAAAGCTGCGCACGCAACAAAGCGCGTCCCGCAAAAGCCTGACGGCTCCGGCTAAAAGAGAATAAATTAAGGGAATAAAAGGGCAAAGCGTGTCTGCGGGTTGACAGCAAAGGGAGCGCTGGGGGGGGGACAAAACTCCTCGGGAGGACCCGGGGGACGTGGAAGAGGCACCTTCGGGCCTGGCAAACACGGGGAGACCGGAGGGAGCGGCCCCGGGCTGTGGTGGCTCCGGGGCCGTTACCCGCAGCCCGGCCGGGCTGGAACCGCCCCCGCGGCACCCAGGGCCCGGCCCGCCCGCGGCTCCGGGCCGCCCCCCCCGCGGCGCCGTCCCCTCCCGGGGACACCGGGGACACCCGGGACACCCGGGACACCCGGACCAGCCGTCCCGTCCCCGCCCGGGGCCGCGGGTCCCCCCCCGGAGTCACCTCAACGCCAGCGCCGCCATCTTGGAGCGCCCCGCACGCCGGAAGCGGCCGTGACGCACTTCCGCCGCCGGCACCGCCCGGTACCGGCTGGGTGTCCCCGGTACCCCGGGGCTGCTCGTTGTTCCTCGTTATCGCCGCAACTGCCCGTTACCTCCCCGGGGATGCCCGTTATCACCACAACTGCCCGTTACCCCTCCGCCCCGGGGATGCCCGTTATCACCACAACTGCCCGTTACCTCCCCGGGGATGCCCGTTATCACCGCAACTGCCCGTTACCTCCCCGGGGATGCCCGTTATCACCACAACTGCCCGTTACCTCCCCGGGGATGCCCGTTATCACCACAACTGCCCGTTACCCCCCCGCCCCGGGGATGCCCGTTAAGCGCCTCCGCCGGGGGTTCCCGTTACCCGCCCCCCCGGCACTGCCCGGTTCTCCGGGGGCAGCAGGACGGGGCTCCCCGGGACCCTCTGGCCGGTGGAGGGAGTTGAAGCAGAACAATCTCCCGTTCTTGTCCTCGGGGTGAAAAACCCGCGGAGGGGACACATCGGTGGCACCGGGACGGGACACACCGGTGGCATCAAGACAAGAGGGGACACAGCGGTGGCCCCAGGACGGGAGGGGACACAGCGGTGGCACCGGGACGGGAGGGGACACAGCGGTGGCCCCAGGACCGGAGGGGACACAGCGGTGGCTTCAGGACGGGAGGGGACATATCGGTGGCACGAGGACGGGAGGGGACACAGCGGTGGCATCGGGACCGGAGGGGACACAGCGGTGGCATCAGGACAGGAGGGGACACACCGGGGTCCGTCCCCGGGACCCCCCGTTCCCGCGCTCCGGTGCGCTCCGGCTCCGGCCGCATTCCTGCCGAGCCGCCCCCGCCGCGGCGGGAATGCGGCCGCACAAAGGGCGCTGTGTCCCGGCCCCCCGCCCGCGCCCCCCTGCTCGCCCATGGCCACACTCAATGTCCCCTTTGAGCCCCGGCTGCCCGGTGCCCCCGGTGCCCCCACCTGCCCGGCGCCCATTGGCCCGAGGCCGCGGCTCCGCGGGCATCGCCCGGTGCCGCCGGCTCTTAAACCTCGGCCCCCGGCCCCCGGCACCCTCCGGCCCGTCGCTCAGCCCTCCATGCGGCTCGGACCGGCCGGTGACAGCAGCCACCATGTCGCAGGGTGCCGAGGGCAGCGGGTGCCTCCTCCTCCTCCTCGCCGGGCTGCTGGCGGTGCTGGGTAAACTGGGGACGGGGAACTGGGGCTGCTCATCCTCAAATCGGGGGTGCTGGGGGGGGACCGGGAGGCTCCAGACCCCCGGGAGGTGACCCTGGGGCTGGTGGCCACCTACTTTTGGGACTGTCACCCATGGTGGTGATGCTGCGGGGATGTGTCTGCTGCCGTGTCCCTGTCACCTGGCTGCAAGGAGGGTCCCAGCATCACCCACCTCCTTAGGGACAGGAGAGGGTGCTGGACCCTGCTGTGGTCCCCAGGTGACGCTGGCACTGGGACATGGTCCCCGTGGGGACACCGGGAAGGAGGGTCCGTGTGGTGGCACAAGGAGCCACTGTCCCCCCCCAGCCCTTGTGTTTTCTCCAAGGCCACCAAAAGCCCTTTGGTGGCAACACAGGGTTGGTGTGGGGGTGTGCCAGGGTCCCCATGGGGCTGACGGGTTTGTCCCCCCGGCAGGGCCGTCCCCGACATCCTCCATCCACGTGTACACACAGCGGGAGGTTTACGGCACCGTGGGCTCCCCCGTCACCCTCTCCTGCAGCTTCTGGTCCAGCGAGTGGATCTCTGAGGACATCTCCATCACCTGGCACTTCCAGGCTGAGGGCACCCGTGACAGCATCTCCGTAAGCGCCTGCTCCTCTGCGGGGGGGGCCTGGTGTCCCTGGAGCCGCTGTCACCCCGATGTCCATCTGTCTGTCCCTGTCGCTAGATATTCCACTATGCCAAGGGCCAGCCCTACATCGATGACGTGGGCACCTTCAAGGAGCGGATGGAGTGGGTGGGCAACCCCCGCCGCAAGGACGGCTCCATCGTCATCCACAACCTGGACTACACCGACAACGGCACCTTCACCTGCGACGTCAAGAACCCGCCCGACATCGTGGGCAAGTCCTCCCAGGTCACGCTCTACGTCTTCGAGAAAGGTACGGGACGGTGCGGGCGCTCCCCCTCCCCTGCCTCAGTTTCCCCACCGCGGGCAGGGGGCTGAGCGGGTGCTGGTGTCCCCGCAGTGCCCACCCGCTATGGTGTGGTGCTGGGCTCCATCATCGGCGGGGCGCTGCTGCTGGTGGCCGTGGTCGTGGCCCTGGTCTATCTCATCCGCTACTGCTGGCTGCGGCGGCAGGTGGCCCTGCAGCGACGGCTGAGGTGAGACCCCCACCCCATCGGGGCCAAAAACACCCCAAAACGGGGCTGAACCAGCGAGGGGTCGGTGTTTCCGAGCTGCATTTTCTCCTTTCCGCCCCAATTTTAGCGCCATGGAGAAGGGGAAGCTGCAGCGATCGGCCAAGGACGCGTCCAAGCGCAGCCGGCAGGTGAGTATGAGGGGTTGGGGAGGGGGGTGAACCCCTCTCCTGCTTTTTGGGGTGGGAGGAGAGGCTGCGGGGGGCACCGCGGTGCCGATGCCGCCCCATCCCACAGGCACCGGTGCTCTACGCCATGCTGGACCACAGCCGCGGCACCAAAGCGCCCAGCGAGAAGAAACCCAAGGGAGCCCCCGGGGACTCCCGCAAGGATAAGAAATAGCGGTTAGCGGGCAGGGAAGGTACCGCGGGGGCGGCCGCCGGGGCCCCCCGGCCCCCCAAAGTCGTCATGACCATCGAGATGGAGCTGCGGGGGGAGGCCCCCGAGGCTGCGCGCCCCCCGCCCGCCGTCCGCTCCCCCAGCAGGGGCAGCCTCAAGAGCGCCCTGATGAACATCATCAAGCCCAACGCCGAGACATGACGGGGTGCGGCCCCCCCCGGCTCCGGGAAGTAGCCGCCCCGGGGTGGGGGACACGGCGAGGAGCGGGGTGTGGTCCTCGCCCCGTGTCCCCCCCACCTCGGGGACACCCCGGTGTCCCCCCGCCCCGTCCCGAAGCCCCTCGGTCGGTACCTTCCTCTGCGCAACCGCTGCCCTGCCCAGCCCCGGGCTCTGATGTAATTTTTCTGTTTGAAGATGCAAACACTGAATTTTGAGTCTGCCCCCCCCCCCCACAAGCTGCCTCGGTCCCCCCTCCCCAGGGACCTACAGGGTCCCCGTGGGACCGAGCTGCCCCCGTCCCTTCCTAGTGTCCCCCCCCCCCCCCCAAACCCAATCTCCGGGAGGGTTTTTCTCTGCCCACGTCGTTGCTCCTTTTCTGGCCGTTTTCTCGTCTCTCCCCACGACCGAGCCCAAATGACGTCATGGGGTGGCCCCTCGCCCCGTCCCCTCCGTCCCCCTCCCGTCCCCCATTAACCCTCCCGCCCCGTAACCCCCGCCCCCCCCCACGTCGACCGGAGCCTCGTGGAGGAGGAGAAGCTGCGGCCCGGCTGGGGGACCCCCGGTGCCCATCACCCGGTGCCCATCACCCGGTGCCCGTCACCCGGTGTCCGTTTTTCTATGTCCCGTCCGTGTCCCCACGGCACCGTTAATAAAACTGACATCTCCAGGAGCTCAGTGTCACCCCGGCTCGAAGTGGGGGTGTCCGGGGGTGTCCGGGGGTGCGGGGGGGGTGGGTGCTGAGCACTTGCGAACTCATCGCACGGAGGGTCTCCAGCTCCCATAGAGAAAAGGGCAGCGCTGCCGTTGTGCCTCAGTTTCCCCAGGGGTGAGGTGATGGATCATGGCTGCGACCCACCCCGGGACCACCCACCTCGTCCCATCAAGCGTTTGAGTCAATTAACGCTCACCACCCTTGACCTTGAGCCCACGAGGGGTCCCCGCGCTGCCCCCGGGGCTATAATTGTCTTTTCCCTAATAAGTCTGCAAAGCGAGCGGGGGCCGAGCCCCCACCCGGGGTGTCCCCTGGGCCCTGCGTGTCCCTTGGCCACGGACGCTGTTTTTCTTTCCAGGAGCTATTTCTGCCATCGCGGCTCCACGCCGGGTCCCTGTGTCCCCAGTTACCTCGTGGTACGGGGCAGCTTTTCGCGTCTGAGCACGGAGAACCCCCCCAAATGGCTCATTTTAAACCCTCCCCCCCCCCCATTTCTCGCGGTGGTGCCGAGGCCGCGACTCTGGGCAGAATTTTAGGGGAAAACATCCAAATTTGAGGGTGATGGGAGACCGCGGGTGGCGGGGGGGTGAAGCCGTTCCCAAAGCGCCACCCACAGCTCAGGGACACACCTGCCTGTGCCCCCCACCCCCCAAGTGGGGACAGCCGCCCCAGGGACCGGCTGCACCCCATTCCCCCAGAGAACGGGGACTCGGGGGGTGTCACCAGCTGGGGGACAATCTCCACACCCCCCCCTGCACAGACCACACACCAGCCCGGCTCCTCTTCCCCGATGTTTTATTCTTTGCACATGCTAAAATCCGCCCCCCCCCGCCCCCCGCCGGGCGAGAGGACGGTGACAATGACAGGAATGTGGGGAGGGAGCGGTGCGAAGATGGGGAGCCCTGGTGGGCTGCAGCAAGTCCCTCCCGCCGTGTCGCACCCCCCGGGATGGGACAGGAGCTCCCCCCGCTCAGGGGACACCGGTGAGTGTGTGTGTCCCCCCCCAAGCCCAGGGACAGGAAAATCGGAACCGCCCCGGGTAAAAGGCGATTGCGCGCCAGCCCCTCGCCCAAGGGCCACCTCCCCTCCGGCGGACACAGGACTCGGTGCTGTCCCCCCCACATCGACCCCCCAGCTGCACCCGGGGTGGGCGAGGGACGGGCTGAGCCCCCCCGGCCCCGCTCGCTGCCCCCCCGGTGCGGCGGAGCTCAGGATGGGGCTGTGGGGGGGGACCCGGGACCCCGCAGCCCCTCAGGGTCCCGACTCCTTCTTGCGCTTCTGGAAGCGGCGGAATTTGCCCTGGATGGCGAGCGCGGCTTTTTCCGTCTCGGGTGCGCTCAGGTCGATGTCGATCTCCTCCTCCTCCTCCTCCACCTTCTTGGGGTCGCAGGCTTTGGCTGGGGGGGGACACACACAGGATGGGGATTGCCCTGGTTACAGCCTGCCACCCCCAAACTCACCCCGGGACACCCAGGGGACACCCAGGGTCACCCCCCAGGGACGGGGAAAAGGCAGAGCGTGTCCCCAAATCCATCCAGGTGTCACCCCCACCATGGTGGGGACACAGATCCTGGACACTCCGGGGACGGGAACAGCCAGCGGGGTCCCAGAGGGACACAGGGACAGAGGTGGCACCGGTGACAGGGCACCCCGAGGGTGCAGCCGCCGGTACCGGGCATCCTCACCTTCCTCCTGCCCGCCGGGGGCCTCCGCCGCGGGGGGGGACTCATGGTGGCTGCGCTGCGGAAGAGAAGGGGGTGCCCGGGGGTGACACGGGGCAGCAAACCCGCACCGCGGGGAACGGGCTCCGTTTTACCGGGACCCCCACGAACCTCCGGGGTCCCCCCCACTCCAGGCACAGCATCACCGCCGTTCCCTCCTCTCCCTTTTGGCTAGAAACGAGGGGAAAATGGGAAAGCCCTCGTCTCGTCCCTCACCTCGCTCATCGCCGCTCCGGTGCCGCCGCCGCTCCCGGTGAGCGGGGCCCCGAACGCCGCGGCCCCTTTGAAGGGGCGCGGTTGAGTGACAGCCGCGAACAGCCAATGAGACGCGGGGGGCGGGTCCGAGAGGGGACCCGCCCCCCCGCATGTGTCAACCCCCCCCGCGACGAATCTCGACGCCCCACCGAGCGGGAACCGGGGGGACCTGGGGGTCCGGGAGGTCGTGGCCGTTGTCACCCCCCAGCTGCCGCCATCCAAAGGTGGGGGGTGACACCCGGGGGTCCTGGGTTGGGGACACCGGTGGCACCTCCCCGCGGTGGTTGGTGGCAGGATGGCCATCGCCATGTCGCCATCTCCTCCGGGCTCTGGCACCCCAAACACTGTCCCCGGCATCGACATGTCCCCCTGCCTGTCCCCATGTCCGTCCCATCCCTGATTGTCCCCATGTCTGTCCCATCCCTGACTGTCCCTGTGTCTGCCGTGTCCCCACCTGTCCCCGTGTCCGTCCCACCCCTGACTGTCCCCATGTCCGTCCCATCCCTGATTGTCCCCATGTCTGTCCCATCCCTGACTGTCCCTGTGTCTGCCGTGTCCCCACCTGTCCCCATGTCCGTCCCACCCCTGACTGTCACCATGTCTGTCCCATCCCTGCCCGTCCCCGTGTCTGTCCCGTCCCCGCCTGTCCCCACCGTCCCTCCCACACCGCCTGTCCCCGCCTGCTGCCACCTCGCCCAAGTTCAAGGTTCAAACTCCACAGGGCTCCAGCTGGGAGGTGACAGGGACACGTGAGGGCGGGTGGCCCCTCGCTGGTGGCACTGACCACCGGGCACAGCTGCAGTGGTGGGCACCAGCTCCCGGGTACCGGCACCGCTGGGCACTGCCGTCCCCCTGCTCCGGGCACTGTCACCCGTCATGTTGAGCCCCTCGGATGTGGAGAGCAGCCCGTGCCCGCTGCCGCTCCCCATTGTCCCCGGGGGGAAGGACGCGGAGCCCGAGGAGGAGAAGGTCTGCGCCGTGTGCGGGGACCGCGCCAATGGCTACCACTTCCATGTCATGACCTGCGAGGGCTGCAAAGGCTTCTTCAGGTGGGGGGTGCCACCGCGGGGGGGCAGGGGTGACACAGGGTGGGTGGCAGGGGATGGAGTGGGATGGGACAGCGGGGACAGGATGGGACAGGACAAGATGGGTTGAGACGGGCCAGGACAGGGTGGGATAAGGTGCTGCTCCTCTGCCCGCCCTGGGGACACGCAGTGACAGTCCGTGGCCTCGTGTCCCCCCAGGCGCTCCATCAACAAGGGCGTCCGCTTCACCTGCCCCTTCTCCCGGAGCTGCCCCATCACCAAGGCCAAGCGGCGGCAGTGCCAGGCCTGTCGCCTCCAGAAGTGCCTGGACGTGGGCATGCGGAAGGACAGTGAGTGCGGTGACACGGGGACAGGGAAACGGGGGGACAGGGGACGGGGCGACACAAGGGGAAGAAGGGGACATGGAGCAGAGGGAACCTGGGTGGGAGGACACGTGGGAAAGGGGGTGATGGAGACCTGGAGGTGACAATCTGGGGGGACATGGGACAGAGAAGACCAGCGTGGGTGGGGTGGCATGGGAGGACGTGGGGGCAGAGGGGACGGGGCAGCAAGGGACAGGGGCGTAGAAGTGACAGCAAGGGACAGGGGGCAGAGGGGACTGCAGGGCAGCGGTGGCTCCGCGCAGCGCGGGGCTGTGACTCGTCCCGCGGTGACGGTGGCGGCGGGTGGCAGTGATCATGTCCGAGGAGGCTCTGCGGCTGCGGCGGGCGCTGCGGGGCCGGCGGCGGCGAGAGCAGCCGGGGGAGGTGACGGTGACAGCGGAGGTGACAGCGGAGGTGACAGTGGAGGTGACAGCGGAGCAGCGGGAGCTCATCGCCATGCTCATGGCAGCCCACCAGCGCACCTTCGACCCCAGCTTCTCCCAGTTCACGCATTACTGGGTGAGCAGGGACCCACCGGGGACACGGCCGGCCCCCCGGGTGCCGCAGCGCAGCGCTGACCCCGGTGTCACCAACGCAGCCCGCCGTGCGCCTCTACCTGCCCAGCTCGCAGCCGCAGAGCCCGACGCAGCCGGGTGTCCCCACTGAGTGGCCGTTGTCCCCGCGGGTGGCCTGTCCGGATGAGGACGTGCTGCCCGACGTCTTCTCCATGCTGCCCCACTTCGCCGACCTCAGCACCTTCATGATCCAGCAGATCATCAACTTCGCCAAGGAGATCCCGGTGTTCAGGTCTGCGGGGTGCGCTGGGTTAACTAAAAACGGGTTAATTTTCCTCATGCAGTTACAAACCTTCCTTTTCCATCGCTCGTTATTTGGACTTAGTCTGAGAGCAAGAGATCCCAGCCCAGCACAGTTAATGTGTTGAATTGCTCTGCTCTGAGAGCCAAGGACACTCTGAGCTCTGCCCACAGGGGTGAGGCAGCGAGGAAGGGGATGGACGGACAGAGCTGGACTGACACCCACATTTATCAATAAGAGTATTCCAGCCAATTAGTGTCATGCTAATTATTTAAGAGTGGGGCCTTCCAGTTTCCGGCTCTCTCTTCTCTTTGCTCTTTTTGGTGCATTCGGGGGAGTTTTGGTCGGGACGTTTAGTTGGGTCTTTTGCCATTCTGCAGAGGCCTCTGGGCTTTTCTGCCTCTTTCCCTCTTTTCTCTCTCTGGGATGGGCTGTGGGACCAGGGGCCGTTTCCTGGGACTGGCTGCTCAGCGTGTTCATGAGGAATTGCCTTGACTACCTTTTATTTCTATTATATATATATATTTACTAGTAGCGTATTAGTACTTTGCTATTTTATTCAACTGTGTTCATCTCAATCCAGTTCCTCCCTTCCCTTTGGGTTCTCTCCCCTATTGGACTGAGCGAGTGGCTGCATTGCCAGCTCGGGTTAAACCACCATGGGGGTGTCGGGGCAGAACACCCCTCTGCCCCCACCCCTAACGCCCCCATGTCACCCCCCCGCAGGGGTTTGCCCATCGAGGACCAGATCTCGCTGCTGAAAGGGTCCAGCCTGGAGATCTCGGTGATCCAGTTCAACACGGTGTTCAACACCGAGACCAAGGCTTGGGATTGTGGGCCACACTGCTACACCATCAAGGACGCCATGCTGGGTGAGGGGACGCGCTGGCACCGGGTGGGGAGGGACAGCGGTGTCCCTGTCCCCCCCTCACCGCTGCGCCCCCCCAGCCGGCTTCGAGCAGCTCCACGTGGAGTCAATGCTCAAGTTCCACATCAACCTGAAGAAGCTGCAGCTGCACGAGGTGGAGTACGTGCTGGTCCAGGCCATGCTGCTCTTCTCGCCAGGTGGGCACCGCGGGGGCTGCGGTGGGGGTGTCCCCTCGGCCACTCCGTCACCCCCCCGCTGTCCCCAGACCACGCCAGCATCACCCAGCGCGACGTCGTCGACCAGTTCCAGGAGAAGACGGCGCTGACGCTCAAGAGCTACATGGACCAGCAGCACCCCATGCCCGAGGGCCGGTACGTGCCGGGCGGGGGGGTGACACAACCACGGTCCCCACGCTGCGGGGACCGTCACCAAACGCTTCCCCCCACAGGTTTGCCTACGCGAAGCTGCTGCTGCTGCTGACGGAGCTGCAGACGCTGAAGGTGGACAGCTTGCGGCAGATGCTGCACATCAGCGACCTGACCTCCATGACGCCGCTGCTCTCCGAGATCATCAGCTAACGAGCCCCCCCCGCCGCTGCCACCGCACACCACGGGGACAAGTAAAGCTCCTTTATTTTTCCAGGCTCCGCGGGTCCCTGTGCCGCGGGAGGGAGCGGAGGGACGTGGCGCCGGAGCCCCCAGACCCACACAGCGTCCACTCCTCAGCCCTGGGGTGCTAACGGCCACCACGCGCTGTCACACAGTGTCCCCCGGCCGCCAAGGACCGGGCCCCCCATCCGCGGGCTCCCCCGGTGTCCCTGCGGCGGCTCCCTGAGCAGGACGGTGACACCCGCGGCCGCTCAGCCCACGATGACGCTGAAGCCGCAGTGGAAACGGTTCTTCCAGTGGTTGAGGAAGGCGCCCAGAGCCAGGGTGACGGGCAGGGGGGGCAGCTTCTTCTCCAGCACCCCCCCGACGCTCCAGTTACTGTCCACGAGCCCTGCGGGGGGGATGGTGAGCGCGGGGGGGTGGCGAGCGCCGGGGCGGTGGGCGCCGGCTCCCCGCTCACCTCTGAAGACCATGTTGGCCCGCGGCAGGTTGAGCTGGTAGCCAAAAGCGAAGGTCGTGTCTTGCAGCCGCGTGTTTGCCTCCAGCTCCACCCCCACCTGCACCTGGGGGGGGACACAAACGTGAGACCCCGTGGGGAGCCAGGGACACGTGGGGACAGGGACAGGCGGGGGACACTCACCTGCTCGTTGGCTCGGTGGTAGTAGCTGGCGTGGGCCCCCCCGTACCCCACGTTCAGCGTCGCCACCCACTTGAGAGCTGGAAGAGAAGCCGAGCGGAGGGCGAGGGCGGTCGGGGTGCCCCCCGGGGTCAGCACATCGGCGGGGACCCCCGGGCCGTGTCCCTGTCCCCACGGCCGCCCCGCGTACCCGTGTACTTGCCCGCCAGCGTCAGGATGGCTCCTTCCTCCCCCGGGCGCCGGTGATAAACCATCTCCCCCCCCAGCACCAGGCGGGGGGTGACGCTCTGCAGGAAATGGGCCACCAGGATGACTGTGGGGACAGCACGGCGCTCAGCGCCCGTCTCTTTGCACCCCGGGGGGGACATGGGGGGGACACCCCGCTCACCGGACTCGCCGAGGATGTCGGGGTTGCCCAGCGTGAGGGTGGCCGTGCAGTCGTCCCCCCGGTACTCGCCGTCAAACTGCCACGTCACGAACTTGGCCTGGTGTGTCTGCGAGGGGACAGGCGCCGCGGGGGTCCTGTCACCGCCCGGGGTGGGGGGACACCCCCCCAACCCGGGGTCCCCTCCCGCCCGGTCCCACCTGGAAGACGGCTTTGGTGCGGATGCGCTCGGCCACCAGCTGCAGCACTTGGGCGTTGAGGCTGCCGCTGTTGTCCATGTCCCCAACCAGCGTGGGGAAGGCCTGGGGACACAGGGGGGTCAGCTGGGGACACCCCGTCCCCCTGGAGCCCCTCACCCCAGGACAACTCTTGGTGGCCTCGCAGCCATTCTGGGGCCACCCAGTGTCCCAGGGCCACCCAGTGTCCCCGGGCCACCTCACCTCGGTGGGGCTGAGCTGCCGGTCGCCCACGAAGGTGGCGTTGAAGTGGTAGCTGGAGGCGCCCAGGGTGCTCATGTGAACCGTGTGTGTCACCTGCGGGGACGGCACATCAGTGGGGACCAGGGGGGTGGCAGCGGCCACCCCCTGCAGCACAAGGTCCCCGTGTCCCCCCCTCCTGACCTGGAAGTGGCTGCTCAGGGTCTTGGTGACGATCAGCTTCACCCCCTCCATCTGCTGCGGGAAAACCTCTGCGGGAGAGGGGGGCTGAGCGGGGACAGCGCTGCCACCCCCCATGTCACCTGCTGCCACCCCCCGTGTCACCTGCGGCCACCCCGGTGCCACCTGCTGCCACCCCCCGTGTCACCTGCTGTCCTCCCCAGTGTCCCCCCACCTCTCCCAGACCCCCCCTTGTCACCCCAGTCCCAGCCCGTCCCCCAGCGCCACCGGGAGCCTCTAAAGCTGCCGGGGCCACCGGGGGTGTCCCCAGGTCCCATTGCCCCCCGGTTCCCATGTCCCCCAGTCCCAATGTCCCCCGGTCCCAGCGCCCCCCGGTCCCGATGTCCCCCTGCCCCGATGCCCCCCCCGGTTCGGATGTCCCCCTGTTCCGATGTCCCCCAGCCCCGGTGTCCTCCCGGTCCCGACGTCCCCCGGTCTATATGTCCCCTAGTCCCGGTGTCCCCCCGGTCCCGATGTCCCCTGGTCTGGATGTCCCCCAGCCCCGGTGTCCCGCCGGTCCCCCCGGCCGCACCTTTGCATTGCCGGTGCAGCTCGTCGAAGCTGCCGGGGCTGCCGAGCGGCTCGCCCCGGCGCGGGGCCGGCCCGGCGGGGCCCAGCGCGTTGCCCATGGCCCGGCCCGGCGCTATGGCCGCCCGCCCCCCCCGGCCCCGCTGCCCGCCGCCATCACGGGCCCGGGCGCCGCCGCCGGAAGCGGCTTCGCGGGGCCGCGCCCGCCCGAGGCCGCCGCCATGTTGGGTGCGGGCAGCGCTCGGCACCCATTGGCTGGGCCGGCGGGGGCGGGGCCTCCCCGACTGCGCTCGCCGGACCCCGCGTGTGTCCCCACGCGTGTCCCTTGTCCCGATCTCCTCTGTTCCCGTGTGCCCCCATCTTCTGTCCTCCACCCCCTCCGTGTCCTGTCCCCTTCGTGTCCCCTCTGTGTCCCTCCCTGCACCCCCGGGTCCCCCTGGCTGTGACCCAATTCCCACCCGTGTCCCCGCTGTGTCCCCTGCCGATGTCCTCTTCTTGCCCCACGTCCCCCTCCCTGTCCCCCCTGTCCCTGCTGCCACCACCAGCAGCTTTTCTGGAAGGGGCTGCTCTGGGCAGGGACTCAGACCCCGGTGGCCCCACCAGTGACCCAGGGGACAAAGAATTTTTGCCCTCGGTGCTGCCCAGGTGCCCTTTGGCCGTTTGTCCCCAAACAGCAGCGGGGTGTCCCCAGGGTCCCCCCCCGCCCCGCGCTGAGTCACAGCGTCACGTTGGCGGCCGAGGGTCAGCGATAAGGTGGGCAGTGACCTTCGCCCCACGGGTGCTGGTGGTGACCAGGGTGTGCAGCCCCCCAGGGTGACCCCACCAAGCCAGGACCCCCGGGAGCTAGGGTGGTACTAGAGTGGGGGTCCAGGGGCTTTTCTGGGGGTGCTAGTGCTGCTACAAGCCACCAGCTGCCCCCACCAGCCCAAATCCCTGAGCCATTGTCACCAACCACCTGCATGCTGCCTGGGGTCATGGGGCGCTGGGGACACAGGGACAGCGCCCGGGGGTGTGGGGCTGCGGAGGGGCCGTCCCCTGCAGTGACCGTTACCCCCGCCGTGTTTACCCGGGCCCCAGGGCGGGGGCTGGCGGGGGGATATAAGCAGCTCCCGAGGGGGGATCCACAGCCCCTGCACCCCGAGAGTCCTGCCCAGGTCAGCAGCAGCCGGTGTGGGGCAGGATGGGGCTGTGGGGCAGGGATGGGGCAGGAGGGACTGTGGGGCAGGGGGGGCTGTACAGCAGGGATGGGGTTGTGGGGGGCAGGATGGGGCTGTGGGGCAGGGATGGGGCAGGATGGGGACAGAGCTGCTATGGGGTGCGGTGGGAAGGGACAGGATGGTGCCAGCAAAGCTGTGGGGCTGGGACGGGGTTGGGAGCGGGACGGTGGGGCTGTGGGGCAGGAGGGAGACCAAGGTTCCATGGGTGGGATGGAGACACTGGGGCAGTGATGGGGCAAGGAAACAGGGGCAGGACAAAGGGGACAGGAGGGGCTGGTGGAGCCACCGCTGACCCGTCCCGCAGCCTTCTCGCCCCGCCGAGATGAAGGCGCTTTTGGCCGCGCTGCTGCTGCTGCTCTGCGCCTGCTGCCTCCAGGCTGCCCTGGTGCGGCGCGAGGCCCCGGCCGAGGACGCGGCTCCCGCCACCCTCGACAGCTTCTTCACCCGCCAGTTCCAGACCCTCTCGGAGTTCATGACCAAGGAGCTGCCCCAGAAGCTGCAGGCGGAGGAGCTGCGCAGCCAGGCCGAGTATGGGGGGTCACAGGGGGGACCCCCAGCTGCCCCCGGACCCCTCCTCATCGCCGCTTCTCCCCAGGGCATATCTGGACCGGGCCAACAAGCAGCTGGCACCGCTGGCCCAGGAGCTGCGCAGCAACTTCGTGGGGCTCTTCACTTCCCTGCTGGATCTGGGCAAGGGCGAGGGGAAGCCCTGAGCGCCCACCCCGCGACAATAAAGCGTTGGAGCCGCCACTGCGTCCCTGTTTTTTTGGGGGGGAGGGGGAACATGATAAGGGCTGAGACCCGACAAACTCAATTCTGCCCGCACTAAAGATGGAGGCGTGGAAACGGCGTCGCGCCCGCCACGCGCCCCTAGTAAAGATGGCGCCCCCGTGTGTTACGCCCCTAAGCAAGATGGCGGCGGGAGGCTCGGTGACTCTCCAAGCGTCACTTCCGCCCCCAGCAAAAATGGGCGGGTTCCGGTGACCATGGCTGACGAGGCAGCGCGGCGGGCGGTGGCGGAGCTGCCGCTGCTGCGAACGGCGGCGGGGCCGCGGGACCGGGAGGGCTGGGCGCCGCGGCTGAAGGAGGAGTACCGCGCCCTCATCCAGGTGCGGCCCCGCCGCTCCGGGCCCCCTGGGCTTCCCCGCCTCTCTCCCGGTTCCCCCGGTCCCTCCCGGTTCCCCCGGTCCGCGGGCTCGGGGCGGCCCCGCTCACCCCTGCTCCCCCCGCAGTACGTGGAGAACAACAAACGTGCCGATAACGACTGGTTCCGCCTGGAGTCCAACGCCGAGGGCACCCGGTGGGTGAGCGGGGACGGGACGGGCTTCCCCCCGACCCGCAGGCGCTCCGGTGTCGGGGGGGTCCCGGGACTGAGGGGGGCGGGGGTCCCGGGACTGAGGGGGGCGGGGGTCCCGGGACTGAGGGGGGCGGGGGTCCCGGGACTGAGCGGGGCGGGGGCCGGGCCTCCCCGGTGTGTTGCAGGTGGTTCGGGAAGTGCTGGTACATCCATGAGCTGCTCAAGTACGAGTTCGGCATCGAGTTTGACGTGAGTGGGGAGGAGACGGGGGGTGCTGGGGGGACGCGGGGCTGGGGGGGGCGCTGACCCCCGTGTCCCCCTCCAGATTCCGGTGACCTATCCCGCCACTGCCCCAGAGATCGCCATCCCCGAGCTGGACGGGAAGACGGCCAAGATGTACAGGTTGGGAGGGGTGTCCCGGGGTTGTTCCCGCCCCTGGGGGGGCTTTGGGGGCTGACGGTTCCCCCCTCCCCGCAGGGGGGGCAAGATCTGCCTAAGCGACCACTTCAAGCCCCTCTGGGCCAGGAACGTGCCCAAATTCGGCTTGGCCCATCTGATGGCGCTGGGGGTGAGTCCAAGGTGTCACCCGTGGCCGGGGGGTGGTGTCCGCGGGGGGTGTCACCCGCGGGGGGCGGGGTTGTCACCTGAGGGGGGTGTCCCCATGGGGCCACTCACCCTCTGTCCCCACAGCTGGGCCCCTGGCTGGCCGTGGAAATCCCAGACCTGGTCGCCAAAGGCATCATCCAGCACAAAGAGAAGTGAGCGCACAGGGAGGAGGTTGGGGGGTACTGCCCCCCCGAGGGGTGCTGTCCCCCCTGGCCTCCCCATCTACTCCCGCCTCCCCCCTCGCTTTGCTGCTGCTGCCCAATAAACTGTTCAGCCCTGGATTTGCCCTTGCTTGCTGCTCTGGGGGGGCCTGGCGAGGGGCTGGGGGGTCCTGTCCACCCCTCCACGGCTTCAGTGGTTCCGCCGCCCCGCGCGACCCCGCACTGCCACAGAATTCGGGGACGCTGTCGCTTTAAGAAGAACGGGCACGGCGGCCCCTTTAAGAGCGATTGGGGGCGGGGGGAGACGGACGCCGCTCGGTCTCCATGGCGACGCGGAAGCGTCAGGCTGGGGGCGTGGTCCGGGATCGGCGCAGGCGCAATGCGGCGCGTGAGGCCGGCGGGGGCGGGGCGGCGGGCGGGAGGAGCAAAGATGGCGGCGGGCGCTGCGGGAGTTGTTGCCATGGCGGCCCGCGGCAGGTACCGGGGGGCGGCGGCCCGCGGGGGCGGGGGGCACCGGCGGCACCGGGAGGGGGCGGCGGGGGGCGGGGGGGGCTCCGCCGGGCCGGGCAGCGCGGCCGAGGGGGCAGCGGTGTCCCGCGGTACCGCAGGGGGTGGGACGCGGCGGGGGGACCGGGCCCCGGAGGGGCGGGGGGTGATGCCCGCGGCGGGGACGGGCCGTGCCCGGGGTGACCGGAGCAGGGGACGGCGGCCGGGCGGGCTGTGGGGCGGGGCACAGGGGGGCAGGGCCGGGCTCCCGGGGCCGCCGGCTGTTGCCACCGGTGTGACCGGCCCCTGGGGCCCTTCGCTCTGGCCGTGCTGCAGCGGGGATCCCGGCCGCCCGTCCTCCCTGCCCGCCGGACCGAGCTGGCAGCGGGACCGAGCTCCCCGGGGCAGCCATGGCTGCTGAGCACCGGCAGCGTCTATGCGGGGCCCGCAGCCCCGGGACTGGCTGCAGGAACCCGCTCCCGGTGCTGCTGGTGCCCCCAGAACTCACCCACCGGCTTGGGGCCGTGGCTTAGTGCCAGGGGGCTGTGGGGTCTCACCGGGGCCGTGGGGTCTCACCGGGGCCGTGGGGTCTCACCAGAGGCCGTGGGGTCCCACCGGGGCCGTGGGGTCCCACCGGGGCCGTGGGGTCTCACCAGGGCCATAGGGTCTCACCGGGGCCATGGGGTCTCACCAAGGCTGTGGGGTCTCACTGGGGTCACGGGGTCTCACCAGGGGCTGTAGGGTCTCACCGGGGCCATGGGGTCTCACCGAGGCTGTGGGGTCTCACTGGGGTCACGGGGTCTCACCAGGGGCTGTAGGGTCTCACCGGGGCCATGGGGTCTCACCAAGGCTGTGGGGTCTCACTGGGGTCACGGGGTCTCACCAGGTGCCGTGGGGTCTCACTGGGCCATGGGGTCTCACTGAGGCTGTGGGGTCTCACTGGGCCATGGGGTCTCACCGAGGCTGTGGGGTCTCCCCAGGGCCACGCTGCCCCCCGGCCCCATCCGGTGACCCGGCGCATCTCTCCTTGTGCCGCAGGGCCCCCGCGGACGGGACGTTCCGGCCGGCCGCTCGCCGCGGGGGGCTGTGAGCGGTGCCGGCGGCGAGAGAGGTGGGTTTTCACCCCGGTGCCCCCGCGTGCCAACCCAGCGCCTCCATCTTCAGCCGGGTCCCTCTCCCCGCAGGGCGTCCCCCTCGGCCGTCCCCACCATGCCGCAAGCCTCGGAGCACCGCGTTGGCCGCAGGGACCACGCCGTCGTCACCTCGCAGCCCAAGGCGGCCGCCAAGCTGCCCAGCGGGCACCGGGCGCTGAGCCAGGAGCGCCACGCCGCAGCCCTGGCCTCCGCCGCCGCCAACGGCCTCTCCCCGGCGCCCAAGCTTCGCCTGCTGCCGCCGCGGCCCGGCGCGCTGGATGACCGCGGCAAGAAGCTGGAGCTGGACCGCGGCCGGGCGTCCAAGCGGGGGGAGGCTCTGCGCAGCGCGGCGTGCCGGCGCGGGCCCGTGAAGGCCGACCACGCGGTGCGGGTGCCCGGCTCCCCGCAGGCGGCCGCGGTGCCGGGCGGCGCCTCCTTCTCGCTGCCCGTTGGCGCCTCGCTGGCCGGGCGCGAGGCCGAGCGCCGGCGGAGCAACCTGGCCCGCTCCAAATCCATCAGCATCGGGGACCTGAGCCAGGGCGGCGGCGGCGGTGGCGGCCGCGCCGAGGACGTGGCGGCGGTGCTGAGCCGGCTGGTGCTGAGGGACTGCGGCCACCAGCTGAGCGCCGGCTCGCTGGCGCTCCGGAGAAGCTCCTCGCTCCGCAGGGTCAACATCTCGCCGGGGCTGGACGGGAAGCCCGCGACGCCGCTGCTCTCCATCCGGCCCGAGGGCTGCCTGCGGACTCGTGCCCCCAACCCCCCGTACGCCCACAGCCCCGACGGCCCCGCGCCCACCAGCCCCCCCCTGGGCAGAGCCCCGGCGCCCGGCAGGACCGAGGAGAAGGTGGCAGCTGTAAGAGCCTCGGGATTTGTCCCCAGCGGTGACACCAGCGGTGCCGGTCTCACCTCTCCCCGTTTTGTTCCCTGCTTGTAGAAGGGTCGGGTCCCCTCAGCTCCGGGGGTGCTGGCTGGCACTGCGCCCTGTCCGCATCGTCCCTGTGGGCTCCGTCATCCGCTTGCCCTGGTCCTTGTGTGGGATTAGATGCTGTGAAATCCCGCATCGGCCCCACGGGGGGACAGGGACGCGGCTCGGCCCCCCATGGCACGTCCCCCGCCAGCGGCACAGGGCTCCCTGAGCCCCCCGCTCCGCTCTCCGGCGCGGCGGGTGCGTTCGCCTCCGCGCCCCGTTCCCCGCGCGCCCGCTGTCCCCGCGGTGGCTCTCCCGCTAATTAATCCCCCCGAGATGAGCCTCCAGCCAGGCCCAGAATAGCCAGGGGAAATCGGATCAGCTAATGAGCTGTGGCAGAGGGGCCCGGCGAAGCCGGTGCTGCAGTCGCCTCCCGGCGCCCCGGGCGGTGCCGGAGCCGGTCCCGCAGCCATCATGCCGGGGCTGGTGGAGCTGCCGCGCCGGCTGCACCGCACGCTGCTCACCCGGCGGGAGCTGCAGGGCCGCGGCGCCGACATCTCCGAGTCGGTGGTGCACACGGCGGTCATGGGGCTGCTGCTCGTCAGCGGCGAGGTGACGCCTGCGCCGCCGCGGCCGGCCGTCTGTCCGGCCGTCTGTCCGGCCGTGGGGACCGCGGGGCGGCCGGGGGGGTTCGCTGCGCGGGGACGGCTCTCACTGCTGTCCCTCTGTGTCCCCGCAGACCCACCACACGCTGCTGCTGGGCTCGGGCCACGTCGGCCTCAGGAACCTGGGGAACACGGTAAGCGCCCGCGGCCCCGTGTCCCCTCTGTCCCGGGTGTGCAGGGACCCCAGCCAGGACCGGTGCATCCCCAGAGACCCCGCAGCCCTTTGGGGGTACAGTAGCACGAGGGGACAGTGGGGGACAGCGGGCCCGGGTGTCACCGCGTCCCCGCGCTCCCCGCAGTGCTTCATGAACGCCGTGCTGCAGTGCCTGAGCAGCACCAAACCGCTGCGGGACTATTGCCTGCGCCGCGACTTCCAGCTGGAGCAGCCGCCCGGCCCCCGCGCCCCCCAGGAGCTCACCGAAGGTGGGACGGGGCCCCCCCGCTCATAATCTCTTATGTAACCCCCCCCCCACCGGCACTGACACCTGCCACCTCCCCGCAGCCTTTGCCGATGTCATCGCCGCCCTCTGGCACCCCGAGTCCTCCGAGGCCGTCAACCCCGGGCGCTTCAAGGCTGTCTTTCAGAAATACGTCCCTTCCTTCACCGGGTACAGGTGAGGCTGCACCTTCCCCCCGCCCTGGGGTACCCCCGGGAGCCCCCGCGTCCCGGTGGGGGGACCCGCGGGGCGGTGGGCACGATGGGTCCCTCCCGCCGCAGCCAGCAGGACGCGCAGGAGTTCCTCAAGTTCTTCATGGACCGGCTGCACGTGGAGATCAACCGCAAGGGCCGCCGGACACCCAGCATCCTGGCGGACGCCCGGCGGACCCCGGCGCTGGAGGAGCCCGAGACGCTGAGGTGAGGGAGGGGGGTCCCGCCATGGGGACACGGCCCTGGGGAGGGGACACAGCCCTGGCCACGGGGATACAGCTCCAGCCATGGGGACAGAATCCCAGCTATGGGGACAGAATCCCAGCTATGGGGACAGAATCCCAGCCATGGGGACACATCCCTGGCCATTGGGACACAGCCATGGCTGTGGGGACATGGCCCTGGCTATGGGGACACAGCCGTGGGGACGGGACACTGCCCCAGCCGTGGGGACAGAATCCCAGCCATGGGGACAGAATCCCAGCCATGGTGACACAGTCCTGGCCATGGGGACACAGCCCCAGCCATGGGGATGGGAAACAGCCCCAGTCATAGGGACACAGCCCTGGCCTGGGGATACAGCCTTGGGGAGGGGACACATCCTCGGCCATGGGGACACATCCTCGGCCATGGGGACACATCCCCGGCCATGGGGACACTGCCCTAATCATGGGGACACTGCCCCGGCCATGGGGACATGGCCCTGGCTATGGGGACACATCCCAGCCCACCGTCCTCCCTCCGCAGTGACGACGAACGCGCCAACCAGATGTGGAAACGATACCTGGAGAGGGAGGACAGCAAGATCGTGGGTGAGCGCTGGCGGGTGGGGTGACCCCTCCGGACCCCCCACACCCCCCGGGGTGCCCCCCACGGCCTCACACCCCCCTCACCCCCCAGATCTCTTTGTGGGGCAGCTGAAGAGCTGCCTGAAGTGCCAGGCGTGCGGCTACCGCTCCACCACCTTCGAGGTGTTCTGCGACCTCTCCCTGCCCATCCCAAAGGTAGGAATGTGGCACAGCCCCCCGGTCCCCCCTTGTCCCCCTTGTCCCCCCCACCTGACCCTGTCCCCCTGCAGAAAAGCTTTGCCGGGGGGAAGGTCTCGCTCCACGACTGCTTCAGCCTCTTCACCAAGGAGGAGGAGCTGGACTCCGAGAACGCCCCGGTGAGCACCCAGGCCCCATGTCCCCCCACCCAGGACCCCCCCCAACCCTCTCTCACTGTCCCCATGTCACCGGCAGGTCTGTGACAAGTGCCGGCAGCGGACGCGGAGCACAAAGAAGCTGACGATCCAGCGCTTCCCCCGCATCCTGGTGCTCCGTATCCTTTGGGGATGGTGGTGCAGGGGAGACCCTTGCGGTGGGGGGTGTCCTGGGAGGGGGTGTCCCCCCCCGCAGCCTCTTGGGGTGTCCCTTGACGCTGCCCCAGATCTGAACCGGTTCTCCACCACCCGCTACTCCATCAAGAAGTGCTCGGTCTTTGTGGACTTCCCCCTGCAGCAGCTCAACCTGCGCGAGTTCGCCAGCGAGAAGGCGGGTGAGGCGCCAGGGGGACACACAGTGGGGGGACACGCTGTGGGGGGGACACAATGGGTTCACCAACCCCTCTTCCCCGCCCCCAGGCAGCCCCGTCTACAGCCTCTACGCGCTGTGCAACCACTCGGGCAGCGTGCACTACGGACACTACACCGCGTTCTGCCGGGACCAGGCCGGCTGGCGCATCTACAACGACTCCCGGTAGGTGCCCCCCGAACCCCCCCCCGACCCCCCACCCCCCGGCCCCGCGCCCCCCCGGTGGGGCAGCCAGGCTGAGGGTGCTGCCGCAGCGTCTCGCCCATCAGCGAGAACCAGGTGCCGTCCAGCGAGGGCTACGTCCTGTTCTACGAGCTGGAGGAGCCGCCGGGCCGGCGGCCGTGAGCCCCCCGAGCCCCCCGCCGCAGGGCTGCTCCACCCCCCGAGCAGCGGCCTCGCACCCCCCGGGGCCGCGCAGGGACACAGGGCGGGGGCCGCAGCCCGCGCAGCCCCGGGCGGGGCTTTTGTGAATAAATTTACTAAAAAAAACCCGAAAAGCGCAAATTTGGAGGCGGGAAGGGCTGGGAAACCGCGCCGAAGGGGCGGGGCTGCAGGGGAAGGGGCGTGGTTATGAAAAAAAGAGGGCGGAGCTGCAAGCGAAGGGGTGTGGCTATGGAAAAGGGGCGGGATCGAAGGCTGGGTATGTAGTG
Organism: Streptopelia decaocto; assembly: GCF_964273445.1. Lineage (NCBI taxonomy): Eukaryota > Metazoa > Chordata > Aves > Columbiformes > Columbidae > Streptopelia > Streptopelia decaocto. The sequence goes on from NC_138681.1 coordinate 1,528,239, forward strand.
AGGGGCGTGGGTAGTGGCAGAAGGGGCGTGGCCTGCTTCAGGATTGGAGGTTCTGGAGCTGAGGGGCGCGGCCATGCTAAGGGGCGGGGCTGGTCGTAGGCCACAGGGGGCGGGGCGTCGTAGCGTGTCGGTGGGCGGCCCCCGCGCCTGTCCGTCAGGGGCTAACGTCGTACCATTGGCCTGCCGCTCCTCTAGCCCCGCCCTCTCCCCTGTCAGTCACGGAGGGGGCGGGGCCGGGGGTGTCCCGGCGTGTCCGTGGGCCGGTCCCGCCGGTCCCTCCGCTCCCCGATGCCGCCGACCGTGGCCGTGGTGGGGGGCGGCATCAGCGGCCTGGCCGCCTGCTACCACTTGGCCCGCGGCCCCAACCCGCCCAAGGTGAGCGCGGGAAGTGTCCGGGAGTTGGGGGGGACAGCGGGACCCCCGGAGTCCCCGCGGTGACCGCGCTGTCCCCAGGTGTTGCTGCTGGAGGCCAGTGCCCGCCTGGGGGGGTGGCTGCAGAGCACCCGCACCCCCGACGGGGCCGTGTTCGAGCACGGGCCCCGGGGCATCCGGCCCGGGGGGGCGGTGGGAGCCGACACGCTGCACATGGTAGGGGGGACCCGAGGGGGCTGAGCGGGGTTCCTGGGGCTTGGGGGGGTCCCTGGGTGGGCGTTGGGATCCGGGGAGTCCCTGGGTGGGTGCTGGGGGGTCCCTGGGGCTTGGTTTGGGGTGCCAGAGTGGTCCTGGGGGCTGGAGGATCTGTGGGTGGGATTGGGGGGTCCCTGGGTAGGTCCTGGGGTCTGGGGGGTCCCTGTGTGGGTCCTGGGGTCCACGGGGTCCCTGGGTGAGTCCTGGGATCCGGGGAGTCCCTGGGTGGGTGCTGGGGTCTGGGGGGGACCCTGGGGCTTGGTTTGGGGTGCCAGAGTGGTCCTGGGGGCTGGAGGGTCTGTGGGTGGAATTGGGGGGGTCCCTGGGTGAGTCCTGGGGTCCCTGGGTGGGTGCCGGGGTCTGGTGGAGGCTGCCCCGGGGCAGGTCCTGTGTCCCGCACTGTGCCCACGTCCCCCGTGTCCCCGCAGGTCTCTGAGCTCGGTCTGGACGGTGACATCCTGCCCGTCCCCGGGGACCACCCGGCCTCCCGGAACCGCTTCCTGTACGTCGGCGGGGCCCTTCACAAGCTGCCCTCGGGACTGGGGTACGGACAACTCCCGCTGCCACGGGCCACCCTCCCCTGTCCCTCGCTGTCCCCAGGGCCACCCTCCCCTGTCCCCTCGCTGTCCCCAGGGCGCTGCTGCGGCCGGTGCCGCCGTTCTCGCGGGCGCTGCTGTGGAGCGGGCTGCGGGACCTGCTGGCGCCGGCGGGGACGGCGCCCGACGAGACCGTTCACGCCTTCACTCAGCGCCGCTTCGGCCGGGAGGTGAGCGCCTGCGCCGGGCGATAGCGCCGGGGCCTTATCAGGGCTCCGCAAGGACCGGGTGGGGACCGGCCTCACCCCCCCCCCGCCATGTCCCCGCAGGTGGCCGATGTGGCGGTGGACAGCCTGTGCCGGGGGGTGTTCGCCGGGGACTGCCGGGCGCTGAGCATGCGCTCCTGCTTCCCCGCGCTCTTCGAGGCCGAGCGGCGCCGGCGATCGGTGCTGCTGGGGCTGGCGCTGGGCTCCGGTGAGCGCCGGGGGTGGGGGGGGGGACGCGCGGCGGGGGGACACCCCGGCGCACGAGGGGACACCGGCGTCGTCACCCACAGGGAAGGAGCGCGGGGCCGAGTCGCGGCTGAGCCGGCGGGCGCGGGCCGAGCGCTGGAGCCAGTGGTCGCTGCGGGGGGGGATTGAGAGCCTGCCCGAGGCGCTGGCCGCCTTCTTGCGCCCGCGCGGCGTCGAGCTGCGCTGCCACGCACCCCTGCGCCGATTGCGCCGCCACGGCGGCCGCTGGCAGGTATGGCCCTGGGGGTCCCCTTCCCAGTGTCCCCTTCCCAGTGTCCCCTTCCCGGTGTCCCCTTCCCGGTGCTCCCCACCGCTCTGCTTCCCCCCAGCTCACCCTGGACGATGGCACCGTGACAGCCGACCACGTCATCAGCGCCATCCCAGCCGCAGGTACGGACCCCCCCCGGACACCGGGGTTTCCCCAATGTGGGGAGGGGGAACCCCACAATGTCCCCTCTCCCCCCAGCTCTGGCTGAAGCGCTGCCGGCCGAGGCCGAGCCGCTGGCACAGGAGCTGCGCCGCATCCCGGCCGTGTCGGTGGCCGTGGTGAACCTGCAGTACGAGGGCGTCACGTTGCCCGTCACGGTGAGAGCGGCACCCTGGGGTGTCCCCAGCGCCCGGGGGTGTCCCCAGCGCACTCACACTGCTGCTCCCACCCAGGGCTTCGGGCACTTGGTCCCCTCCTCTGAGGACACATCCGTCCTCGGCATCGTCTACGACTCGGTGGCCTTTCCCCAGCACGACGGCGCCGGGGCCGCCTCGGTGCGGCTGACGGTGAGCGGCCGGGACGGCGGGGGGGTCACGGTGACAATGGGGACGGCGGGGGGGTCACGGTGACAATGGGGGCGCTGCGTGGGGACCTCACGCTGCCCGTGCAGGTGATGCTGGGAGGCGCCTGGTTCGGGCAGAGCTTCGGGGACCCGGCGGCGGCGGCTCCGGCGCTGCTGCTGCGGCGGGCGCAGGAGGCCGTGCGGGAGCAGCTGGGGCTGGAGCCGGCGCCCACACGCTGCATCGTGCGTGTGCAGCAGGTGGGTGACACCGAGGGGACACGGGGGGGACAGCGGGGATCCCACGGGCTCACTGTCTGCTCCCCCCAGGCCTGCATCCCCCAGTACACGCTGGGACACTGGCAGCGCACAGGTAAGGGGGGGACAGGGCACGGGGGCCGCGTCCCCAGCGTGGGGGTCCCCTGGCCTGGCGGGCGCCCCACGCGCGTCCCCGTCCCCGCAGAGCGGATCGGCCGGTTCCTGGCGGAGCAACAACTGCCCCTCAGCCTGGTCGGAGCCTCCTACGCCGGCGTCTCCGTCAACGACTGCATCGCCAGCGCCAAAGCAGCCGTGGGGCGGCTGTTGGGGCGGCCGCGCTGAGCCCCCACAGCCCCCCCAGCACCAGGCGGCCCCGCGGCTATAGGACAAAGTGTTTTTTTAATTGAAAAACCCTTATAAAGGTCCAGGGAGCAGCTCATAAATAGAATAAATAACCGTGTGCCGGCAGCGCAGCCTGGACCCACCATCCAGCACCGCAGCCCCGGGCGAGGCCGCGGCTGAGCCGGCGCCACCCCCAGCACCCGGCGCTGGCCCCGTGACCAGCAGCTCCCCCTGGTCTCTCCAGCAAGGCCACAACCCCCCCGTACACAACGGGGTCCCTTCCCCGTCCCGGCAGCAGAGTCCATGGGGACCGCGGTGGCTAACGGGTGCCGTGCGGCAAGCTCTGGTTGTCCCCACGGGCGGGCAGGGTCCCCGGGTGGCCATCGCCCTCCCCGGCAGCCTCGGGGCTGCGCTGGGTGATCCCCGGTGCCGCGGGGGAGCCGGCGCCGCCGTGGGTGCCGTTCCCCGCCGGCGGCTGCTGCGCGGTGGCCGGGGGCAGGCGGGGGGACAGGGACAGCGCCGGCCCCCGGTCCCCCCAGCCCGCGGCGGCGTCGCGGGGCGGCTTGCGCAGCATCTCCTCGCGGAAGGGGCTGTTGGCGCCGCGGTACCTCTGGCCCTCGCGGGCGCGGCGGCCGGCGCGCGGGTCGGTGCCGATGTCCACCGTCAGGTTGGTGTAGAGCGGGCGCAGCTGCTTGGCCAGCAGCGTGTAGGTGAGCGAGTTCATCCCGTCCTGCGTCCACATGCGCTGCGTGCGGATCAGCAGGTCGAACCTGGCGTGGGGGGGGACAAAGCAACAAGGGGGTGTCACCGCCGTGTCACCGCTGAGCCCCCCCGCCCAGCGCGAGCCCCCTGACCTGTGGGGATTCTCCTCGTTGCCTTTGTCGCTCTTGTGCTTCACCATCTTGTAGTGGCCGATGGAGATGGGCGGGCGGGCGATCTTCATGCCGGCCAAGCGCACCCTGCGACGAGCCCGCGTCACCCGAGGCGCAGGGGACGGTGGTGCCGCCCCGGGGGGGACACAAACCGGGACGGTGACCCGCAGGTCCCCACCGTTTCCTACCTGGTGGCGATGTCGTCGTCCTCGCCGCCCCAGCCCCAGTATTCATTGGGGAACCCGTTGATCTTCATGTACTGGTCGGGGGTGAGGGCTGAGACCCCCCCGAAGTACTGGGGGTACGGGAGGCTGCAAAAAAGGGGGGACGCTGAGCCAGGGCCGGTCCCCTCGCCCCCAACTCACCCCACGCCGCAGTTCCTCACCTGTACCCGAATTTATTCATGGCGATGGAGACGTGTTTGGGGTTCCAGGGGTCGCACACGTAGAGGTTGTGGTCGTTCTCGGGGATGAGGTCGACGTCGTGCAGGAACAGACAGTCCCACTCCTCATCCTTCAGCGCCTCCTTCACCCCCACGTTCAGCAGCTTCGCCCGGTTGAACGTGGAGTTACCGGCCTGCGGAGAGAGGCGGGTGAAGCGGCGGCCCCGGTAAAGTAAACCCCCCCCCCAAAACCCCCCGTTCTCACCTGGTGCACGACGTAGATGCCGTACTGGAGCTGCTGGCGCTGCAGGAAGGGGTGCAGGTAGTAGAGCAGGTGGCCCAGGTGGCTCTCGCGGTTGCGGTGGGGGACGATGACGGCCGTGCGGGACCGCGCCTCGCAGCCGGGGGGCTGGTACCGCCCGCCCTCCTGCACCGCCGGGTTCTTGGCGCGGATCTGCTCCAGCGTGGGCACCCGGCTGAAGGTCACGGTCAGCGGGCCGACTGCATGGGGGGCAGAGTGTGGGGGCTGGGGGTGGCAATACGTGGGGGGAGACCCCTGCCCTGAACCGCGGGAGCCCCCCAGGACCGGCACTGCCTGCGTGGGGGGGCCGGGCTGGCAGCTGTGGGGCCGGTTCTTCCCCAAGAGGAGCTGGTTCTTCCCCTAGAAGGACCGGTTCTTGCCCCAAGAGGGGCCAGTTTGCCCCTGGAGGGGCCGGGTTTTCCCTTAGAGGGGCCGATTCTTCCCCTAGAGGCTGGTTCTTTCCCCGGGGGGGGTCTAATTCTTCTCCCAGAGGGGCCTGTTCTCCCCTCAGAGGGGCCGATTCTTCCCCTAGAGTTGCCGGTTCTTCCCCGGGGGGTCCAATTCTTCCCCCAGAGGGTTCAATTCTCCCCCCGGGGGGGCCGATTCGTTCCTTAGAGGGGCCTGTTCTTCCCCCGGAGGGGCCGATACTTCCCCAAGAGGGGCCGATTCTTCCTCGGGGGAGTCCAATTCTTCCCCCAGAGGGTTCAATTCTCCCCCCGGGGGGGCCGATTCTTTCCTTAGAGGGGCCCGTTCTTCCCCCGAAGGGGTGGTCCCGGTCTCCAAGAGGCCGGTTCTTCCCCCGGGGCGTCTAATTCTTCCCCAAGAGGGGCCGATCCTTCCCCAAGAGGTCCCGGTTCTTCCCCAAGAGGTCCCGGTTCTTCCCCAAGAGGTGCCGGTTCTTCCCCAGGAGGTGCCGGTTCTTCCCCAGGAGGTGCCGGTTCTTCCCGGGGGTCCCCGTCCCTGCCGCCGCCCCCCGACGGTCGCTCCCCCGCACTCACCGAGGAAGGGCGAGCGCTCGGGGCAGAACGGCAGCGGCCGCGCGGGGTCGGGCGGGCCGGGCCGGGCGGGCAGCAGCCGGCTCAGGTTCGCGTACACGTCGTGGGTGCGGGAGTAGTCGAAGACGGGCCCGGCGGCGCGGCCGAAGAGCGCGGTGAGGTTGCGGAACCCGCCCAGCGAGAAATAGGCCACGAAGGCGAACTGGCAGCCGACGAGCAGCGCCAGCGAGCGGGGCCGCTCCAGCAGCCGCCGCAGCATGGCCGGATCAGCGGGGGGCGCGGGGCCGCATGGCGGGGTCGGGCCCGGGGAGCGGCGGCCTCGGGTCCCCCGGAGCCGCCGGTACCTGCGGGCGGCGGAAGCGGCGGAAACGCCTCAACCCCGCCCCGCCGCCGCCGCCATCTTGGGCCGGAGAGAACGGGAGGGAGGGGCGGGGCGCGGTGACATCAGGGGGCGCGGCCGCTCTGGTGTTAAAGGCGCCGGTACCGGCCGTTGCTGCGGGAGGGGTCGGCGGGGGAGAGGAATCCGCTCGGGCCCTTGGCGGAGGTTGGGCCGCGGGGGTCCTGGCTGTGGGTGGAGGAGCGGGACGAGGTCCCGGGCGCCTGCAGAGGAGCGGGTGGGGGCCCGTGGTGACCGGCGGGGACCGGAGAGGGGAAGAGGGTCCCGGGAGCGGCGTGGGGTGCCCGGATGGCGGCGGGGTGACGGGCGGTAGGACCCGGGGAGCCCGAGAAGGCAGAAGGGGGCGGGGCTTCTCTGTGTTGCGCCCATATTTGGTGTGTCTAAAGAAAGCCCCGCCCCCGCACTTCGTCGCCGTGGCAACTGCGCACGCCACCGCTCTCACTTCCGGGTGTTGGTCCCGTCCCTACTGGCAACGTAGGGGCGCGCTCTGATTGGACACCGACACGCGTGGCCTCCGGGGTGGTGGGATCCCCTGGGTCCTCCCGTCCCTCCGCTGCCGCCCAGTCCCCCCTGGCTGCCGATCCCGGCGAGCGCTCACCCCCCCACGGAGCCCCGGGTGCCCCCTGTGGAACCGTGTGGCGGGTGTGCAGCCCCCGGGGGTGCTCCGGCCAGGGGGTCGCTCACGCCCCCCCAGTAAAGTCCCGTTCTGGGCAAGCCCGGTGAGGCACCGGGGGGGGACAATGACACCGGGGGAGGATGCTGGGAGCACACGGGGCGGGCGGGGTGACCGCAGCTGCGCCCCGGGACGTCGCCGCGCCTGGCACGGCCGATCACACACACACCACACCGGCCGCTCCATAAATAGCTTTAAATAACCGCGCTGAGCTACGTGACAGTGCGGGGGGCTGCGCTGGGGGGGGGGTACAGCCGGGGCGGGGAAAGGGGGTGCCCTGGGCCTGCCCAGGGGTTGCCCCGCGAAGGGGCTGAGGTAGATGCGGTGACCGCGGCGCGAACCCGCCGCGGGCAATAAATAACCAAATAAATAGTCGCTGCGGTGCCGCCGGCATCGCTCCCTCCTGCTGCTACTTGTGGCGCCGGCGGCTCCTCAGGATCTCCAGGATCTCGGCTTTCTGCTTCTCCCAGGCCGCCGATGAGCGCGGCGGTGCCCGCGGCACGAAGAAGCTGTACTTCAACCGCGGCGGCTGCCGCTCGTCCACCACCAGCGCCTGCAGCACCAGCGGCTCCCGCAACGGCCCCCGGCCCGCCAGCGTCTCGGTGGCCGCCGTGGCCCCGCTGTAGCGTAGGGTGACGCCGCCGGGCAGGGCCACGTCCGTCGGGGACGGCACCAGGACGTAGCCGCCGTTGAGCAGGGACCCGCCGTCCGGGCGCCGCAGCGCCAGGAAAACGTCCTCGCCGCCCGCCGCCGAAATCTGCCGCACCAAGAGGTGCGTGGCCCCCGCCGGGATGGTCACCACGTCATTGTAGCCGTAGCTGTGGAGCACAGCGGGGTTGAGGGGGAGGACGATGGCAGCCCGGAGGTGGCGTCCCCGCAGCGCCACCGCCGCCATCGGGTTCTTACCGGGCTTTCGAGAAGGAGCCGTAGACCTTGGAGCAGCCGGAGCCGTCGCCGCCGCACGTCATGCACTTGTCGAACTTCTTCTTGGAGCCGATAACGCGGTCGCAGCCGGCGGGGACGCAGCGGCCCCGCACGCACACCCCGGTGCCCTCGGGGGAGCAGGGGGTCCCATCGGCGACCTGCGGCACAACCCGACGTCAGCGCCCGCCGGCGGCACCGCGGGGCGCGGGGGGACCGGGGGCGACGCTCACCCGCGGCTGCAGGACGTGGTAGTAGCCCAGGGTGCGGGACTGGCAGGTCAGCTTGCACTGGTCGCGCTCGGGGACCCCGCTGTAGCGCGGCACCCAGTCCTGGGGGGCCGGGAGCCCCCTGACGAGCTCGGGGCGGTTGTTGTAGGCGGCGCATTGCTCCTCGCGGAAGGTGAGGGCTGCGGGGGGCACGGTCAGCACCGCCGGCACCCCCCAGCCCCCCCAGCCGTGTGACCCCCCCGCCGCCCCCACTCACGGGTGCTGCCGGGACACTCCTCCACGCTGCAGGACTGGAAGCGGGTCCGCTTGCCCTCGCAGTACCGGCCGCCGTGCCGCGGCACCGGTGCGGTGCAGTTGCGGTGGGAGAGGCGGACGCCGCCGCCGCAGCTCCGCGAGCAGCCGCCCCACGGCCCCCACGGCCCCCAGCCGCCGTCCACGGGTGTCTGCAGCCGCGAAACGCAACGGGAGGGGGTCAAAACGGCGCTGGCGGGTGGGCGCCCACCCCGCAGCCCCCCCAGCCCGGGACTCACGGTGAGCTCCCGCACACGGGCGCCGCCCACGCACAGCCCGTCCATGCAGACGCGTCCCGGTGCGCACGGCGTCCCGTCGGCCCAGGGGAAGTGCTTGGTCTGGCAGACGGAGCGGCCGCCGGCCTGGCCGGTGCACCAGAGCCAGGTGCAGGGCGGCTGCAGGTCCCCGCAGTGCCGCGACTCGGGCCCGAAGGCGAGCTGGCATTGCCGCGCCAGCGGGTACACGCTGCCCGGCAGCGCCGACGGCAACTGCAGCCACTCCGGAGGCTTGTCCAGGAGACAGTGACCTGCGGGGAGACGGCACCGCTGCACCGGGGTCCCCGAAGGCGCCGGGACCCCCCGCCCTGCGCCGTCACCCCCCGCGCTGGGTCGTACCGTGGCCGTTGTCCAAGAAGTCGGTGATGAAGCGGGCGCTGCACGGTGACCACATCTCGCCGGGCTCCAGCGAGGAGAGCACGGGAGCCATGACCCGGCGGGCGGCTCCGGCGGCGCCGTTCAGCTCCCGGCAGGGCTGGGAGGTGTCGTGCAGCATGTTGAAGACGTGGCCTGTGCCGGGGGACGATGTTGTCAGCCCTGGGGAGGCTCAGGGGCAGCGGTGGAGCCCCCCGCCCCGGCCCCACCGCTCACCCAGCTCGTGTGCGGCCGTGAACGCCGACTGCAGCCCGTCGTCCTCCACGATGGCGCAGCTCCGCTCGGGGTCGCACACGGTGCCCACGTCGGCCATGCCCAGCGTGGCACAAGTGGCCGCCCCACACAAGTCCTGGGGGCATGCGGAGGGTGGGAGGGGGCTCGGGGACACCCCAAAACCTGGCCATGGGGACCCCGCCAGCCCGCGAAACCACGGACACCCCACGGGCTTGGCCAGGACCCAAACACCATGGGGGGAACCCTGCCAGCCCAAAGGGACCCCCAACCCCCCCGAGCCCCCCCAAACCGTCACCCCCCGCACCTGCCGCGTGAAGAGGATGGCGGTGTCGAAGTGGAGGGGACTGTCCTCGTCGGGGACGTTGAGCCCCTTCTGCCACTGGCAGAAGTTGCGGAGCATTTGGGCGGCGTTGGAGGTGATGGGGGGTCCCGGGGTGCCCTGGCCCAGCACCACCAGCCGCGTCACCCGCAGCTCCACCGCATTGCCCAGGCTGCCGTGGCGGAACGAGCGGGCGGCCGCCGCCAGCACCGTCAGCAGGTACCGCCGCAGCCCCGCACCGTGGAACCGCGACATCGTCTCGTCCGCCACCACCAGCATCTCCACGTACCGCGGCACCGAGGCGAAGCGCTGCCGGGGGAGCGGGGCGTTGGGTGCGTCCCGGATATGTCCCGATGCCCCCCAGCACCGGCCCCGCCCAGCCCAGCGCAAACTGGCGGCCACGGACCCCGCAGCAGCGCCCCGGTGTCCTCAGGGTCCCGCAGCCCCGGTCACTCCCCCGGGGCGGGTCCCGGCGCTGCCCCCGGAGGCAGAGGGTTCGCGCGGTCCGGTCCGGCCCTGGTCCCGCCCCTCCCGGGCTATCCCGGGCCGGTGTGTCCCGCCCCATCCCAGTCCGTCCCAATCCATCCCAGTCCCGGCCCATCTCGGTCCGGTGTGTCCCGCCCCATCCCGGGCTCCGCCCATCTCAGTCCCGGTTCGCCGTGTCCTAGCCTGTCTCCCGGTCCGGTGTGTCCCGGTCCATCCCAGTCCATCCCAGTCCCAGCTCATCCCGGTCCGGTGTGTCCCAGCCTGTCCCGGTAGTCCCGGTCCATCCCAATCCATTCCAATCTATCCCAGTCCGAGCCCATCCCGGTCCACACCAGCCCGTCCCAGTCCCAGCCCGTCCCGGTCCGGTGTGTCCCAGCCTGTCCCGGTCCATCCCAATCTATCCCGGTCCATCCCAGCCCGTCCCAGTCCCAGCTCATCCCGGTCCGATGTGTCCCGCTCCATCCCATCCCGGCCCGGCCCGGTCCCGGTGTCCCGGCCCGGTCGTACCTTGGCTCTCCTCGGGGCCGGCCCCACGCGGGACCGTGTCCCGGCTTCGTCCGCTGCCGTGACAGGACACGCGGGGTCGGGGGCGGCGGTGGCGACAGCGGCGACAGCAGCGACAGCAGCGACCAGGAGCACGCGGCGCATGGCCCGGGCACCGCGACAGCGACAGCAGGAGGCGACAGCGGGTCCCCGCGGCTCTGCCGCCGCCGCCGCCGCCGCCTTTTAACGGGCGGGACGGGCGGGGCGGAGCGGGGCAGCCCCCGGCGGGGGGGGAACCGGCCCCCTCGTTCCGGGAAGGCAGAGACGGTCCCTGGGGAGCGGGGTTGGGGATTCCCCGCACCGGGACCCCCTGACCGGGACACCCCCAGCGGAACCCCCCCACTGGGACCCCGCACTGGGCCCCCACCTCTGGGACCCTCGCCGGGACCCCCCTCACTGAGATGCCCGCAGCGGGACCCCCCCACTGTAACCCCTCCACAGGGACCCCGCAGCGGGACCCCCCCACCTGGATCCCTTACCGGGACCCCCCCACCTGGACCCCCCACTGGGACTCCCCAATGGGACCCCCCCACTGGAACTCCCCACTGGAACCCCCGACCTGGTCCCCCCCACAGGGACCCCACACTGGGAACCCCCCCCACTGGAACCTCCCACTGGGGCACCCCCCGGAACCCCAGGATCCTCCCACCATGACCCCTCATTGGGGCGGCTGCGGGGCCACCCCCGGGGTGGGGGGGTCGGAGTCAGGGTGGGCATCTGCTTGGGGTGCCTGGGGTGAGCGTGGGGCACCCTGGGGTGGCTCCACAGCACCCGCTGCCCCCAAACCCCCCCCTGCTGCATCCCCTCCATCCCTCCTCATCCTCCTCATCCTCCCTGTCCCCCCCCAGCCCTTCTGTCCCCCCCCATGTCCGCACTTCCCAGCAGGGCCACCCGCTGTGTCACCCCTCGAGTCCCCACCCCCAGGGCCGCATCCTGCTTCCTCCCTTCTGGGAACGGGGGAGTCAGACCCGTCCGTCCATCTGTCTGTCCGTCCTGCCCCAGCCCGCCCGGCCCCCCCATCTGGGGTGCCCTGTGTGGCCCCGGTGCTGCCGGTGCCGTCCCCGCTGTCCCCGGGAGAACAAGGGGGTGACGCGGCCGCGCACAAAAGCGGCCGGTGGCACCGGGTGCCGCCGCACAAAGGGCCTCTGTGCCGCCACCGCGGGTGCTCGGCGGCACCCGTGGGACCTGCTGGTGACACGGCCGGGAGCGGTGACACTGCCAGGGCCGTGGAGCCACCGAGAGCCACCGCGACCTGGCACCTGCTGTGGTGGCATCTGCTGGGCTCCAGCATCCGCTGCTGTCACCATCCGCCGGAGCCGGCGTCCCAGGGGTTGCGGCATCCGCTGGCTCCGGCATCCGGCACAGCTGCAGCCCTGGGGTGGGACAACTGCTCCGATCACCACCTGCCAGCATCGGTACCCGGCACCTGAGCATCCGGCACCTCCCGCATCTGCCAGCTCCAGTATCCCTGTCTCCAGTATCCCTGTCTCCAGTATCCCAAATTCCAGTATCCCCAGTTCCAGCATCCCCAGTTCCAGCACCCCCAGTTCCAGTATCCCCCAGCTCCTGTATCCCCAGTTCCAGTATCCCCAGTTCCAGCATCCCCAGTTCCAGCACCCCCAGTTCCAGTATCCCCCAGCTCCTGTATCCCCAGTTCCAGCATCCCCAGCTCCAGCACCCCCAGTTCCGGCACCCCCAGTTCCAGCACCCCAGCTCCAGCATCCCCCAGCTCCTGTATCCCCAGCTCCAGCATCCCCCAGCTCCTGTATCCCCAGCTCCAGCATCCCCAGCTCCAGCATCCCTAGTTCCAATATCCCCAGCATCCCCAGTGTGGGGGGACCCCCTGGCTGCCCAGGGCCGGCTCCAGCCCCCTCAGGGTGTCCCCAGCTGGGGGGGTGGCCAGTGGCCAACATCTGCAACATCTGGCCGGCATCACCCGTGCGGCCACCATGACTCATGCCGGGCCGGGAACAGCCGTGACGTGGGGGCTCCGCGGGCGCTGGCGTCACCGGGGTCGGTGACGCAGGGTGAGGCCGCGGGGCCGGTGTGACCCCGCGGCTGTGGGGACATGGCGGGGGACAGGGGACACAGAGTGTCCTGGCACAGCTGGACGTGTGAGGGGGACAAATGATGCTGGAGCGGGGGGGGGGTGCAGTTTGGCCAGAGGGAGGACACAGGACAACTTTGGTCACCCCCCTGGGCACCCGCATGGCACCCCAGTGCCTGTCCCCATCCCTGGTATCCGCATGGGGACACTGCGGGTGTCACAGAGGGGACAGGAGCCACCTCCCGGCGCTGCAGTCCCCGAGTGGGGAGACCTGGGGACATGTTCCCCCCCCGCCATCACACCGGGACACGCTGCTCCTGCTCTGCCCAGCGTGTTCTGCTCGGCCTGTCCCCGTCACTCTGTCCCCTCTGTCCCTTCCAACCCCTCTCACCCCTGTTCCTACCCGCTTTGTTCCCATACCCACCCCTCTCCCCTCCTTCTCCAACCCCATCCCTCTGTCCCACCCCCGTCCTCTCTGTCCCCATCTCTGTCTCCCCGGGACCGCCCCGTCTCGCTGCCCGGCACAAAGATGGCAGCGGCTCCAATAGCCGTTTCCCGGATGTTTCCCTTAGTAAAGATGGAGGGTTGAGGGGAGGGTGGGGGGGGGGTGTTGCCCTCGGTTAACATGGCGGCGCCTCAGCCCTTCGCTCGCCCTCCCCAAACATGGCACCCCGGCCCCGCCCATTGACGCAGCGTGTGGGCGGGGCGGCCCATGCGCGGTGCCAAGGGCAACATGGCGGCGCTGCGGGTGCTCGGGAGGCTCCGGGCACCTTCGGGGCTGCGGGCGGCGGCGGCGCCGCTGGGGCCGGCCCCGGCGCGGTGAGAACGGCGGGAGCGGGGCGGCGGGGCCGGGCAGGGGCGGCGGGGCCCGGTCCCGGTGGGGTCCGGTCTCGGTGGGGTCCGGTCCCGGTGGCGCCCGGTCCCGGTGGGTCCCGGTCCCGGTGTCGCCCCCTCACGGCCCGGCCGGTCCCCAGGGCGGCGCGGCAGTGGCAGCCCGATGTGGAGTGGGCCCAGCAGTTCGCCGGCGCTGTCATGTACCCGAGCAAGGAGACGGAGAAGTGGGTCCCGCCGCCCTGGAACGGTGAGAGGCGGCCGGGGGGGTAATTAACGGGGCCCGGGGGGGGAATTAACGGGGCCCGGGGGGGTAAACGGGGCCCTGGGGAGAACGGGGAATGGGGCCCGGGGGGTGGGGAAGGGGGCCCAGGTGGGAACAGGGCGCGGGGGGGCTCTGGGGGGGCTTCAGGGGTCCTGCGGAGACCCCTCATGGGGTCCCCCTGAATACTCAGGGTGGAGCCAGGTGCCCTGGGGGGCTCTGAGAGGCTGTTTGGGGTCCCCCTGAATACTCAGGGTGGAGCCAGGTGCCCTGGGGGGCTCTGAGAGGCTATTCGGGGTCCCCCTGAATACTCAGGGGGGCCCTGGGGGCCCCACGGGGGTCAGTGGGTGTGGGTGCCCTGGGGTCTGGGACTCAGGGTGTGGGGGTGTCGGGGCTCTGCGGGCCCCCCCCTGCATCCCCAGGCAGCCCAGGCGCTTGGCCCCGGCCCAGGGCGCTGGGGACGCCGCGTTCCCAAAGTCCAGCCAAGCCCCAGCGCGGCTTGGCCGTCTGTCCGGCGTCCGTCTGTGCGTCCGCGCTGCCGCGAAGGGTTTGAACACCCCCCCCGTGTCCCCCCTTTCCGGCGCAGACAAGGACCCTCTGGCGCACAAGAAGGTGTCCAGCCTGACCATCAACTTCGGGCCGCAGCACCCGGCGGCGCACGGCGTCCTGCGCCTGGTGATGGAGCTGAGCGGGGAGACGGTGAAGAAGTGCGACCCCCACGTGGGGCTCCTGCACCGCGGCACCGAGAAGCTCATCGAGTACAAGACGTATCTGCAGGTGAGGGGTTACTGGGGTGCAATGGGGTTACTGGGGTGCAATGGAGCTGGGAATTACTGGGGTATAGCGGGGTTGTTGGGGTGGAATGGGGTTACTGAGGTGCAATGGGGCTGGGGGTTACTGGGGTGGAATGGGGTTACTGGGGTGGAATGGGGCTGGGGGTTACTGGGGTGGAATGGGGTTACTGGGGTGTAATGGGGTTGGGGGTTATGGGGTATAATGGGGTTACTGGAGTGTAATGGGGCTGGGGCTTACTGGGGTGTAATAGGGTTACTGGAGTGTAATGGGGCTGGGGGCTACTGGGGTGCAATGGGGCTGGGAATTACTGGGGTATAGTGGGGTTATTGGGGTGTAATGGGGCTGGGGGTTACTGGGGCATAATGGGGTTCTTGGGGTGTAATGGGGCTGGGGGTTACTGGGGTGTAATGGGGATACTGGGCTGTAATGGGGCTGGGGATTATGGGGTGTAATGGGACTGGGGATTATGGGGTGTAATGGGGTTACTGGGGTGCAATGGGGCTGGGGGTTATGGGTTATAATGGGATTGGGGGTTACTGGGGTGTAATGGGCTTATTGGGTTATAATGGGATTGGGGGTTACTGGGGTGCAATGGGTCTGGGGGTTACTGGGGTGTAATGGGGTTACTGGGATATAACGGGTCTGGGTGTTACTGGGGTGTAATGGGGTTGTGGGTTATAATGGAGCTGGGGGTCCCGGGCTCCCGGTCCCGGGGGTGGATCTCGGTGCGTCCGTCTGTCCGCTCCAGCGGCCGCCGCCGGGCGCCGTCTGTCCCGCAGGCGCTGCCGTATTTCGACCGCCTGGACTACGTGTCCATGATGTGCAACGAGCAGGCGTATTCGCTGGCCGTGGAGAAGCTGCTCAACATCCGCCCCCCCCTGCGTGCGCAGTGGATCCGAGGTGAGACCCGATCCCGGGGGATCCCGCGCCCCCCCCATCCAACACTTTTGGGGGGGCTCCAGCTCCTTTACACCCCCCATATTGCCCAGGGTGGCATCTCCCATCTCTCCGCGCCCCCAACCGCCGTTTCCCCCTCCCCAGGGACACATGGGGGGGCCAAGGGGGTCCCCCCGCACCCCTGACCCCCCCGCGCCCCCCCAGTTCTCTTTGCAGAGATAACGCGGCTGCTGAACCACATCATGGCGGTGACCACGCACGCGTTGGACATCGGCGCCATGACCCCCTTCTTCTGGATGTTTGAGGAGAGGGAGAAGGTACCAGCCGGTGTCACCGCAATGGGGGAGTCGCGTGGGGGTTTGGGGGGGGCTCGGGGGGGGTTGGGTGCAGCGTTGTCCCCTCTGTCCCCGCAGATGTTCGAGTTCTACGAGCGCGTCTCGGGCGCGCGGATGCACGCCGCCTACATCCGCCCCGGGGGGGTGCACCAGGTGAGCCCCCCCGCGCCCACGGGGTGTCCCCGCGTCCCCCCCGTGGGTGATGACCCTGCCAAGGGTGTCACCCTCACTGTCCCCCCCATGCAGGACCTGCCCCTGGGCTTGATGGACGATATCTACGAGTTCGTCAAGAATTTCTCCATGCGGATCGATGAAGTGGAGGAGGTGAGAGAAGATGTGTGTCCCCCATGTCCCCCAGCTCTGGGGACAGTCCCCGACCCCCCCCCCAGGACCTGCTGACCGACCCCCCCACCCGCAGATGCTGACGAACAACCGCATCTGGAAGAACCGCACGGTCGACATTGGTGTGATCACAGCGGAGGAGGCGCTCAACTACGGCTTCAGGTGGGGCTGGGGACACTGAGGGGGGGCTCCCACATCCCCCCAGCCGCTTTGGGGCCCGTTGGGGGGCACGGGACCCCCCCAGCAGGCGCTGACCCCCCTTTGCGCAGTGGGGTGATGCTGCGGGGCTCAGGGATCCACTGGGACCTTCGCAAGACCCAGCCCTACGACGTCTACGACCAGGTGGAGTTCGACGTCCCCATCGGAACCCGCGGCGACTGCTACGACAGGTGTGTCACCCCCCGGCTCTGGGGGGGCCCCTTGGGGTCTGACACCCCCCCGGGGGGCTGCGGGTGCTGACCAGGGGGTCCGCAGGTACCTGTGCCGCGTGGAGGAGATGCGGCAGTCGCTGCGCATCATCCTGCAGTGCCTCAACAAGATGCCCGAGGGGGAGATCAAGGTGGACGACGCCAAAATCTCCCCACCAAAGCGGGCGGAGATGAAGGTGACTGTGTTGTGTCCCCTCCCTGGGGCTCCTGTCCCCCCCCGGGGCTCCTGTCCCCCCCAGCCTCACCGCAGCAGCAGGAACCGCGGTTTGGTGCGTCAGCTGCTCATGTGGATGGTTTTGCCGGATTATCGGCTGCCGCATCGGGCCCTGCGCCACGGGGGGGGCCAAAACTCCGCCACAGCACGGGTGGGGGACGCCGGCATGTCCTGCCCGCGGTGACAGCGCCGGTGACGCCGTCCCCTCCCCACAGACCTCCATGGAATCGCTGATCCACCACTTCAAGCTCTACACCGAGGGCTACCAGGTGCCCCCCGGAGCCACCTACACGGCCATCGAGGCCCCCAAGGTGCGACTTGTCACGGCGTGACGGTCACACGTGTCCCCTGCGATGCTCTGGGGACACCGCAGGGCTCCTGTCACCAGTGGGGTGACCTGTCCTTGTCCCCAGGGCTCTGCCCTTGTCCCAGACTATTCCTTGGGGGCCCGATGTCCCTGTGTCACCAGCCCTGTCCCCGTGTCCCCACAGGGTGAATTCGGCGTGTACCTGGTGTCTGACGGCAGCAGCCGCCCGTACCGCTGCAAGATCAAGGCGCCGGGATTCGCACACCTGGTAGGAGCGGCCGAGGGGGGTTTTGGGCTGGGGGGGGCACAGCTGCCCCCCCCCCATAGCAAGCTGGGGTCCCTGGGCCACCACCCGAGTGTCCCATGGGGCCACGTGTCCCCTCGTGCCTCTGCCGCTTCCTTTCTCTGCTGATAACTGACCACTTCCCCCCACACCCACGCTGGGGGGGGCTCGGCCCCTCCCCGGGGTTTGGGGGGGGCTGACGGGGGTCCCTGTGCTCCGCAGGCTGGGCTGGATCGCATGGCCCGGGGCCACATGCTGGCGGACGTGGTGGCCATCATCGGTATGTCCCCTCCCCGGGGGGTTCCTGCCCCGGTTTGGGGGGTTCCTGCCCCGGTTTGGGGGGTCCCTGCCCCGGTTTGGGGGCCATTCCTGCCCTGACACCCCTGTCCCCCCCCAGGCACACAGGACATCGTCTTCGGGGAGGTGGATCGGTGACACCCCCGCGTCTCCTGCTGCGTGTGCAACCCCCCCGTTGTTGAGTTCAATAAAGACTAAATGGTGTCGCGTGTGTCCAGCGCTTCTTTACCCCCCCAGGCGGAACCCGTGGGCCCAGTAACACCAGCAAAGCCCAGTAAAGCCCGGCTCTTCCTCCCCATGCCGGGCTTGCGGTTGAGCTTCCCCTTCCCACGGCCGCAGCCCCCCCGGGGGAACCGGGAGGGATTTTGCTTCCCCCCTCCTGACCACAGCAGGACGGGGGGGCCACGAGGGGGACGGGTGACACTTGGGGACAGTTCCCCTGGCCCTTGAGCAACACCCCCGCCACCCTTTGCGGGAGGGGAAGCGAGGGGGGTGGCGCGAGTTCGGGAGGAAGGTGCTGGTGCTGCGGGCGCTGGCTGGGGCACCGGCACCCGCACCCCCCCAGGACCCCCCCAGGACACCCAGGGCGATGGGCGCCCACCTGCTGCTCGCGGCCACGCTGCTGCTGCTGCGGCTCCCGGCGGCAGGTGGGGACAGGGACGGGTCCTGGGGACATGGAGCAGCTGGGTGGTGACAGGGACCCTGTGGGGACAGGAACCCTCTGGGGACAGGGACAGGGGTCCTGGGGGAAACAGAGGAGCTGGGTTGGGACAGGGACTCTCTAGGGACAGGGGTCCCGGGGGACAGGGAGTGGCTGGATGGGGACAGGGGGGACAGGGAGTGGCTGGATGGGGACAGGGAAGGGGGTCCCAGGGGGACATGGAGCATGGGTGGGAACAGGGACCCTTTGAGGACAGGAGACCCAGGGGATGGGGACAAGGACCCTGTGGGGACAGGGGGTGGCTGGACAGGGACAGGGATCCTGGGGGTAAGGGGAGCAGCAGGTGGGGACAGGGATGGGGGTCCCAGGGGGACAGGGAGCGGCTGGGGGGGACAGGGAGGGGGGTCCCGGGGGGCCAGGGAGCAGCTGGTGTGTGCGCAGCCCTTGTGCCGGTTCCTTTGCTGTTGTCACCATCCCTTGGGGACAAGCCAGGACCCATCGCATCCCCGGGGTGCTGGTGGCGCGGGGGGGGCCACCCCAGGGATGTGTGACTGTCTGAGGGGACATGGGCGCTGCCGCCACCCCTGGAACCCTCCGGGACCCCCTGCACTCCCATGGGAGGGGGACACGGGAGCTCTGGGTGTCCGGGAGGGTCCCAAGGGTCCATCCTGGGGTGACGCTGCCCTGGGACCCCCCGTGTCCCCCCCAGCGGCGCTGATGGAGCCTGAGCTGTGCTACGTGCTGGACGCCATCCTGTTCCTCTACGGCCTCGTCATCACCGTCCTCTACTGTCGCCTCCGGGTGAGCGCAGGGTTGGACCCCCCTAACCCCCCCCGGACCCGCCTGAACCCCCTTTTGTTGGGGCGACTCCGGGGGGGGGGGCGCAGCGGGTGCTCCCCCACTCCCCGTGGACCTTTTCCCTCTTCTTATTTGTTTGTTTGTCTTTTTGGCGACCCCCTCGCCCCCCCAGTTCCTGGTTCACCGCAAGTCGCAGCAACGACCCGGCAAGGAGGTAACGGGGTGCGGGGGGGGGAATCCAGGGTGGGGGGGTCGTGCTGGGGCACCCCGGGAGGCATGGACCCCCCAGCGAAGGGAATTGAGGGTGCTGGGGGGGGACACGGACACACCCGCCCCCCCCACCAGCCCCCTGCACCCCCCCAATCTCCAGCTTCCCTGGAGATTGGGGGGGTGCAGGGGGCTGGGGGGGGCGGGTGTGTCCGTGTCCCCCCCCCACCTCCTAAAGCTCCTTCTCTTTCTCTTTCCCGGAGCAGACAGAAGAAGCGGTTTACACCGTAAGTCAACGGGAGGTGACGCGTCCCCGGGGGCGGGGGGGGTGGTCCCGTTCTGGGGGGGGCACCGTGACACATCGCACACGTCGGGTGGGAGCCCTTGGGGGGACACAGGGACCCCGTAACCCCCCTCTGCTGCAGGGGCTCAGCGGAGAGAGCCAGGAGATGTACGAGACCCTCCAGTACCAACAGTCCTGACCCCCCCGCGATGTCACCCCTCGTCGTCCCCCCCCCGGACGCCCCCCACCCGGGACTGCGATGGAGAACCGGAGCTTTTTCCCCTGGAAATCGCTGGTTTTGCCCCAAACCGTGTCCAGGCTGGGGCTGCCGCGGTGCCGGGACCCCCGGAGCCTGGGGGGTGGGGGGTGAAGCTGCCCGGGGGTGCCCCCCCGGTCCTGCTGTACCCCTCTTTTTTCTGCCGTACCCCCTAATAAAGCAGCACTGAGGGGCAGGAGCGTTTGTGTCACCGCGGAGGTGGCGGTGGTGACACCGGGCTGGGGGGGGCAGGATGGCGCTTGGGGGGCTGCGCGGGTGGCACCTGGTCCTGGCTGGGTCCCCAAAATCTGGGAGCTCCATAGCTGGGACCACAAGGGCTGGGACCCCCCAGGAACTGGGACCCGGAGGGGCTGAGACCCCCAAATCTGGGACCCCAGACCCGGGACCAACCCCCACCCTCTGTGGCGCCGCCTGGCGGGCGCACGGCGGATCTGCGCCGCGAGGGGCGTGGCTCTGGAGGGCGTGGCCTCGTAATGGGAGGGGCTTTCATGGAGGGCGTGGCCTATCAGTAGGCGTGTCGGGGGTGGGTGGGGGCGTGGTCTCCCCGTGGGCGGGGCTCGGCGGTCCCGCCCCCTGGCGGCGGAGGCGGAGCGGCGCCAAGATGGCGGCGGAGCCGGAGCCGGGGCCTGACCCGGAGCTGGAGGAGCTGCTGGACAGTGAGCGGGGCCGGCGGGCGGGGGGACCCGGGGGCACCGGGGTTATGGGGTGCAGTAGGGCTGGGGGTGCTGGGGTGTAATGGGGTGACTGGGAGTGGAGTGGGTCTGGGGTATATTGGGGTGGAATGGGGTTACTGGGGTGTAATGGGGTCACTGGGATATAATGGGGCTGGGGGTTACTGGGGTGCGATGGGACTGGGGGTTATTGGGGTGTAATGGGGTTATTGGGGTGTAATGGGGCTGGGGGTTGCTGAGGTGTAATGGGGTGACTGGGAGTGGAGTGGGTCTGGGGTATATTGGGGTGTAATGGGATTACTGGGGTGTAATGGGATTATTGGGATGTAATGGGGCTGGGGGTTACTGGGGTGTAATGGGGATACTGGGGTGTAGTGGGGATACTGGGGTGTGGTGGGGTTACTGGGGTATAATGGGGCTGGGGGTTACCCGGGGGCAATGTCTTGCAGTTATTGGGGCACAGCCAGGTGGGGGGACCCAGCTGGGGCTCTCAGGGGTGCAGGACGTCACTTTGGGGACGGGGCGGGGGGATCCAGGGGGGTCCCCTCATCCCATCTCCTCCCCCAGGTGCCCTGGACGACTTCGAGAAGGCCCGCCCGGCGCCCCCCCCGCCGCCCCCACCCGGGGCGCCGCCCCCGCCCAGCGCCAGCGCCCAGGTGTGACACCCCGGGGGGTGACGGGGGGCACGCGCGCGCCGGTCCCCGCCGGGTGACCGTGCCCCCGCCCAGGCCGCGCTGTTCGCCTCGCAGGAGCGGTTCTTCCACGAGCTCTTCGAGGGCGACTTGGCCTCCCAGGCGGCCGCCGAGTTCGAGGCCGCCATGCAGGAGCTGGCGCGGGAGGAGCCGCAGCTGGTGGAGCAGTTCCAGAGGCTCTCGGAGGCGGCGGGAAGAGTGGGTGAGGGCACCTCCGGGACCCACGGGACCCCCAGGACCCCCTGCTGCCCCCTGGGGCCCCACATTGCCCCCCAGAACCCCACATTGCCCCCTGTGACCCCTGCTGCCCCATGGCATTGTCACACACCGAGGGGGCAGTGGGCAGAGTGGCTGAGCGCTGTGGCCTCCCAGGAACCCCCACAGCCCCACGGCACCCCCCATTGCCCCCCAGGACCCCACGCTGCCCCCCAGGACCCCCTGGAACCCCACACTGCTCCCTGGGACCCCCCACTGCCCCGTGGCACTGGTACACACCAAGGGGGCGGCAGGCCCCCCAGGACCCCCCAAGGCACTCCCTGCACCCCCCAGGACCCCCCACTGCCCCAAGGGACCCGGGTTTGGTTCAACGCCAGTTGACACCTTTGCGTTGTCACAGCACCAGGTGTCCCCCCATGTACTGGGGGCTCCCCAATCCTCCACGGAGAGGGGGAAGGTTTGGGGTGCTGTGGGACACCCATTTAGGGATGCGGTCCCAACAACAAGACTCTGAGCGGTGTCCCCGTCCCCAATGGCGTCTCCCGGTCCCCGCAGGGAGCGACGCGGCGTCGCAACAGGAATTCACCTCCTGCCTGAGGGACACGCTGAGCGGCCTGGCCAAGAACGCGACTGACCTGCAGGTAACGGGGCACCGGCCGGGCCCCCCGCTCACCGTGTCCTGTCACCCCATCCTGGGGATCAAGATGGAAAGGGGCAGTGTCAGGAGGATGGAGCCAGGCTCTGCTGGTGACAACCAGGGACAGGACAAGGGGCAATGGGTGCAAACTGGAACAGAGGAGGTTCCGCTGGAAGATGAGAAGCAACTTGTTGGGGTGAGGGTGGCAGAGCCTGGCCCAGGCTGCCCAGGGAGGGTGTGGAGTCTCCTTCTCTGCAGACATTCCAACCCCTGGACACCTTCCTGTGGAACCTCAGCTGGGTGTTCCTGCTCCGGGGGGGTTGCACTGGATGAGCTTTTGGGGTCCCTTCCAACCCCTGACATTGTGACTCTGTGTCCCCGCAGAGCCCGGCCGAGGAGGAGCTGGTGACGGCGCTGGCGGGGCTGGGGCTGGAGGACGGGGACGGCGAGGCCGGCGTCCTGCCCGCCGTGCGCGGCGTCATGCAGAGCCTGCTCTCCAAGGACCTGCTCTACCCCTCGCTCAAGGAGATCACTGACAAGGTTTGGGGTCTGGCTGTCTGTCCCCTCCGTCCACAGGGACCCTGGGGTCTGTCTGTCCATCCCCTCCGTCCACGGAGACCCCGGGGTCTGGCTGTCTGTCTCCTTTCTCTCTGCGGAGACCCCAGGGTCTGTCTGTCCATTCCCTCCATCCACAGCGACCCTGGGGTCTGTCTGTTCCTCTCCTCCCTCCACAGGGATCCCGCGGTCTGTCTGTCCCTCCCCTCCCTCCACAGGGACCCTGGGGTCTGTCTGTCCTTCCCTTCCATCCACAGGGATCCCGGGGTCTGTCTGTCCTTCCCTTCCATCCACAGGGATCCCGGGGTCTGTCTGTCCATCCCCTCCCTCCATGGGTACCCCAGGGTCTTTCTGTCCATCCCCTCTGTCCACAGGGACCGCGGGGTTTGTTTGTCCCTCCCCTCCTGCCATGGGGACCCCAGGGTCTGTCTGTCCATCCCCTCCCTCCATGGGGACCCCAGGGTCTTTCTGTCCATCCCCTCCCTCCATGGAGACCCCAGGGTCTGTCTGTCCATCCCCTCCCTCCGCCTGGACCCCGCGGTCTCCATGGGGCTGAGGACGGGCTGGGGGGCCACGCGGGGTCCCCCCGTGACGCCGCTGTCCCCGCAGTACCCCGAGTGGCTGCAGCAGCACGGCGCGGCGCTGCCGGCCGAGCAGGCGGCGCGGTACCGGGAGCAGCACAGCGTCATGTGCCGCATCTGCCGGCAGCTGGAGGGCGAGCGGCCCGGCGAGGGCGAGGCGGAGCGGCGCGCGCGCTTCGAGACCCTCCTGGACCTCATGCAGCAGGTCAGCGCCGTGCGGGGGGACACGGGGACACCCCTGACACGCCCTGAGCCCCCCAAGCTGTCCTGAGCGGCCCTGACGCCCCCTGAGCCACCCTGAACCCCTCCCGAGCTGCCCTGACCCCCCCGAACCCTCCCGAGCTGCCCTGACCCCCTGTGATCCTCTCGAGCTGTCCTGACCCCCCCAAGCCACCCTGAGCCACCCTGACCCCCCCAGAGCTGCCCTGAACCCTCCCGACCCACCCCGATCCTCCCAAGCTGTCCTGACCCCCCTCCAAGCCGCCCTGAGCCATCCTGACCCCCCCAGAGCCACCCTGACCCCCCCCAGAGCTGCCCTGAACCCCCCTGAGTCGCCCTGACCCCCCCAAGCTGCCCTGACTTGCCTTGATGACCCCCCCAAGCCACCCTGACCCCCCTGAACCCCTTGAGCCACCCTGACCCCCCTGAGTTGCCCTGAACCTCCCTGACCCCTCAGAGCCACCCTGACCCCCCCAAAGCTGCCCTGAGCCCCCCAATCCCCTCAAGCCACCCTGACCCCCCCCCGACCCTCCTTGAGCCGCCCTGACCCCCCTGACCCCTTAGAACCACCCTGACCCGCCCTGAGCTGCCGTGACCCCCCCGAACCACCCTGACCCCCCCTGTGTGTCCCCACAGCTGCAGGAGCTGGGCCACCCACCCAAGGAGCTGGCGGGGGACACGGTGAGTGTCCCCAGGGGGTGGGGGGACCTGCCCGGACCCCCCCCGGATGCCTGGGTCCCCCAACTCACCCCCCCCCCCCGCCCCATCCCCGCAGCCCCCTGGTCTCAACATGGAGCTGCCCGGCGCCGAGCAGTGTCGCCTCATGTAGAGCCTCGTTATGCACTAATTAACACCCCGACGAGGATGAGGATGAAGATGAGGATGAGCAGCCCGGGCTCTGCTGTCTCATGGGGGTGGGGGCGTGGGGACCCCCCACCCCGGGGACGCGCGGCTGTCCCCAAATGTCCCCAATAAACACGTTGGCACCCACGCTGGCTCCCGCCTGGGGAAACTGAGGCAGGGGTGGCCGAGGGGGGGACACCCCGAGTGACACAGCATGGTGACCCTGCAATAACATGAGCGGGTTGTGGGGTGACCCTACAATAACACGGGGGGCACAGGGAGACCCTACAATAACAGTGGAGGACACGGGGTGACCCTACATTAATGAGGGTGCAGGGTGACCCTACAGTAACAAGGGGGGACACGGGGTGACCCCACAACGAGACAGGGCGACCCTACATTAAAGAGGGTGCAGGGCGGCCCTACAATAACACAGGGGGCACAGGGTGACCCTACAATAACATGCGGGGACATGGAGTGATCCCATAGTGACACAGGGTGACCCTACATTAGAGGGGGCATGGGGTGACCCTACAATAACATGGGGGCCACAGGGTGACCCTACAATAGCAGTGGAGGACACGGGGTGACCCCAGAGCGACATGGGGTGACCCTACATTAAAGAGGGCACAGGGTGACCCTACAATAACATGGGGGGCACAGGGTGACCCTACAATAGCAAGGGGGGACATGGGGTGACCCACAATGAGACAGGGTGACCCTACATTAAAGAGGGCACAGGGTAACCCTACAATACCATGGGGGCACAGGGTGACCCTACAATAACAAGGAGGGACATGGGGTGACCCCAGAGTGACATGGGGTGACCCTACATTAAAGAGGTATGGGGTGACCCTACAATAACAAGGAGGGACATGGGGTGACCCCTGAGCAACATGGGGTGACCCTGTGTTAAAGAGGGCATGGAGTGACCCTACAATAACAAGGAGGGACATGGGGTGACCCCAGAGTGACATGGGGTGACCCTACATTAAAGAGGGCACAGGGCGACCCTACAATAACACGGGGGACACAGGGTGACCCTACAGTAACAAGTGGGGACACGGGGTGACCCCACAGTGACACGGGGTGACCCTTCAACGCCACGGGGACACACACAGCACGACCCGGGCGGGGGAAGCGGGGGCACAGGGCGACCCTACAATAACACGGGGCCGTGGGGGGGGGGCGTTCCCATGGCGACGGCGGGGGCCCGTCGCTGTCGCGCGGCCCGTCGCGCCGCGGCCCCGTTTGCCGTAAAGCGGCGCCGTAAAGCGTCCCGCGGAGGCGGTGCACTAAGATGGCGGCGGCTGCTCCCGGGGCCGGTGGCGGAGGAGAAGCGACCGGGGCCCGCGGGGCCCGCGCTTGAGCGACGGCCGGGAGCTGCCGGGCAGCCGGGTCGGTGCGGGGCCTTCCCCTCCCTCCCCCTCCCCGCCCCGACCGGCCGGTCCCGCCGCGGCCCCGGGGCCTCCCTGCCCCCCCCACCCCGGGGGCCGCGGCCTCAGCCTGGGGGGGGTCCCGAACGGCGCTTTCGGGGGGACCCGAGGGGGTTAGGGGGGACTGGGGGGGTCTCTGCTTTTCCCCGGGCATCGCTGCGTTTTGGGGGGACCCTGTGTTATGAGAAGGGGGCTGGGGGAGTCTCCGCTGTCCCGGGGGGGTTCCCGGTGCCCCCCGGTGCTGCTGAGCCCGTGGGAGGGAACCTGAGGGTCTCTCTGCCCCATCCTGGTCCCTGTCACCCCCGGGGTGTTGGCACCTCCGCGGTGTCCCCGTGTGGCCGGGGGGGACACCGGGGGTTCCCCCACCCCCCTGTGGTGCTGAGGGTCCCTCCAGCCCCCCCGCTCCAAACCCCGTCCTTGGGTCTGTGTCCCCCCCTCCCTCCCAGGACAGCCCCGTTGTCCCCAGGGTGTCCCCAAGGGGGGGTTCCCATGATATAACCTGTCGTTCCCGTCAGCTGCCAGCGACCCCCCCAGCCCCGGCGCCCCCGGCACCGCCACGCAGGTGAGTGGGACCCCCGGCCGCGCGTCCGTCTGTCCGTCTTGTGTCTGCCCCCGCTCGCCTTGGCTTTGCCAGATTCTTTGTGCCGGTGCTGCGGTTCTGGGGCTGCTCTGGTGGGATTCCTGCCAACCTGGGGACCCTTGTGTCCCCCGCCATGCTCGTTAGCTGTGGTTAATTAGGCCCTGCCTGCGCTGGGGGGGTGGGTGCTGTGGCCCCCAAAGAGACTCTGGGGTGCCCTGAAACGTTGGGGCTGGACCCTTTGTAATTGTAGATGGGAAGAAGCTGCTTAATTAGCATCATTAGGGGCCCCACTGGGCTCCGGGGCAGGTTTGGGGTGAACCCCAAGTGTAGGGCTGGGGGGTCCCCCCAACTTCTCCCCCTCAAAGGGGTGAAAACGGCTTGTTGTGGGAGTTTGAGCTGGTTGGGGGGGCCGGCGCTGGAGCGCGGCCGCCCCGGCCATGGCCGCTGAGGGAACTTTCCTTAAATAGAAGCGGCTGAGCCGAGCGCGACGCGACACGAGCCGGGAGGGACCCGGCGTAAACACGGGCACGAGGCCGCGCCGCGGCGTGTGCCGGCGCCGTGAGGCCACACTGTGGCGGTTACCGGCGTGGGAACCCCCCCGCCACGCTCACCGCGGCCCCATTTCTGCTCCGTGCGGCGCTGCCGGGGTGTTTGTGTCGCTGTGTAAATATTTTGGTGACGGGTCGCTCCGTGTCCCACCAACTCGCGGCAGCCGGGGACGGGAAGGACCCGTTTCCTGGGTGCAAGTTGCCGACGGGTATCGCGCCGGGATATTTTTAGGGGAAGGTGGCCGGGGAGCCCGGTGTCCTGGTGGTGTCCCCGTTCTGTCCCTGCCGTCTGCTCCGCCGTGGCACCGTGGGGTTTCTTTCCTCAATCCTGGTTCCCCGGAGTTGCCGGTGCCCGGTGTGGGTGGGTGCGACAGTCAGGCTGGTTATGGGGTGGCAATTCCTCACCTGCGGGAGAAGGTGTTGGTGACAGAGCTGATGTGACAGAGGAAACAGCCCCCGAGGAGTTGGACCCAGTTCCAGCCCCATTTGCTCCGGTATCTGTTTCTGGTGCGGGGCCGGCATTGCCAGACCCAGCCAAGGCAGCGACCTCGGCTCCTTGGGGCTCTGCTGCTGTTAATTCCGGCTCTAACGAGGATTAGTCCCCAGAGCAGTCGCTGTAACCGGAGTTAATGATGTTCTGGCTCCGTGTGAACGGGGAATCACAGCCGCCCTGGGTGAAACGGTCTGAAAACAGAGCAAAGCAGGATTCAAATGGTTTTGTGTTCCCGAACTTGTGGCTCCGTGTCCCCTCCTGTCTCACCCGCTGCGGCAGCTCCGCTGCCCTCACCAAAAGCCACCCATGGGTGACAGCACCACAACGCTGGGGTGTCCTCACCGTGTTTTCCATCCTCTCCCGCACAGGGTTTGCTTCGGAACACGCAATGTCGGACAAGGGTAACGGCATGGACGGCAAGACGGACATCGTGAACGGTAAGGCCGGCTGCCGGGGGGCGCCCGCGCCGGGCCGTCCCGCCACGGGGGCTCACGGCGTGGCCTGCGCCGCGCAGGCAGCTTGTCCAGCAGCCCCGAGGAGATGTCGGCCGAGGAGGGCCGCGAAACGTCCTCCGGCATCGAGGTGGAGGCCTCGGACCTCAGCCTGAGCCTGACGGGCGACGAGGCGGCGCCCACCCGCGCCGAGAGCCGCGGCACCGACACCGAGAGCTCGGGCGAGGAGAAGGACTCGGACAGCATGGACGACACGGGGCACTACTCCATCACCGAGGAGAGCCGCGCCCGGGACCGCTCGGACGACGAGGAGGAGGAGGAAGAAGAGGAAGAGCAGCCGTTGCGCCGCCGCGCCCAGCGCAAGCGCGCCGGCGGCCGCGAGCACGACTCCTCGGACGACGAGCGGGCGCTGGAGGACTGGGTGTCCTCGGAGACCTCGGCGCTGCCGCGGCCGCGCTGGCGGGCGCTGCCGGCGCTGCGGGAGCGGGAGCTGGGCCGCGGCGCCCGCTTCGTGCGCGAGGCGTGCGGGGCGCGGGTGTTCGTGCAGCGGTTCTGCCTGCAGCACGGGCTGGAGGGCCACACGGGCTGCGTCAACACGCTGCATTTCAACCAGCGCGGCACTTGGCTGGCCAGCGGCAGCGACGACCTCAAGGTTGTGGTTTGGGACTGGCTGCGGCGGCGGCCGGTGCTGGACTTCGAGAGCGGCCACAAGAGCAACGTCTTCCAGGTGAGGAGGGGATTGGGGGGCGATCTGGGTGTATGAGAAGCTCCTGATTGCGGCCGGACGATGCGGTAGAAACATCTGGGGGTTGTGGGAGGGTCTGGCTGCTTCATGGTGGGAATTAACCACCGAAACTCACCGGTTTGCCCCAAAACCCGGTGCTGAAAGTCTTTCCACCCCCCTTTCCTCTCTGTCTCCCCCAGGCCAAGTTCCTGCCCAACAGCGGGGACTCCACGCTCGCCATGTGCGCCCGCGACGGGCAGGTCCGCGTGGCCGAGCTCTCGGCCACCCAGTGCTGCAGGAGCACCAAGCGCGTGGCGCAGCACAAGGGAGCTTCGCACAAGGTGACACCCCGGCGGCACGCGGGGACGGGGCGGTTCGGGACCCCCTGAGACACCCAGGACCCCCCCCGAAATACCTGGAGACCTCTGAGACACTCAGGGACCCCCCCAAGAGGCCCATTGACCCTTGAGACATCTGGGGAACCCCCTGAGACACGCGTTGACCTGGGAAACACCTGGAGATGCTCCAGAACATTTGGGGACCCCCTGAGACGCCCGGGGACCCCCAGGCCACCCATTGACCCTCAAGACATCTGGGGAACCCCCTGTGACTCCCAGGGTCCCCCAAGATACCCATTGACCGTCAAGACATCTGGGGAACCCCCCGAGATACTTGGGGACCCCCAAGATACCCATTGACCTGTGAAACACCTGGGGATGCTCCAGAACACCCAGGGACCCCCAAGACACCCAGGGAACCCCCAAGACACCCGTTGACTTTTGAAACACCCAAGGATACACCTGAACACTTGGGGACCCCCTGAGACACCCAGGGACCCCCCAAGATACCCATTGACCTTTGAAACACCCTGGGATGCTCCAGAACACTTAGGGAACCCCAAGACACCGGCCAACCCTCTGAGACACTGAAGACCCCCTGAGACACCTGAGGGACCCCCAAAACACCTGGGGACCCCCAAAGACCCCCGGGAACCCT
This sequence comes from Streptopelia decaocto, assembly GCF_964273445.1. Lineage (NCBI taxonomy): Eukaryota > Metazoa > Chordata > Aves > Columbiformes > Columbidae > Streptopelia > Streptopelia decaocto. Next base: position 1,557,482 of record NC_138681.1, read on the forward strand.
CCTGTCCCGCGCTGCCGGGAGCGGTGATGGCAGAACCGCTGCCACGTGGTCCCACATCTCGATAGGGGACGGATCCGAAGCTCCTCTCTTGTCCCCATCACATCGGAGGGGCCAAGGAGGGTGCGGGCGCCGGGTTCGGCGCCACCGCGGCGCCGTTTTGGCGGAGGGACGGGGGCTGCTGGCGCTGTCGGTGCAAAGGGAACCGACGCCCGAGTGTTTATCTTGCAGCTGGCCCTAGAACCGGACTCTCCATGCACTTTCCTATCGGCAGGTGAAGATGCTGTGGTCTTCACCATCGACCTGCGGCAGGACCGACCCGCCTCGTGAGTACGGCCGCGCCGGGGGGTTCGTCGTGGCGATACGCTCCTGTTTCATGGGCAAAAAGTGTGATAACAAGTCATTTTTGCCTTTCAATGCGCGTTGTCGCTGGTCAGAGCTTTTCAACCGTGCTAATTAGCGTTTGGACGCCCATCCTGCCCTTGTTGGGACTCCAGAGAGATAATAGAAATAACACCAATAGAAATAATAATGCGGTGGCTGCCCGGCAGCACGGAGGGTCCCGGTTCATCGCGGCGTGGAAACCTCCCCGCGCTGTCACCGTTAATTGAGAAACAATAATTAACGAGCGGCCGGGTGGTGCGTGCTGGATCTGACGAGCTTCCAAAAGCACCGGCGGCTGTTGGAGTTTGGTGTCTCGGTACTTTTCCGATCCGGCGATGTGTTCTTTTGGAGATGATCCCGCTTAGCGCGGCGCGTTGGGTTTACTGGTGTGCGCGAGGGCTTTTGTGTGCGGCCCCGGACCCGTTTGTTTCGTAACCAGCACAAAAAGCGCCCGGGCGGCTCAAAACCGCCGCGGTTAATCCTGCCCCCGCGTCCCCCCCCCGGCCTGCGGAGCCGGGTCTGTGAGGCTGGCGGGTCTGTCTGTCCGTCCCCTCCCTCCACAGAGACCCCAGGATCTGTCTGTCCATCCTCTCCTTCTGCAGGGATGTCGGGGTCTGTCTGTCCGTCCCCTCCCTCCATAGAGACCCCGGGGTCTGTCTGTCCGTCCCCTCCCTCCACAGAGACCCCAGGATCTGTCTGTCCATCCTCTCCTTCTGCAGGGATCTCGGGGTCTGTCTGTCCATCCCCTCCCTCTGCAAAGACCCCAGGGTCTGTCTGTCCGTCCCCTCCCTCCACAGAGACCCTGGGATCTGTCTGTCCATCCCCTCCTTCTGCAGGGATCTCGGGGTCTGTCTGTCCATCCCCCCTCTCTGTGGGGACCCCGGGGTCTGTCTGTCCATCCCCTCCCTCCGCGGGGACCCGGGGTCTGTCTGTCCATCCCCTCTCTCTGTGGGGACCCTGGGGTCTGTCTGTCCATCCCCTCCCTCCGCAGGAGCCCCGGGGTCTGTCTGTCCATCCCCCATCTCTGGGGGGGTCCCGGGATCTGCCTGTCCGTCCCCTCCCTCTGCAAAGACCCCAGGGTCTGTCTGTCTGTCCCCTCCCTCCACAAGGACCCCGGGGTCTGTCTGTCTGTCCCCTCCCTCCACAGAGACCCCGGGGTCTGTCTGTCTGTCCCCTCCCTCCTGGCGGCTTTTGGCGGCAGCAGGAATTGTCACCCGGGGCGGGTGCCACTGGCGCTCAGGCTGGAAGCAGCTCCCGGCTCTCGTTAAGCCGAACGCTATAATTAAAGACGAGCTTTGGAGCTGCCGCCTTTGCCTTCGTGTCTGAAACCCCAAATCCTGCACTGGGGGGGATGGGGACGGTGCGTGTGCCGGGTTTCGGTAAATCCGCGCCTGATTACAACCCAGACGGGCGAGAGAAACGGCAGCAAAGCGGCTCCGCTCCGGAGTTAATCCGGTTCCGCTCCGGAGTTAATCCGGTTGTACCCGGGAGGTGTTGGAGGAACAGGGACCGATCTCACGTGTGAGCTGCCAGCTGGAACGGGCGCCTTTGGGTTCTTTTGTTGGCGGGGTGTTGTTTTTCTCCGCGAGTGAGTAAGAGACTCGCGGAGCTTCTGCGTCTCCCATCTGGACCCTGTTTGGAAGCCGAGCTGGATTATTTTGCTGGTGGTTTGTTGTGATTTTATTGCCTCGTTTCTTCAAGGAAACTGGTGGTCACGAAGGAGAAGGAGAAGAAGGTGGGTTTGTACACCATCTACGTCAACCCCGCCAACACCTTCCAGTTCGCTGTGGGGGGCAGAGATCAGTTTGTCAGGTGAGTCTGTGCCCAACCTGACCCCCAAAATGGACCCAGTATCCCCGGGGGGGCTCAGCCGGTTCTCCCTGAGCCCCAAAATCCCATGTGGCCCCCAAAACGCTGCGGTTGCTGCCGCCTCCGCAGCCCGACCTCCCGTCATAGAGGGGATTAACCAGGAGGATTTGGATCCTCTGGGGTTTAGCCTGGGATCCTGTGTCCTGGAGCGGGGAGATCCTTCCCTCGGCAATTAGCGACACTTAACGAGCTGCTGATTAACCCTCCCTCGGTCCCAGATTAATCTCATCCCCCGGGGATGGGATTAGGGCTGGGGATGGGCTCGGTTTCAGCAGGACCCGGCTCTGTAGGTCATGAACACAAAGCCCCTTGGCCTTGGGGGTAGCCCTGGGCGTGCATCCAGGCCGTGTCCATCTGTCTGTCCCCTCGGCTCTGTCCGTCTGTCCCCTCGGCTCCCCACAGCCGATGGGTTTAAGGCCCCAAATTCAGCGGCGCCCGTTTTGCTGCTGAAGCGAATCGTACGCACACCAAACCCGCCGGATGTGCCGGAGCCGTTCCCTGGGGACACCGCGGCCGCGCCGCCGGCACCGCCGGCTCCCCGGAGCGCCTGGCAAACAGGCAGCGGCTCCCGGGGCGCCGGGCAGGGAAATGCCGAACACGTGGGCTCGCGGCTGCTCAGCCGGTGCCGCGGCGGCTTCGGGAGAACCGCGAGCGCTGCTCAGCCGCAGCCGCCAAGGGACGGCGCGGTGACGGTCACAGCGTCCCGGCCGCAGGTGGTGGTGGCCTGTAGGGACGCAGGCGGTGACGTTGTCACGTGCTGCCGAGCGATGAGAGGTGACATTAAGCCGCTTGGGCCGGACGCGGCATTGGGGGGAAACTGCGGCTCCTGCCCGGTGTCCTGAGCGAGTGACAAACGCCCGATGCCACCGTCTTGTCCCCCCAGGATCTACGACCAGCGGAAAATAGACGAGAACGAGAACAACGGCGTCCTCAAGAAGTTCTGCCCGCACCACCTGGTGAGCGCCGCGGTTTGGGGACACGGTGACCCCCGCTTTGGGGGGGCTATGGGGACGGGTGGGAGCTGAGCTCTGTGCCCCCCCCAGGTGAACAGCGAGTCCAAGGCCAACATCACCTGCCTGGTTTACAGCCACGACGGCTCAGGTGAGTGACACAGGGGTCACAGCCCCAGTTGGTGGCACCGGGGGGGTCACAACCACCTCTGCGTCCCCCCCGCAACTAACACCGTCCCCTCTGTCCCCCCCAGAGCTCCTGGCCAGCTACAACGACGAGGACATTTATCTCTTCAACTCCTCGCACAGCGACGGCGCCGAGTACATCAAGAGATACAAGGGACATCGCAATAATGCCACCGGTGAGGACGGGATGTGCCCGTCACGCTAGAAACCGGTGGCGGGGGTGACACTGCAGGTTTGTGACCTACGACCGCGGTTTGTGTCCCCCCCCTCAGTGAAAGGCGTCAACTTCTATGGCCCCAAGAGCGAGTTTGTGGTGAGTGGCAGCGACTGCGGCCACATCTTCCTATGGGAAAAATCCTCCTGCCAGATCGTGCAGTTCATGGAGGGCGACAAGGGCGGCGTGGTGAGTCCCCCCCGCGGCCCCCCCGGATTTACACCCCGTTTCTGCCTTGAAAACTTCCTAAATAGTCTTCAAAGTTACAGTTTTTCATTGGAAGGGGACATGGGGGCGATGCTGAATTTCCAGGCTGCGGCGGATTATGTCCCCACTGGGGGGGGGTGGGCTGGTGGCACCGCGGTTCTTGGGGGGGGACAGGTTTTGGTGTCACGGGGATGGCAGAGCCCTCGCCGCTCTGTCCCCCACAGTCACCCTTTGTCCGGTGGCCGTGGCTCCGTGCCAGCTCCTGGCGGCTGCTGGCACCGCCACCCCCGCTGGCGGCGCCGGGTCCCCCCCAGGTCCTCCGCTAAGTGGCACATCCCACCCAGGACCCCCCCACATCCCCCCAGGGCCCTTGGGGGCCATGGCCCCTCTCCCCTGGGCTTTGCTGTGAGGGGGTTTGGGGTACCCCATCCCCAGGCTCGGTGCCCTTGGGGACACCCCAGATTGGAGGGATTGGTGGCAGGGGGTGGTGAGAGACACTGGTGGGGACTGGGGGACACTGGTGGCTGCACCCAGGTGGCACTGGGGATACTGGTGGCTGCACCCAGGTGGCACTGGGGACACTGGTGGCTGCACCCAGGTGGCACTGGGGACACTTTAGGGACCAGGTGATGCTGGTGGGACACGGATTGGGCACCAGCACCCACATCGTACCGGGGACACTGGTGGGGACAAAGGGACACTGGGGAGGGACATGCACCAGCCCCCAGTGTTGAGGGGTCCATGGGGACAGAGATCTGACCTGAGGGGCTGGGGGGGCACCAACACACCCATGGGTGACCCCCAGTGTCCCCCCCCAGGTGAACTGCCTGGAGCCCCATCCCCACCTGCCTGTCCTGGCCACCAGCGGCCTGGACCACGACGTCAAGATCTGGGCACCCACAGCTGAAACCCCCACCGAGCTGGCCGGGCTGAAGGAGGTGAGTCCCGGGATGGGGGGGGGGACACCCCCCTGAACCCCTTAAACCCCCCCTGACCCCCCCCAAAATGCACAGGTGATCAAGAAGAACAAGCTGGAGCGGGACGAGGACAGCCTGCACCACACCGACATGTTCGACAGCCACATGCTCTGGTTCCTCATGCACCACCTGCGACAGAGACGCCACCACCGCGTAGGTGACCCCCCCGCACCCATCCCGCACCCCCCCAAAGCCCCTTCGCACCCCCACTTCACCCCCTATTGTGTTTCCCCCCCCTCGGCAGCGCCGGCGGGAGCCGGGAGCGCCGGACGGCGATTCGGACGAGTCCCCGAGCTCCTCGGACAGCTCGGATGAGGAGGAGGAGGGTCCGGACCGGGTGCAGTGCATGCCCTCCTGAGCCCCCCCCAAAACCGCCGGGGGGGGCCCCCACTAACACTTTGAGCTTTGTATTGACTTATTAAGGACCCCCCCCTCCCCATCCCGCATCCCCATTCCCTCCCCAGGACCCGCCGTGGGGGGGGGGGACGGGGGACTTTTGTACTAACGTGCCCCCTCCCACACCCCGTTCCCCTCTTTGGGGGGGGGGGGGCCCTCCCTTCACGCTCTTCAGGGCCCCCCCCCTTGATCTGGGGGGGCTGTGTACCCCCCGTTTTCCCCCCCCGGGGGTGTTTGCAGAGATGCTTGTCTGGTTTGTACATATCAGTGATTTGCACTTGGTTTGGCCCCCCCTGTCTCCCCCCCCCCCATATTCTGTTCTTTGATTGGGGGGGGGGGGGGAAGGGGAGGGCGGGGGGGGGGCTTCCCCGTCACTGTTAGAGGCCTAATTTTATATGTATTAAAACCAAATCGAACTTGGATGTTATCAAGTTAAAATTATTGTAAAAGTTTGAATATATATTATATATAAATGCAATAAAAAGCGATAGAGAGAGAGGCCGAGGGCTGCGTGTCCCCATGTCCCCTCCCCTGTGTCCCCTGTGTCCCCAGTGTCCCCCACGCCCCCCCCCAACAGAGCCAAATGACCCTCCAGAGCAGCTTTTCATCTCCATTTATGAGATCCATACACAGTCAGCGCGGTCGGGGCGGTGGGGGGGGGGCGGGGACAGGGAGGGGACCCCCCCAGGGGACACTGCGGTGTCACCTGTCCCCCCCCACCCCGCACCAGGCTCTCAATGGGGGTGGGGGGAGAGGGGTCCCAAACAGTCATTTTGCAACAAAAGACACAGTTTTGGGGGGAAATGAATGTGGTCCCTGTCCTGGAGACAATAAATAGGGGGGGGGGACATGACACAGAAGGGGGGGGGACACACGAGGCGGGGGGGGGACACACGAGGCGGGGGCCGCGCGCAGGCGCTCTGCGGGTTTTAGCTTTTATTAAATAAAATATATTAACATATTCTCTCTCCAGTGCCCCCCCCCCGGGTTAGTAGCTAGAGCTGAACCCCAGAGACCCCCCCACGCACACTGGGGGGGCTGTTCCCATTCCCAGTCCTGTGCCCCCCCTGCCCAGTATAGCACTGGGAGAGGCTGGAAGGACCCCCCCCCCCCCCAGTTTGGCTGGATCGGGGGGGGCTCCCAGTTGTGCCCGCCCCCCCCCCCACCAAAGTGGGGGTTCGGGGGGGGTCTTTCCAAGGGAGATTCCCCAATGCCCTGGGGGGGGTGTGAGGTCCCCCCCATGTCACCACCTGCACTGGGGCTGCCACTGCCCCCCCATCATGTCACCTGCTTGTCCCCTCATTGCAGCCCCTGGGGGGGACACTACAGCTGTGCCCCCCCTCCCTATGGGGCTGAGGCCTCACAAACTCACTCCATCCTCCTGGGGGGGCCACAACCCCCCCCCCAGCTCATCCGTGCCGCTCGCCCCCTCCCGACCTGCCCCCTCCTTCGTCCCCATGTCCCTGTGTCCCCCCCCAACATTGGGGTGGGGGGTGGTCCTGGTGCCTGTCACCCCCCCAGTGCCACAACTTGGACTGGGCGGGGGGGTCCCTGTTGTTGTCCCCCCTCCCACTGAGCGCTTGGGGGGGTCCCCTAGGAACAGCAAAGCGCCACCCCCCCATACCCCCCCCCACACGCAGAGCGGCCCTGGCAGGTGGGGGGGGGGGGGGCGTTAAGACTTGGTTAGTGACCGCGCCGGGCCCCCCCCGCCTGCCCGGGGCCGGAGAGGCGCTGGGGGACACGGGGGGGGCACAGCCTTCATCCTCCTCCTCCTCCTCGCCCCCCCCTCAGGCTTTCTTGGGCGGGGGGGCCAGTTTGATGATCTCCTCCTCCGAGGGCTGTCGGATGATGTCTGTGGGACACAGCGCCATTGGGGGGGGCTCCACCGTGTCCCCCCAGCCAAAGCCACCCGGACCCTGCCCCTTGTCCCCGTCCCCATGGGGAGGTCACTTTTTTTGGGGGGGGGGGGCTCACCCTTGTACTTCTTGGCGCTGGGGATGCGGGTGAGCTTGGTGTCCACCTCGTCCTCCTCGGAGATCTTGAGCACCTGCGTGCGGTACTGAACCACCATGGTGAGCAGGTCGGGGCGGCGCGAGATCTCGAAGATGTGCTCGATGTACGACAGGTTGTCTGCGGGGACACGGGGACGCGCGCTGGGACACCCCGGGGATGGGGAGCGGGGAGGGATGGGGACCTGGGCAAGGGACAGGGGATGGGGACTAAAGCGTGGGGCACGGGACAGGGAACGGGGCGAGCAGCAGGTGACAGAGATGAGCGGGGACGGGGACTGGAACCAGGAGAGGGGACAGGAGCCAGGCTGGGGACCACTGGGATAGGAGTGGGGACCAGGGTGGGGGACAGGGATCAGGGCAAGGGACTGGGATGGGGACAAGGAAAGCAGACAGGGGAACAGGATGGGGATGGGGACAAGGATGGGGACCAGGATGGGGATGGGGACAAGGATGGGGATGGGGACAAGGATGGGGACCAGGAAAGCAGACGGGGGACCAGGATGGGGATGGGGACAAGGATGGGGACCAGGATGGGGATGGGGACTGGGATGAGAATCGGGATGGGGACCAGGAAAACAGACAGGGGACCAGGATGAGGATGGGGACAAGGATGGGGACCAGGAAAGCAGAGAGGGGACCAGGATAGGGACTGGGATGGGGACTGGGATGGGGACAAGGATAAGGATGGGGACCAGGAGAGCAGACAGGGGACCAGGATGGGGATGGGGACCAGGATGGGGACAAGCATGGGGATAGGGACAAGGAAAGCAGACAGGGGTCCAGGATGGGGATGGGGACCAGGATGGGGAACAAGGAAACAGACAAGGGACCAGGATGGGGATGGGAACACGGACGTGGACCAGCCCCGGGCAGTGTCCAGGGCTGGGGACCAGGACCAGGCGCAGGGCCAGGGGGGTGTCACCTCTGCCCAGCTTGTCGTGCTTCTCCAGGAAGGCGAACCAGTGGTGGCTGGTGGCGATGGCCTCCCCCTCCCCGCTGGGGATGTCCTCCTTGCAGGCCGACTTGAGCTGCTCCAGGTCCTCGGCCGTGATGTTCTGCGCCAGCTCCTCCAGCAAGCTGCGGTACTCGGCCATGGCTGGTGCCACCGGCGTCACGAGCTGCCCGGGCTCAGCCGCCGGCCCCCCCGGACCCCCCCGCGCGGCGCCAGCCGGGCTCCTCTGGCCCGTGACTCATGTGATGCTCACGGGATGTGACAGGGACGGCGGGACCCGCTGTGTGTGTCTATGTGTGTGTGTGTGTGTGGCCCCCCCGGCGCAGAGGAGCCTCGCACACCGCGCCCTGTCCCTGCGCGGACCCCCCCATGGCGTGGGCTGACCCCCCCCGGTACAGCACAGCCCCTCCATGCACCCACCGCATCCCTGCGGGGTGGGGGGCGCCAAGAGGACCCCCAGCACCAAGCACGGATTGGGGGGGTGTGTGGGGGTCAGGGCTGAAGGGGGGGGGGTGTCACACCCTATCCCCCCCATCCATCCCCTGTTGCGCCTCGGTCACCATGGCAACCGCTGCCACCCACCCCGGGGATGCGGTTGCCGTGGCGATCGCAGCCTGGCCGCCCTTCGGGGCTCCTCCTGTGTGTCCCCCACCCCCTTTCCCCGGGGGGGGGGGCACCTGTGGGTGCTGAGGGGGGGGACCCCACAGACACGGGAGGACACACAGACACATGGGGGGGACACACAGACACTTGTACCCACCGCGCTGCTCCCCGACGGCACGTGCACGCATGCGCCGCCCCCCCCCCCGCATCTCCCCCCCGCACACGCACACTCGTGCGTGAACCGTAAACAGCCCCCCCCCCCCCCCCCGCAGACACCTGCACGCACAGACACCCCCACCCCCGCACGGACACGTGTGCACGCGCGTGCACCCACCCCCCCCGCTTCGCACCCACACCCCCCCACCCATTCACACCCCCCACACCCATCACGCCCACACCCAAACACACTCACACCCCCCCACACACACACACTCATGTCCCCGCCGTGTCCGGCCCCTTTAAGGCCGCCGATGACTCAGCCCCTGGCCCGGACGCCTGGGTCCTTCCGGGCGGGGGGGTGCGGGGGGTGGGGGCGGGGACCCCCCCCCCTCCCCGCCGTGGCCGCTTGCCCGTTCCCAGGCCCGGCGGGTCCCGCCCGAACGCCTGGGTTCCCCCGCCCTCCCCCCCCGCCGCGGCCTTAGAAAGAATGGGGGGGGGATGCCCGAGCCCCCCACCGCGGGACCCCCCCCCCCCCATTCACGCGTCCCATGCAAAACGCCTCATGAATATGCACGAGGGGCGTGACCACACGGGGGCCCATTCACAAGGGCGGGAGGGGCGGGGGGCGCCTAATCCCGCGGCGGGGGGGGCAGGACACGGAGCCGGGGAGAGCAGGACACGGAGGTGGGGGGGGAGGACACGGGTGGGCCGGTTCCTTCCAGCCTTTGTCTCCCCCGCTCCGGCCAGGTGCGGGGCGAAGGGGTGGGGGGTGGGGGGGCGACAATCACTGTCCCCCCCGCCGGGACTTTGGAGCGGGTGGCGACAGCGGGAACGGGAGAGAAGAGCCCCCCCACCCGGACCCCCCCGCAGCCCCGGGGACAAGGGGCCTTTGTGCAGCGGGAGCAGCGCAGCGCCGGCCGGGGCCGCCCCCAGGTCCCCCCCGCGACAACCCGAATCACGGTGCTGGCCCCACGGCCACGGGCCCGGCCCCGCGGGCACCGTCCGGCTGCGTGGGCAGCGGCACCGGCCGCGGGGTCCCCCCCCCGTGTCCCGGGGTTCTCGCCCTGCCCGCGGCGGGAGCTGCATCCCCCGGGACGCGCATCCCACATCTGGGGCGCATCTGGATGCGCCCCCGCCCCTCCCCGTGCCTCAGTTTCCCCACACGGGACAGTGCGGAAGCTCCGTGGGGCGGAGCACGGGGTGTGGGGGGGGAGATGAGTCGTGGCCCCCCCAGCCCTCCCCGTCCCGGGGCAGCGCGGCGGAAGAGGCGGCTCCACCGCCGCCACGGCCCAGTTTGGCCCCAGTTTGGCCCCAGTTGGGCCCAGCCCGGCCGCGTGACCGCCTCACGCGCCCCCTCCCACCCGTGTTCCTGGGGAGTCCGGCCACGCAGCCGCCCCCAATTCACCCACTGGCGGCGGGGGGGTACCCTGCCCCAGGGTACGGGTGGCATCCCGGAGCTCCGCGGGTACTGGGCGGCACTGGGAGCACTGGGTGGCAGCGTGGGGATGGGGCGCGGGTGGGGGGACCCCGCGTCCCACGGGGCCCGGGTGGCATCCACGGGGGATGAGGAACACGCCGGGTCTCGGGTGGGGATGGGGGAACCGGGGGGAGCATCGGGATCGGGTGGGGATGGCGAACCCCGTGTCCCGCGTGGGGGCCGGGACCGGGTGGCACCGCGTGGACCCGCGGGTCCGGACAACCCCCCCAGCTCCCTCCCCCGCAGGTCACGGGTTCGCGTCCCCCCAGGGGAGTGAAAGGGGAAGTGGAAGAGGCGGGCGAGACCCGCGGAGGGGGAGGCACCGGCTGGGGGGTGGGGGTGTCCTGGCACCTCCGGTAGCACCGGAGCCGTTAACCCCTTCCTGGCCACGGCCGGGGCGGGGCATCGCGCGTTACCGGGGCGGGGGGGGCATTACCGCGGCGGGGGGGATGTCTAGTACCGGAGCGGGGGTCACTACCGCGGCCGCTGCCCGGCTGAGGGGACCGGGACCGCGACCGGGATCGCGATCGGGACCGTGATCGGGAGCGGGACCGGATGGCGGCGGCCGCCACCTGCATCCGGCCGCGGTTCCGCTCGCGGTCCCGTGTGGCGGCGGGAGCCGCCGGTGCCCGCGCAGCCCCGCACTTACCGGCCGGCTGGGGCGGTGCCGGTGGCGGTGGCGGTGCCGGTGCGGCCGCTCGGGATCGCGGTGCTGCCGCTCTGAGCAGCGGGGCGGGGCTTAGCTGGGCGGGGCTTAGCTGGGCGTGTCTGCGGGGGCGGGGCTTAGCTGGGCGGGGCCGGGGAGCCGCCCCGCCCCGCGGGGACCGTGGGTGGCTGGGTGGGAACACCGATCCTTGATCTCACCCCCTCCCCATCCTTTTGGGGTCCCTGCCTGCGACCGTCACCCCAGGGAAGGGGCACAGTGGGACACCCACGAGTGTCCATGTCCCCGTGGGTGTCACTGTCCCTCCAGGAAGCCCCACAGAAACAACCCCCCCTGGGGTTTCTCATCCACATCTGGCGTGTCTCCAGTCCCCCTGTCCCCGCCTTGGTGACACAATGTGGTTCTTTGGGGACTTTAATGCCTCGCGCAGGGCCAGGGCTGGGAGCAGAAGCCCAGTGCAAGGCCTAGTCGTCGTCATCGTCATCATCTTCATCATCGTCATCATCGTCATCATCATCATCATCGTCGTCATCATCATCATCATCGTCCTCATCGTCCTCGTCATCATCCTCGGTGTTGATGTCCCCAGCCAGCACGTCCTCCAGCCACCCCTCCAGCTCCTCGGGGCCCGGCAGATCCTCCTCGTCCGCCATCTCCAGCCACACGCTGTCAGCCTGGGGACACCGCGGGGGGGACGTGGGACAGGCAGGGGACAGGGCGGGGGGGGCACCGGCCGCGGGAGGGGGCGGCGGGGGGGACATGGGGCACTTGGGTACAGGACAGACTGGGACCCCGACTCCCAGATGCTGCCTGTGATGAGCCTGTTGGGATTGGGTGACACTGGCTGGCATGGGGGGACACGTCTGGGGTGCTTGTGGGGGGACATATCAGGGGTCCTCGAGGGGGGGACATGTCAGGGGTCCCGGGGTGGGGGGACACTCACATCAGTGACATTGACCACCCCGATCTGGGGCCGGGACAGGTCGATGTTGAAGGTTTTCTCCCAGTAGGGAATGAGCTGTGGGGGGACACACACATGGGTCAGACCCCCCCATGGCCACCTCCCAGCACTGGGAGGGGTCATGTGGGGTGTCCCCCCCACCAGGGGGCCGGTACCAGTGGGAAATCGCCTGGGTCGATCCAGATGATGCTGAGGTCGGGGTTGTCCGTGTTGTCCTGGGCCACGTCCTTCAGGATCTCCAGGAACTCAAACCCGTCTGTGGGGGGGGAACCGGGGTTGGGGGACACCAGGACCCCCCCGGACTTCTTGACCCCCGCACTGGGCTCCCTGACCCCCCCTGGGCCCCTCCCTCACCCGGATCATCCTCCTCTGCGAAGGCCACGATGTGGATCCCATCCATGTCATCCTCCTGGGGGGACACGGGCCGGTGTCACCAATTGGGGGGGGGCTCCCTGGGGGTCAAGGTGGTGGGGGCAGGACCCCCCCCAATCCCTGTCCCCCCACGCTCACCCATGTCTCGTACATGCTCTCAGGTTTGAGTTTCCGCAGGGTGGCCCTGTGAGATGGGGGACAGTGAGGGACACCCCCAAACCTGCCCAATTCCTCCCCCCCCACCCCGAGATGCTGCCCCCCCCACCCCCAAGCTCTGCTGTGCAACTGTGGGGCTGCTCAGATGGGGGGGCAGCGGCTGGGGGGCGGGGGGGGGCAGAACACCCGGGATGGATCTGGAGGGGTGGGGGGCACCGGTTGGGGGCTGAGCCCCCCAACACCACCGGCACTTCGCGGGGGGGAGGATATGCAGGGTCCCTCCATCTCCCCATCTCCAGCGGGATTGAGGCCGCGGCGGGGGGGCAGGTTGATCCGGGGGGGGATTAAGGCTGCGGAACATCCCGGCAGCGCTCGGGTTTAACCCTGCACTGCCTGCCCCTCCCACGGCCCGGGGGGGGTCAGCCGCCCCCCAACACCCCCAGAACCGCCCCCCACCCCTGAGGCCTCACAAACTCATGTCACCGCAGGGACTGGGGACAGGGGGAGCAGATTGGGGGGCTCGGGCCCCACTGGGCACTGGGGGGGCCCCCCCCTCCGGTCTTCCCCATCCCTGATATCCCCCATCCCTGCGGCTGCGGCTGCCCTGGCAGTCACCGGTCCCCATGGCAACCGCCTCCCCATGGCAACCTGTCCCCATGGCAACCGCCTCCCCATGGCAACGGTCTCTTGTAACAACCATCCTCCCTTGGCAACCTGTCTCCATGGCAACCACCACCCATGGCAATCACTTTCCCATGGCAACCGCCTCCCCATGGCAAACACCTTCCCAAGGCAATGGTCTCCCGTGGCAACCATCCCCCTTGGCAACCCCTCCCCATGGCAACCATCTCCCATGGCAACCACCTCCCATGGCAACCACTCTCCTATGGTAACCATATATCCCATAGCAACCACATCTCCCATGGCAACCACTTTCTCATGGCAACCATATTTCCCATGGCAACCATCTCCCCTGGCAACCATCTCCCATGGCAACCACTTTCCCATGGCAACCACATCTCCCATGGCAACCATATCTCCCAAGGCAACCCCTCCCCATGGCAACCATCTCCCATGGCAACCACCTCCCATGGCAACCACTCTCCTATGGTAACCATATATCCCATAGCAACCACATCTCCCATGGCAACCACTTTCTCATGGCAACCATATTTCCCATGGCAACCATCTCCCCTGGCAACCATCTCCCATGGCAACCACTTTCCCATGGCAACCACATCTCCCATGGCAACCATATCTCCCAAGGCAACCCCTCCCCATGGTAACCATCTCCCATGGCAACCACCTCCCGTGGCTCCCGGTCCCCCCGGCACCCCTGGGAACACCGTGTGAGGGTGGGGGGGCTCCCGGGCCCCCACCGCTTGTGCTCCTCCACGAAGGCCACAATCTCCTCCTTGCTGCTGGGCCGCCCGGGGATGGTCACCGGCTCCTCCATGAAGGGCTCGTAGAAGTCGATCTCGTTCAGCTTCAGCGTCAACTTCTTGGCTGTCTGGGGGTTGGGGGTCCCTGAGCCCCCCAAAGGAAGGTTGGGGTCCCCGAGCCCCCCCCAGGACCCCCGACCCACCTTGCTGTCGAAGGTGGCAAAGAAGGAGATGTAGGGGTGGAATTCCTCTGCTGCTGCCTCAAAGGCCTTGAAGTCTGGGGGGACAGGGATGGGGCTGGTAGCAGAACTGGGATCCGGCACCGTGATCCGACACCGGGATCCGGCACCGGGATCTGGCACCAGCCCCTCCAGACCTGGTCTGTCCTGGGGGGCTCTGACTCCAGAAGGATCCCCCCAGCCCCACAGTCAGAGTTGGTCCCTCGTGAAGGGACAGGCAGAGGGATGGATGGAGGGATAGACAGAGGGATGGATGGATGGATGGATGGAAGGATGGACAGAGGGATGGAGGGATGGGTGGATGGAGGGATGGGTGGATGGATGGATGGAGGGATGGAAGGATGGACAGAGGGATGGATGGATGGAGGGATGGATGGAGGGATGGGTGGATGGATGGATGGAGAGATGGAGGGATGGAGGGATGGATGGATGGAGGGATGGGTGGATGGAGGGATGGGTGGATGGAGGGATGGGTGGATGGATGGAGGGATGGATGGATGGAGGGATGGGTGGATGGAGGGATGGGTGGATGGATGGATGGAGGGATGGAAGGATGGACAGAGGGATGGAGGGATGGATGGATGGACGGACAAGCAAATGGCTGATGGATTGGGGGCTGTGGGCGTGGTGCTGGGGGGGATGGAGGGGACAGGGGGACACGGGAGGGGACACCAGGAGCTGCCCCAGCCCCATGTACGTTCTGAGTCCTCGTTCTTGAAGTAGCCAATGAGTTTGGGGTCGTCCTCGATGTTCTCGAAGGCCTGGAGCTCATGCTCGCCCTCGATGAGCTCCACAGGATCGTCCAGCACCTGGGGGGCAGCACCGGGGTCCCCAGGGACCCCCCCGAGTGAGGGGGGGGCTGCCCGGGGGGGTCAGGACTGGGAGGGGTCAGGACTCCTGGGTTCCCCCAGTCACACAAAGGGGGTTCGGGGACTCGGATTCCTGGGTTCCCCCTGGGATAGTGATGGGGGTAGAGGTTGGGGGGGTCCTGGATGGGATGGGGGGGCTCACATCCAGCAGGAACTCCACCAACGTGTCAGCCGCCAGCTCCCCGTCGTACTCGATCACCTCGTCCTCCTTGAACACGTAGATGCTGTCCTCCTCCGTCAGCCCTGGGGGGTCAGGGGGTCCCTGTGCCAGGTTTGGGGAGCTGGGGGGGTCCCTGTGCCTTGGAGGGGGGGATCTGGGGGGTTCCTGTGCTTGGGGGGGGTCACCCTTACCCAGCTTTTTGGCCAGGGCCGTGTCCTTCTCGGAGTCGACGAGGCCGAATCCGACCCCCTTGTCCTCCAGCACCTGGGCTGCCAGCTGGGGGGACACGGCGCTGGGGACACCAGCCGTCCCCACTGTCCCTTTGTCCCCACCAGTGTCCCCAGTATGATGTGGGTGCTGGTGCCCTAGTCCATGTCCCTCCCACCAGCATCCCCTGGTCCCTAAAGTGGCCCCAGTGCCACATGGATGCTGGTGCCTGTCCCACCACTGGCCCCTAGTTCCCACCAATGTCCCCAGTGCCACCTGGGTGCAGCCACCAGCATCCCCCAGTCCCCACCAGTGTCCCAGTGCCCCACCAGTGTTCCCAGTGACACATGGGTGCAACCATCAGCATCCCCCTGTCCCCTCCAGTGTCCCTAGTGTCCCCTGGATGCAGCCACCAGCATCCCCCAGTCCCCACCATTGTCCCCAGCGCCACCTGGGTGCAACCCCCAGTCCCACCAGCATCCCCCAGTCCCCACCAGTGTCCCCAGCTCCCCACAACCACCACTTCCCCGGTGCCGCTGCGTGTCCCCCCGTGTCCCCAGTGCCCCGCAGGGTCCCCCACCGTGTCCCCCGTGCCCACCTCCAGGACCAGCTCCTCCATGTCGTGGTGTCGCTGGGCCCCCCGGTCCCCCGCCGGGGGGGGCCGGTGCAGCAGCGCCAGCACCGGGAACCGCTTCAGCAGCGCCCGGTAATTGCGCAGGGTCACGGGCACCACTCGGTCCGCCCCGTCGTACGTGGGGAAGTCGAGACCCCCACCCGGGGACCCCCCCGGGATCGCGGTCCCCAGGGCCAGCAGCGCCAGCGCCCACCCCCACGGCCCCATGGCCCGGAGTGGGGGGGGGAAGACGGACACGGACGGACAGACGGCGGGAAATAGGGGGGGCGACCCACGGACCTGCAGAGGGGGACGGACAGACGGGGGTGGGACTGACAGACAGACGGACAGATGCGGATGGGACGGGTGGACGAGCGGGGATGGGCGCACAGCCAGGGGACAGACAGACAGCTCCGGGGGCAGAGAGACAGACGGACGGACAGCTCCTGGAGAGGGACGGACAGACAGACACAGCCTGGGGGACAGACGGACACAGCCTCGGGGACAGACAGACGGGTTCCCTCGTGTCCGGGGATGGATGGACGGACAGACAGACAGACGGAGCCCGACTGGAGCGGCGCAGGGGACGGACAAACAACCCCTGCTTGGTCCTAGTAGGGGGTGACAGGGACAGACACGGCCCCTTCCGGCCCGGTCAGGAGGGGACAGACGGACACAGCCGGGCGGGGACACACGGACACCTGTCCCCTTCCCAGCCCCGGGGTGGCTTAAGGCACAACGGGGGGGCAGTGACACCCTGATCCCCCGACCCCCCCGGGGCACGGGGGGGGCTCAGGGCCCCGGGGGGCGCAGGGTCCGGCCGGGGGGCTCAGCCCCGTCCCCCCCTGTCCCCTCCTGTCCCTTCTTGTCCCCGCCGCCGCTCCAGCTCCATATTAAGCCAGGAAAGAAGAGCCGGGGAGGGGGGGGCTAAAAATAAGGAGCCGTGACCAGTGTCCCCCGCTTTGGGGTCCCCAGAGCCCCTGCTTGGGGACAGGGACACCCCCGAACTGGCCCTGAGAGCAGCAAGATGGGGGTCCGGGTGCCCCCCCCCAACGCAGGGACCCCCCACAGCCCCACAGTCACCAGCTGCCCCGCTCCGTCATAGCGGGGGGGACGCGGGATTATTGTCACCTCTGTCCCCTGGGATCGGGTGACCACCCGCTCTGCTGAGCGCGGGGAAGCGGATCCCCCCGGGCTGGGGGGGGTCGGACCCCCCCATGGCCACCCCCGAACTTGGGGGGAGAGCCAAGGAACCACCAGAGACGGGACCCCCATTATTGGGGGGACACCCCCGTGTGCTGGGAATTGGGGTGCCCGGACCCCCCCCCCACCAAGGTGCCAGCGGGCACAGGGGGGTCCTTGTCCCCCCCCCGCCCCGGTTTCGGGTGACCCTGACTCGGATCCGCCTTATTTTTAACCTGGGGTGACACCCAAACCCGGCGGCGGCGAAACCGGAGCCTGCGCCCCCCCCCGCGCTGCTGACTCAGCACCCCAACCCCCGCCATGGTCCCTCTGCCCCCCCCAGAGCCCCCCCAGCACAGACCAGTGCACAAAAGGGTTAAACTGGTTTATTGCTCTGAAGTTGGGGTGTGGGGGGTGTGTCTGGGTGCTCCGTGGGGCGCCCCACGCACTCCTGGGTCCCCCCCTGACTGGGGGGGGGCCGACCCCCCCACGCTGTGCCCCCGGGGTTAGTAGGGGGGTGCAGGGTGGGGTGAGGGGGGGGCCGCACGGGTATTTAATAGTAGGTCTCCTTCTCCACCCAGCCTGCAAAAGGGGGGGTGTCAGTGGGGTGAAATGGGGGGTGTCCCCCTCCCAGGTTCTGGGGGTGTCCCCCCATCTCTCCTGGGGATCCTCTTTTCCCATGGGGGCTCCCCGTGTCTCCCCACCCCCGATGGGTGCCCCCACCCGCCCTGGGTACCCCCCAACCCCTCCCTGGGTGGCCCCCACTTCTTGGGGTGCAGGTGCCAGCCCTGAGGGTGGGTTGGGGGGGGGGGCAGCAAACCAACATGTGGGGTCGGGGGTGGGCCAGTTTGGGGGGAGCAGCGATGATTTTGGGGTGCAAAGGGGGGGAAAGCCCAATCTGGGGGGGTTTAGGGGTGCAGGGGAGAGCGATGCCCACCCGAGTGGGGTGATACCCGTGGAGGGGTCACACGGGGGGGGTCACTCACCGCCGGGGTAGCGGCGCAGGATGAGCTTGCGCACCTCGTCATAGGCGAAGATGAGGAGGCTATAGGGGAAGGCGCAGAACCACCAGGTGACCCTAGATGGGGGGCGGGCAGCGTTAGTGGGGGGCACCCATGGGTGGGGGGGCGCCCCCCATCCTCCCGGACTCACTTAAGGGGGTACATGCGCAGGGCCACCCCCATGCCGGGGCAATAGGACAGGAACGCGGCCAACGCCGTCTCCTCCAGCAACCCGAAAATCAGGATCTTGTTCCTGCGGGAAGACAGCACCATGGGGGGGTGGGTGTTGGGTGGGGGGCACCCATGGGTGCTGAGGTTTCGGGGAATGGGGGGGGTGACCCACTTCATGCCCTGCTGGAAGACGGAGTTGCGGCGGGTCTTGCAGATGATGAGGTCGGCCCATTGCACCACCACGATGCTGGCGAAGAACGCCGTGTGGCACGTGAACTCCACCACCTTGCGCTGCTCGTACGTCTGGGGGGGGGCACAGCCTCAGCGGGACACCCCCGAGACCCCCCCGGGCACGGGAGAGCACGCACAAGCACGCACGGTGCGGGTGCATGAGCGTGCAAGGGTGTGCAAAGGGTTAATGAGGGTGCATGGGGTTGCATAAGGGATGCACGAAGGTGCATGGGGGTGCATGGGGGTGCACGGGGGTACATTAGGGGTGCATGGGGGTGCACCGGGGTGCATGGGGGTGCACAAGGGTACATTAGGGGTGCAAGGGGGTGCACAGGGGGTGCATGGGGGTGCACAAGGGATGCACGAGGGTGCACAGGGGTATATGAGGGGTGCATGGGGGTGCACGAGGGGTGCATGGGGGTGTACAAGGGATGCACGAGGGTGCATGGGGGTACACGGGGGTGCAGAAGAGATGCAGGAGGGTGCATGGGGGTACATGAGGGGTGCATGGGGGTGTACAAGGGATGCACAAGGGTGCATGAGGGGTACACGGGGGTGCACAAGGGATGCACAAGGGTGCATATGGGTGCATGGCATTGCACAAGGGATGCATGAGGGTGCATGGGGGTACACGAGGGGTGCATGGGGATGCACGGGGCGGGTGCAGGAGGCCCCACGCACCCACTCCTGGCCGTAGGAATCCTCCAGGTCGTTGGTGGAGCGGTCGTCCCAGGCCAGGCGGATCCCCACCAGCGTCCCGGGCAGGAACCCGTTCTCCGCCAGGATCACGAAGTAGGTGAAGAACCCGCCCAGCGCCTGGATCATCCCTGCGGGATCCACAACGGGGAGCAGGGATCAGTGCTGGGATCAGCACTGGGATCAGGGATTGGCACTGGGATCAGAATCGGGATCAGGGATTTGCACTGGGATTGAGGATTGGGACTGGGATCAGGGATTGGCACTGGGACCGGCACCGGGACCAGAGATCAGCACTGGGATCCACTGGGATCAGGGATCAGCACAGGGATTGGGGATCAGTACAGGGATCAGGGATTGGCACCAGGATCGGGATCAGGGATTGGCCCCCAGATGGGGGATCAGCACTGGGATCACATCCCAGGATTGGGGATTGATGCCACCTGGGGGGACGTCCCCCTGGCACCTCCAGTGGGCGCCCGGTGTCCCCAGTGTCCCCTGTCCCCCCGTGTCCCCATCACATCAATCTGCCCATAGGCCCTTGTCCCCCCCATCCCCCATGTCCCCCCCATCACACCGATCTGCCCGTAGACCCCTGTCCCCCCGTCCCCATCTCACTGATCTGCCCATAGGCCCCCGTCCCCCCCATCGCACCAATCTGCCCATAGACCCCTGTCCCCCCTTGTCCCCCGTGTCCCCCCTGTCACACTGATCTGCCCATAGGCCCCTGTCCCCCCCTGTCCCCATGTCCCCCCCGTCACACCGATCTGCCCATAGGCCCCTGTCCCCCCCTGTCCCCATGTCCCCCCCATCACACCGATCTGCCCGTAGACCCCTGTCCCCCCCTGTCCCCATGTCCCCCCCATCGCACCGATCTGCCCGTAGGCCATGCTGATCAGCCTCTCATTCACCAGCTTGTCCGTCCGCGGGTTCCGCGGCTGCCGCTTCATGATGTCGCTCTCGGCCGCCTCATAGGCCAGCGAGATGGCGGGGACCTGGGGGGGACCAGCATCCGTCACCCCCCTGTCACCCCCGTCACCCCCCGCGACCCCCCGTCCTCACCATGTCGGTGCCCAGGTCGATGCAGAGGATGGTGACGGTGCCCAGGGGCAGCGGGATGTTGGCGATGATGAAGAGGAGGAAGGGGGTGATCTCGGGGATGTTGCTGGTCAACGTGTACGCGATCGACTTCTTCAGGTTGTCAAAGATCAGGCGGCCTTGTGGGGGACACAGCGGGGTGTCACCGGGGTGTCCCCATCATCATCCTCCTCCCCATGGGTTCATCCCTGACCTTCCTCCACGCCGGTGACGATGGAGGCGAAGTTGTCGTCGAGCAGGATCATGTCGGCCGCCTGCTTGGAGACGTCGGAGCCGGCGATGCCCATGGCGATGCCGATGTCGGCTTTCTTCAGTGCCGGGGAGTCGTTCACCCCGTCCCCCGTCACCGCCACGATGGCCCCCTGGGGACACGGGGGTCAGGAACCGTGGGGACGGGGCGTGGGGTGTTGAGGGGCATGGGGACACCATGGGGACACCATGGGGACAGGGGCACTCTGTGCACGAGGCTGGAGACACCTTGGGGCACAGGGATGGGGACACCATGGGGACACTACAGGGACAAGAGCACTGTGGGCATGAGGATGGAGACACCATGGGGACACCATGGGGACAGGGGCACTGTGGGCACGAGGATGGAGACACCTTGGGGCACAGGGATGGGGACATCATGGGGACACCATGGGGACAGGGGCACTGTGGGCAGAAGGATGGAGACACCATGGGGCATGGGGCCACCATGGGACCACCACAGGGCCACCACGGGGACAGGGGCACTGCGGACATGAGGACGGAGACACCATGGGGACACCAGGACGCCTTGGTGTAGGGGGCCAGGGGCACCGCACGGAGCACAGAGATGGGGACGGAGTGGGGCACAGGGACCACACGGAGCACAGAAGTGGTGGCACCATGGGGACATCGCAGGGCAGCAGGGGTCACATTGACAGGGGCAGCAGGGGCCACGGGGACAGCAGGGGCCACCTGGCGCTGGCAGCCCTCCACGATGATGAGCTTCTGCTGGGGGGACGTGCGGGCGAAGACGATCTCTGTGTGGTTCTTGAGGATCTCGTCCAGCTGCTCCGAGCTCATGTCCTTCAGGTCGGAGCCGTGTACCACGCAGGCCTTGGCCTCCCTGCGTTTCGGACGGAGGTTAATGCCCTCGTCTGAAGGCCACGGGCCTCTCCTTGACCTCCTTTTCCTGGCATCATGTCCTATATTATCCTGGTTCTTATTACAAGTACACAAAATAAACACTCTGGTGTTTTTGGTCTGGGGACCAAAACCTGACCAACTGAGTACACCATCCCATTCACGTGGTACTTCATATAAAAGTGGGAGATCACGAGGATCTCGCCCCGTTTCCTTATGGTGACATTAGGAGAGGACCTTGCGAGTCGTCCCTGTGAACTGAGGCCAGTGACAGGCTGAATCCAGCTCCGGCTGGCTGGAGAATCCAGTCCAGGACTTCGGCTGCCGGCTCTGCAGTTGCCGGGACTTTCAACATTGGGTTTGTATATTTTGTATTATTTTCTCTATTTTACCAGTAGCATTAGTAAAACACTTAATTTTTCCAACTCTCTTCTCTCTGTCCTTCTTTCCCTCCTGATCCCCTGTCCTTAGCGGGAAGGGGGGAGACGGAGGGGCTGAAAGGAGAAGTGGGGAGAGGGGTTAACAATACCCCTGCCATGGTTTTATTGTCACCTTGACACCTCCTCAGCCTCCTCCTCTCTTCCTGAAAGCTCAGTCTGTCCCACAAAACAGTTTATGATCCTACTGAAGATTTTACAAACTATGCAGCCACTATCTAGTGCTGGGTCGTCTTGCTTAGACCATCCTTATGCCAAGAAAGGTTGAAATAAGCCCCCGCTTGGGGGGCTGGACCCCTGGGACCCCCCAGTTCCCCCCCTGGCACTGGCACCTACCGGGGGTTGACCTGGCTGACCGGGATGTTGAGCCGCGCCGCGATGTCCTCCACCGTCTCATTGCCCTCGGAGATGATCCCCACGCCCTTGGCAATGGCCTTGGCCGTGATGGGGTGGTCCCCGGTCACCATGATCACCTGGGGGGGGACGCAGAGGGATCACAACCCGCTGGGGGAGTCCCCAGGAGGTGCAGAGATGGGGCAACCCCAAGGGAGCTTGGCAATGGCCTTGGCAGCGATGGGGTGGTCCCTGGTCACCATGGGCACTTTGTGGGGGCACGCAGAGGGGTGACAGCCCGGGAGGGGGGCCGGGGGGGTCTCACCTTGATGCCGGCGCTGCGGCACTTGCCGACGGCATCGGGGACGGCGGCGCGGGGGGGGTCGATCATGGACATGAGCCCCACGAAGACGAGGTCGCTGGTGGGGAAGTTCACCTCGTCGGCGTCGAACTTGAACCCGCGCGGGAACTTGTCCGGGGGCAGGTAGAGGTGACAGAAACCTGGGGGACACGGGCGGGTGATGGGGTGGGGACACGCCCGAGCCCCCCCTGCCCTCCCCTGGTGCTCCTCATCCTCGCTGTGACCTCCTGGTGACACCTTTGACGCCAGGTCCCTTGTGCCCCCTATGTCCCCCGTGTCCCCAAGTGTCCCCAAGTTCTTACCCTCTCCCCCCAGCTCGTGTCTCCTGCCATATTGCCCATGTCCCTACGCCCTCATGTTACCCACATCCCCCGTCCCCATGTCCCTTTGCCCCCACATCCTTCACCCCCCTGCCACCATGTCCCCACACCCCCTATGTCCCCCACATCCCCACGTTCCCCACAACCCCATGTCCCTCATGTCCCCCATATCCCCATGTTCCCCACATCCCCATGTCCCTCATGTCCCCCATATCTGCATGTCCC
Organism: Streptopelia decaocto; assembly: GCF_964273445.1. NCBI lineage: Eukaryota > Metazoa > Chordata > Aves > Columbiformes > Columbidae > Streptopelia > Streptopelia decaocto. The sequence continues at coordinate 1,580,653 of NC_138681.1, forward strand.
CCATGTTCCTGACATCCTCACGCCCCTTACATCCCCACGCCCCCCATGTCCCCCACATCTCCCATGTCCCCCATATCCCCATGTCCCCCGTGTTCTCCACATCCCCGCGTTCCACATGTTCCCATGTCCTCAAGTCCCTCATGTTCCCCACATCCCCATGTCCCCCATGTTCCCCATATCCCCCATGTTCCCCACATTCCAACGTCCCACATGTCCCCCATCTCCGCACATCCCCATGTCCCCCATGCCCCCCCCATGTCCCCCACATCCCCCACATTCCAACATCCCCCACATCCCCCATCACTGCCCTGTGCCCCACAGCCCCGGTACCCCCTGCTCACCCAGGACGCGCTCCCCCAGCCCCCCCAGCTCCAGGTAGGCGTTCTGAAAGGCCTCGCGCATCTCGGGGTCCAGCGGCAGCTCCTGGCCCTGCAGCAGGATGCGGGAGCAGCGGTCCAGGATGCGCTCGGGCGCCCCTTTCATCACCAGAAGATGCCCCTGCGGGTCGTCCTCCCGCTCATGGATGGACAACTGCGGGCACAACGCGGGACGCTGGCACCGCGTGGCACCCCAGGACCGTCCCCGGGGTCCCCACGGCCACCGCCGGTCCCCCCACACCTGGTATTTATTGGTGGAGTTGAAGGGGATCTCGGTGACTTTGGGGTTCTTGTCCCGCATCTTCTTGACGGAGCCGCAGGAGAGCTGGATGCACTTGAGCAGCGCCGACTCCGACGCGTCCCCCGCCGTGTCCCTCTGCGGGGACAGGCGCTCAGGGTGACACGGTGACACCGCCACCGTCCCGGCTCTCCGGGGAAGGGTTCTGGGGGTACCTTGGAAATGGAGATGTTCTCCTGGCCCGGCTTGAAGACGGCGCGGTTGCAGAGCCCGGCGATGCGAGCCAGGGCCGCCCAGGTGGGCGAGCGCTTGTCGAAGGTGGCACCTGGGGGACAGCGGCCCTGTCAGTCACCCCAAGTCCCCACCCTCCGCTGGGGACACCCCCTGTGCTCCCAGAGGTGCCAGGAGGGTGACATCTGGATGCAAGGGTAAGAAAAGGGGTGTCCTGGGTGCTGCTGGAGTTTGGGGTGCTCCGGGTGCCCCCCACCCACCCGACTGGTCCTCGGTGGTGTCGGCCTCGTGGATCTGGTTGTCGAACCACATGTGCGCCACCGTCATGCGGTTCTGGGTGAGGGTCCCGGTCTTGTCAGAGCAGATGGTGGAGGTGGAGCCCAAGGTCTCCACGGCCTCCAGGTTCTTCACCAGGCAGTTCTTGCGCGCCATGCGCTTGGCCGTCAGCGTCAGGCACACCTGGGGGGCGCGGGGGCGCCCATGGGGGTCAGCGAGCACCAGGCATTGCTGGGAACCAGCGCTGAACCAGCAAAACCAGCACCCATCACCTCCCTCCCAGTAGAACCAGCACCCATCACCTCCCTCCCAGTAGAACCAGCAGCCATCATCTTCCTCTCAGTAGAACCAGCAGCCATCATCTTCCTCCCAGTAGAACCAGCACCCATCACCTCCCTCCCAGTAGAACCAGCACCCATCATCTTCCTCTCAGTAGAACCAGTACCCATCACCTTCCTCCCAGTAGAACCAGCACCCATCATCTTCCTCCCAGTAGAACCAGTACCCATCATCTTCCTCCCAGTAGAACCAGCACCCACCACCTCCCTCCCAGTAGAACCAGCACCCACCACCTCCCTCCCAGTAGAACCAGCACCCATCATCTTCCTCTCAGTAGAACCAGCACCCATCATCTTCTTCCCCGTAGAACCAGCACCCACCACCTCCCTCCCAGTAGAACCAGCACCCATCATCTTCCTCCCAGTAGAACCAGCACCCATCATCTTCTTCTCAGTAGAACGAGCACCCATCACCTCCCTCCCAGCAGAACCAGTGCCCCCCACCCCACCCCTCTGCTCCCCTGGCCCTCACGGTGACGGTGGCCAGCAGCCCCTCGGGGACGTTGGCCACGATGATGCCGATGAGGAAGATGACGGCCTCCAGCCACGTGTAGCCCAGGATGAGGGAGAGGATGAAGAAGGAGAGGCCGAGGAAGACGGCGACGCCGGTGATGAGGCGGATGAAGTGCTCGATCTCCATGGCGATGGGCGTGCGGCCCACCTCCAGCCCCGAGGCCAGCGACGCGATGCGCCCCATCACCGTGCGGTCCCCCGTCGAGATGACGATGCCGCGGGCGGTGCCTGGGGGGTGACACCAACCAGGGAGCGGTGACACAACCCAGGGAGCGGTGACACAACCCAGGGAGCGGTGACACAGCCAAGGACCCCCCCAAGAAACCCCCTGGCACGGGCAGGGACCCCCAGGACCCACCTTCCACGCAGTTGGTGGAGAAGAAGCAGATGTTGCGGGTCTCCAGCGGGTTCTCGTGGGTGAACTCGGGCGAGCGCGTCTGCGGCTCCGACTCCCCCGTCAGTGACGAGTTGTCCACCTGGGGGGGTGACACGGGGTGGGTGACACGCATGGGGGCTCAGCTGGATGGAACCCCGGGCCATGGGGGTCACAGGGTGGCCAACCCCATTGTCCCCATGCCAGCCCGATTATCCCCGTGCCTCCTGGTGCTCCCCATGTCTCCCGGTGCCCCAAATTTCTCCCCGTGCCCCCCACCTTGCAGCCGTGGGACGAGATGATGCGCATGTCGGCGGGGACGCGGTCCCCCCCCTTCACCTCCACCAGGTCGCCCACCACCACGTTCTCCGCGTTGATCTGGATCTTCTCGCCCTCGCGGATCACCAGCGCTTGCTGGAAGGGGTGACAGGACACCCTGAGGGACACCCTGAGGGACACCCTGAGGGACACCCGGGCACCCTAAGGAACCCAGGCACCCCCAACCCCCCCTGTGCCCCCACCCGGGTCCTACCTGGGGCACCATGTTCTTGAAGGAGTCCATGATCTTGGAGCTTTTGGCTTCTTGGTAGTAGGAGAAGCAGCCGGTGACGATGACGACGGCGGCCAGGACCACCCCCAGGTACAGCTGGGACCGGGTGGCACCTCAGCACCGCGGGGTGCGGGAAGGGACCCCCCTGTGCCAACCTGGCCCGTTTGCCCCCCAAGACTGCAATGGAGCCCCCCCTGGTGCCTGTGTCCCCTGCAACACCCATGTCCCCACGGTACCTGTTCCCCCCCAAGTAAGCACCCCAGGGTGCTCAAGGACCCCACGGTGCCCACGTCCCCATGATGCCTGTGGCCTCCCAAGGGTGCCTGTGCCCCCCCGGGGTCCTCGTGCCCCGCCATGGGTGCCCATGCTCCTACAGCACTTGTGCACCCCATGTCCCAACATCCCCATGATGCCTGTACCCCCAAAAGTTGCCTGTGTCCCCCAGGGTGCCCGTCCCTCTCAGGGTCCCCATGCCCCCCATGATACCCATTGCCCCCCCAATTCTCGTGATGCCCACAGCCCCCCCATGATGCCTGTGCCCCCCAAGACGTGCCCGTGCCCCCCAAGGGTGCCCATGCTCATACAGTGCTTGTGCACCCCCCCGGTGCCCATGTCCCAACATCCCCCTGATGCCCGTGCCTCCAAAAGGTGCTTGTGCCCCCCAAAATGTGCCTGTACCCCGCCTAGGTTGCTTGTGCCCCCCCTAGGTTGCCTGTGCCCCTCAAAGGTGTCTGTGCCCCCCAAAAGGTGCCCATGCCCCCCAGGGTCCCTATGCCTCACACAATACCCATGGCCCCCCAATCCTCATGGCCCCCCTATGACACCTGTGCCCCCCCCCCAAGTTCCTTGTGCCCCCCGCCACGATGCCCAAACCCTCCCATAGTTGCTGGAGAGCTCATCCCCCATGGTGACCCCCTCATCACCCCCCAGCCCCCCTCTAACCGCCCCCCATGGCACACCTGCTCACATTGTCGTTGGAGGGCTCGTCCTCCATGGTGACCCCCTCATCACCCCCCAGCCCCCCGCTAACCGCCCCCCATCGTGCCCCCCGCTCACGTTGTCGTTGGAGGGCTCGTCCTCCATGGTGACCCCCTCATCACCCCCCAGCCCCCCTCTAACCGCCCCCCATGGCCCCCATGGCGCCCCCCCTCACGTTGTCATTGGAGGGCTTGTCCCCCATGGTGACCCCCTCATCAGCCCCCAACCCCCTCTAACTGCCCCCCATGGCCCCCCATCGTGCCCCCCGCTCACGTTGTCGTTGGAGGGCTCGTCCTCCATGGTGACCCCTCATCACCCCCCAGCCCCCCTCTAACCGCCCCCCATGGCGCCCCCGCTCACGTTGTCGTTGGAGGGCTCGTCCTCCATGGCGGCCTGGATGCCGTAGGCCAGGAAGCAGAGGATGGCGCCGATCCAGAGCAGGATGGAGAACCCCCCGAAAAGCTGCCGGCAGAACTTGACCCACTCGGGGGTGGTCGGGGGGGGCGTCAGCGCGTTGGGACCGTCCTGAACCAGGATCTCGGCCGCCCGCGCGTTGGTCAGGCCCTGGGGGGGACACACGGTGCCACCGGGGACGGGGGGACAGGAGGGGATGGGGTCCCAGGCAGGGGACACCCTGAGGGTGATGTGGGGTGTGGCTGGGGGGACCCATGGGGATGGGGGCACAGGTGGTTGTCACCCATGGGGACAGGGTGGCAGGAGGGGACAGGGGTCAAGGCTGGGTGTCCCCATGGGGACAGGGTGGCAGGACACGGGACACATGTGGGTGTCCCCCATGGGGACAGGAGGGGACCGGGGACATGGGTGAGTGTCACCCCTGGAGACAAGGGACACTGGTGGGTGTCCCCCATGGGGGCAGGAGGAGACAGGGGACACAGGTACCCACCTGTGTCCCCTACCTGTGTCCCCTGTCTCCTCCTGCCCCCATGGGGGACACCCGTCACCCCCAGGGGCAGGAGGGGACAGAGGACATGGGTGGCTGTCACCCATGGGGACAGGGTGGCAGGAGGGGACACGGGACATGGGTGGGTGTCCCCCATGGGGACAGGGTGGCAGGAGGGGACACGGGTGGGTGTCCCTCGTGGGGACAGGAGGGGACAGGAGACAAGGGGACAAGGGACACTGGTGGGTGTCCCCCATGGGGGCAGGAGGAGACAGGGGACACAAGTGGGTGTCATCCCCGGGGACAGGAGGGACACAAGACACCAGAGTGTGGCACTTGGGGACATCTCACCCGGGACAGATCCACCTGGTACTTCCTGCCCAGCTCATCCAGGGACAGCTTGTGGTCGTCCTGTTGGGGACACATCCCCCATGTCACCCCGGGAGGGGCCGCGCCAGCTGCCCCCCCGTCCCCACTGTCCCCCCGGTCCCCTGCTCACCAAGTTCACCTCCTTCTTCAGCTCATCCAGCTCCTTCTCCTTCTGCTTCCTCTTGCCCCCCCCATTCTCCGAGGTGGTGGCAGCGGGCGAGTACTCGCGGCCGGCCTGGGGGGACACCCATGGGGACAATGGCACCGCCGGCGTGGGGTCCCCCCCGCCGCACGGCCCTCGCCTCGTGGGGGGCACGGGCATTACCATGGGCATGGATGTCACCGCCAGCATGGGGGTCACGGTGGCCACGGGCATCGTCGAGGGAACGGGCGTCACCGGGGCCGCGGGGGGGGCTGCGGGCACCGGGGGCAGCGTGGGCATGGGGGGCACCGCGGGGTGGGGGGGACACAAGTAGGGGGGGTGACAGTGAGGGCAGGGGTGGCACTGTGGCCATGGGGGGGGTCACTGTCCCCAGGGGCATCACTGTGGTCACTGGGGTGACCCCAAGGTGCGGGGGTGTTGCTTTGTCCATGGGGGGGGTCACCGTGGTTGGGGGGTGGGTCACTGTGGTAATGGGGGTCACACTGTGGTCATAGGAGTGTCCCCAGGACTGGGGGAAGAGGTGACACTGCAGTCATGGGAGTGTCGCTGTTCCCAGGGGGGTCACTGTGGCCACAGGGGTGTCCCCAAGGCCACGGGGGTGTCGCTTTGTCCATGGGGGGGGTGTCACTGTGGTTTGGGGGGGTGGGGTCACTGTGGTCATGGAGGTGGCACTGTGGTCATAGGAGTGTCCCCAGGACCAGGGGAAGGGGTGGCACTGCAGTCACAGGGGTGTCACTGTCCCCAGGGGTGTCCCCGTGGCCATGGGGGGGTCCCCACAGCCCGTGGAGAGGGACACGCCACCGACACCAGCAATGTCCCGGAGAGGCAGGGGTGTCACGGCGGGCAGGGGACAGGCGGGGGGTGACACGGCAGCAGGGGGTCCCCGGGGCTGGCAGGGCTGGTGACACGTCTGTCCCCGCGCCCGGAGCTTGGCAGGAGCAGGAGGGGCCGGGGGGGGCCGGGGGGGCCGATGCGCTCATGGAAAACGGCCCCGGTGCCAAGAACAACGGCCGGGGCGGGGGGGTCGTGTTACCGCGGGGACGGGGACACGGGGGGCGCGCACACACCCCCCCGCGGGGCGACATCTCGCGTGGGGAAGCTCTGTTGTTTGTTCCCCCCTCCGCGGGGACACTTTGCACGGGTGGGGGGGTCCCACTTGCTGCAGCACCCCAGGATTTTGGGGGGGTGGTGGGTGTCGTGTCTGTGTCCCCCCCACGTCGGTATTTCCCTGGGGTGACTCGGGGGGGGACACCCGGGGACGGGACACCTACGTTTTCCGGGGTGACCCCTTATTTGGGTGGGTGCCGGCGTGGGGGTCCCGGCCGTGCCAAGTGGGACGGGGGGGGGCCGATAGGATGGGGGGGTCCGGGCGAGGCGCCAACCCCAGCTCAGGGCCCCCCCGCGGCCGTTGCCACGGCAGCCGCGACCCTGGCGCTGAGCAGCCGCGGGCACGGGGCCATGGGCACGGGTGGGGGACGGGCACGGGGGGGGAAAATGTGTGTTGGGGTACAGGGGGGGTCCTGGCGGGGGCACCCCGGCTCCGTGCCTCAGTTTCCCACCATCGGGGACCCTTTTTCCCCCGCATTCCTTCCCTGAAGAGAGGGGGACCCAGGCGTCCGGGCAGCTGCCCACGCGTGTCGGGGGTCACTCGGGAACGGGTGGTTGTGGGGGGGGTTGACAGTGTGTGTGGGGGTGTTGGCGCGGAGGTGAGGGGGGTGTCGGTGGCACCACGGGGGGTGCAAGACGCCCGTGGGTGGGTGCCGGGGGAAAAGTGCCCACGGGTGACAGCGGTGCCCCGCGTAGGGGGTGCCCAGGGGTGGGGGTGCGGGTGCCAGGGGCAGGTGCCGGGTCCCCGCAGGAGTGGGTGCCTGGGAGTGGGAGGGGGGGAGTGTGTGGGTGCCCCGCGTGGGTGGGTGCCTCGCGTGGGCGGGGGGCGCCCCGGGCCGCCCCTACTCACCCCTCTGCCCATGGCGCTGCCGTCGCTGCTCCCGGCCCGGGGCGCTCGGGGGGGACGGCGGCGGAGGCGGCCGAGAAAAACCCTCCCGGCCCCGCCCGGCCCAGCCCCCCCCGCCCACCCGGCCGGGCCGGCCCCCCCCAGACCCCCCCTCCATCCCCCAGCCCCTCCTGGCCGGACACGGACCCCCCCGCCCGAACCCCCTCCCCTCTCCACTCCCCCTCGTTATGGGTCGGGGGGGGCTCCTCCCGCCTCCCCCGGCCCGTGCAGGGGGTCTCCGGGCCCCCCCCCGCCCCGCTCCCAGCCCCCCCCACTGGAGGCAGCCGTGGGACCCAGGCGTCCGGGGCGGTGGGGGGTCCTGGCCGAGCGCTGGGAACCCAGGTGTCCGGGCGGGATGGGATGGGGGGGGTGCCCTCTCCTGACCCCCCCCCGCGCTGACCCAAAGCTGAGGGGAGGTGTCAGGGGACCCAGGCATCCGGGCCCCCCACATTGACCCCCCAGCTCGCCGGAGGGGGGGGACAGGACACCTGCGTCCCTCCCTGCAGCCCCCCCAGCGCAGGGGGTGACCCCAGCGGGGGGGGAAGTTTGTGGGGGGCGGGGGGGGGGGGGGTTGATCCCCACCCCAGCGTGTCACCAATTCTCGCAGCTGGGGACGCTGGTGCCACCAGGAACGCGGGGTGGCTAAAATTAGCTGGGGAAAGGCCAGGGCCAGGAGGGGACACTGTGCCAAGGGGGGACACTGTGCCGGGGGGGGGACACTGTGCCCAGGGACAACTGTGCCCAAGGAACTGACTGTTCCTGGCGACCGGCTGTGCTGGGGACACGGTTGTGTCTGTGGTGGCTGTGCTGGGGACACGGTTGTGCGTGGGGACACGGTTGTGCCTGCGGTGGCTGCGTTGGGGACACCGTTGTGCCCTGGGGACCGACTGTGATTATGGTGACTGTGCTGGGGACACGGTTGTGCCTGGGGACCGACTGTTCCCAAAGCCCTGGGGTTGTGCCTGGGGACACACGGTTGTCCCCAGGGACCAGCTGTGCCAGGGCAGTGCCCAGTGTCACATCCCGACACACCCCGTGTCCCCCCTCCCAGCCCCAGTGCCCCCAGTCCCGCTCTAAGGTCCCTTCCCAGTGCAGCTCCCTCCCTGTTCCACCCCCCCCAAAACCCCCCAAGGTCCGGCTTAGTCGCCATGGCAACCGTCAAGGGCAGCTCAAGGGCATGGGGGGGGCACGCCCGTGGGGCCCACAGCCCCCTGCACCAGTGCCACCAGTCTGCACCAGTGCCACCAGTGTGGCCAGCATCCCCGCTCTGCTGCACCGCTTCCCAGGTCCAGCCTGGAGCTCCCAGTGCAGCCCAGTATCCCCAGTCTGGACCAGACTTCCCAGTCTGTACCAGCGACCCATCTGTCCCAGTATCTCCCAACCTGCCCCAGTTCCCCCCCAAACCTGCCAACACTTCCCACCTTCCCCAGCACCTCCCCGTCCATCCCCAGTCTCTCCCAGTATGCCCCAGTCTCTCCCAGTCTCCCCTCAACTGCCCCAGCAACTCACAGTCTCAGTGCACCCCAGTCCATCCCAGTCCCTCCCAGTTCCCCCAGTCCATCCCAACATTCCCCAGCACCCACAGTCTCCCCAGTCCATCCCAGTCCCTCCCAGTCCTCCCAGTCCATCCCAGTATTCCCCAGCACCCACAGTCCCCCCAGTTCTTCCCAGTCCCCCCACTCCATCCCAGTTGGGGCCGGGCACATCGAGGCCAGTTGCAGGGGGGGGGTGTTTACCCAGCCTGTGTCCCCTGCTGTCCCCCTCCCGCTGTCCCCAAGCTGAGCAAACAGATGACGCGGGCGCAGGCGCCACGTGCTGCGACCCCACCCCGGCCCCCACCGGGGACCCAGGCGTCCGGCCCCACGGGGGACCCAGGCGTCCGGCCCCCACCCCGCTGCCCGGGGGCAGCCCAGTCCTCCCAGTTGCTCCAGTTCCCTGCCCAAAGTGGCAGCGTGACGCGTGTCCCCGCGGGATTGGGGGGGGGTGTCCTGCACACGCGTGTGCCCCTGCCCGTGCCAGGATCGTGCCCCCGCCCCGCGCAGCTGCTGCCCGTGGGCGGCAGGAATGCGGCAGCCGGTGGGGGGGACACGGCAGAGTGGCCGTGTCGCTCCCCCCGCTGCTCACGCGTGTGCGCACACATCACCCCCCACTCCGGTCCAGCCGTGTGTGCGCACACGCGTGAGGACCGCCCCGATGTCCCCCGAACCCACGCGTGGCTATGAGGGGGTGCAGCTCCTGCCCCCCCCGGCTGCTCCACCCGCGGCGTGGGCGGGGCTGGGCGGGGCAAAGGGTGGGGTGGTGGGCGGGGCGACGGGCGGAGAAGTGGGCGGGGCGAAGAGCGGGGCGATGAGCGGGGCGACGGGCGGGTAAGTGGGCGTGGCTTCCCGATGCATCACCCTCCTTTGGCCACGCCCATTTGCTAAGCACCGCCCATTTCTCTAAGCCCCGCCCCCTCCGCTGCTGCGGGGTCCGCGGGGGGACAGCGGGGATGCCGCGGGGGCGGGGAGCGATGTCCCACAGTCTGACCCCCCCCCCCCCATTACCGTGGGGTGGGGGGCACTAATCCCTGCCCGATGGCAACCCCCCTGAACCCCAAATTCCCAAATGGGTTCACCGCCCTGCCCCCCCGCCGCATCCCCCTATTCAGCACCCTGAATCACTGTGCGGGGTGTGTGTGTGGGGGGGGGTGTGTACGTATTTATTAACAGCAAACGGGGAGCAGCGGGGCGCCCAGCACCCCAGCGCCCATCACCGCCCCTCGGGGCTGGCCAGGCTGCCGTTGCGCTGGCGGGGGGTACCGGGCGGCTCCCCCCCCGCCGCCTCCTCCAGCGGCTGGTCCAGGCGGCTGGGGATGGACCAGTAGAGATGCGCGTCCCGGCGGGCGGCGGCGGCCGCCAGTTGGCGGGCGCTGCAGGCGGGGGTGGGCACCGGCACGGTGTGGTGGAACCCCCCGTAGTCCACCTCGTAGAATCCTTCCTCCAGGCTGAGCAGCGGCGTGAAACGGTGGCCCCACAGCACCTCGTCCGCCAGGTACGAGCTGCGGGCCTGGCACGTCATCCCTGCGCGGGGGGACAGCCCGGGACACCCGGCCCGGGGACGTGGGGACGTGGCGGGGTGACCCGTGGTAATGGGGTGGGTGGAGGGGGCTGTGATGCACCCGTGGTGTGGGGCACCCCAATATCTGCAGCACCCAGTGCATGCAGGACCCCATTCTGTACTGCACCCATTGTGTGGGGCACCCCAACATCTGCAGCACCCAGTGCATGCAGGACCCCATTCTGTACTGCACCCATTGTGTGGGGCACCCCAACATCTGCAGCACCCAGTGCATGCAGGACCCCAATCTGTGCTGCACCCATTGTGTGGGGCACCCCAATATCTGAAGCACCCAGTGCATGCAGGACCCCAATCTGTGCTGCACTCACTGTGTGGGGCACCCCAATATCTGCACCCCAATCTATGCTACATCTGTTGTGTGGGGCACCCCAATCTGTGCTGCACCTGTTGTGTGGGGCACCCCAATATCTGAAGCACCCACTTCATGCAGGACCCCAATCTGTGCTGCACCCATGGTGTGGGGCACCCCAATATCTGCACCCCAATCTGTGCTGCACCTGTTGTGTGGGGCACCCCAATGTCTGAAGCACCCACTGCATGCAGGACCCCAATCTGTGCTACACCCCTTTTGTGGTGCACCCCAAAATCTGCAGCACCCACTGCATGGGGTGCCCTGCTCCTGGCTGGGGGGGGGCTGGACTGCACCCCTGTGCACAGGGGCACCCCAATCCTGGCTGGGGGCATCTGTACAGCACCCAGTTGCATGAGACACCCCAGTGAGCAGGGGATGGACTAGGACATCAGGGGCTGTCACTGTCATCGGGACCCCCTCCCCACGCTCCTGGTGAAGGCTGCACCCCCCGCAATGGGCTTGTTCTGGTGGGGGGGACCCAGGCTGAGCTTGGGGGGGAGGGGGAATTTGGGGTCACGTCCCAGTAGGACGGGGCAGGAACACCCAGGGTTGAGATGTCCCCATGCAGGTGAGATGTCCCCTGTGAAGGTGAAGCATCCCTGTGGAGATAAGATGTCCCCAAGCACATCCCACCCCCCAAAACCACCACCGGCATCCCCGTTACCTGTGGCCTCCACCATCCCCTCGAGGATGACGACGATCTCGAAATCGTCCTTCTCCAGCTGGTGCCGCGAGACGTCCCAGAAGGGGCTGCGCTCGTCGATCTCGTGGCTGATGATGAGGGGAGAGACGAGGAAGAGCCGGTCGTCGCCCGTCTCGAAGCCCACGCTCAGGTCGGTCTGGTCCAGGGGGATGAACTCGCCCTCCTGCGTCTGCTTGGACTTGATGAGCTTGGCGCGGATGGACGCCTCCACGATGTGCGAGTCCCGCAGGTCGCCCACACGGAACATCAGGCAGAGCCGGTCGTCCCGCAGCGAGACCACGGCGTGGGACGAGAACACCAAGGTCTCGGCGCGCTTGTTGGGTTGGGAGATCTTCACGAACATGCAGCCCACCATGAAGGCGTTGACCATGGAGCCCAAGATGGCCTGGAGGAGCAGCAACACGATGCCCTCGGGACACTTGTCGGTGATGACGCGGTGGCCGTAGCCGATGGTGGTCTCTGTCTCGATGGAGAAGAGGAAGGCGGAGACGAAGCCGTTGAGGTTGTTGACGCAAGGCGTCCAAGCGTGGTCCTCCAGGTGCTCCAGGTCCCCCCGGCAATAGGCGATGAACCACCAGATGAGGCCGAAGAAGAGCCAGGTGACGGCGTAGGCCAGGATGAAGACGAGGAGGCTGAAGCGCCACTTGAGGTCCACCAGCGTGGTGAAGATGTCGGTGAGGTAGCGGTAAGTCTCCCGCACGTTCCCGTGTTGCACGTTGCACTTCCCGTCCTTCTCCACGTAACGCTGGCGCTTGCGGGCGCCGGCCCCCCGACGCTTGGGGGGGACAAGGGGGGGCTTGGTGTCCCCCGGGAGCCCCTCGGGGACCCCGCAGAAGGCGGCGTTGTCTTGCGCCATCACCCCTCAGCGCCTGTGGGGCAAGGAGAGGGTTAACGGTGCCGCTCGCCCCCTGCAAACTGGGGGGACTGGGAGGGGACAGTGGCGTCGGCTGGTGCGTGGGGGGGGGCTGTGCTGGTGAATTGGGGAGGGGGGGGTAAAATAAGGCAGAGGAGCGCGCGGGGGTGCTGAGCCCACGCGTGTGCACGCACCTGTACACACCTGCACACGCGTGTGCACACCTTGCATGCACAGCCCCCCCCTTGCACACACCCACGTGTGCACACCCACCCCCTCCACCTGTACCCCCCCCGCCCGGCCTGGGGGTCTTGTGCCCCCCACACCGTGGAGGACCACCCCCATTTCCACCCGGGTTCGTGGGGCCGAACGGAGGCGGGGGGGCGGGGCGCACCCTCCGCGCTCTGTGCTGGGGTTGGGGGGGGCCCTCCACGCAGGCCGGGCTCCCAGCACCCCCACCCGTGGAGGGGGGTCCCCGGTGCCCCCCCGTGCGCTGCGGCGGCGGGGCGTGCAGGGGGCTGTGGGGCGCAGGGGAAGCAGCAGGACCCCCCCCCGGGCTGTGTCGTGTCCCCCCCCCCGGCCCCGCACTCACCGCTCCCCCCGCGGCCGCCGCTCCCGCCGGGCCGCGCAGCCCCGGTGCGCTGCACACATGGCGCGGGGGGCGCAGCGGGGCCGCGCCGATCGCTCCCGGGCCCGCTGCCGGTGTCGGACCCGCTGCCGGTGCCGGCCCTGGTCCCGGAGCAGCCCCCCCGTTCCCGTTCCTGTTTCCCCCCCCCCCGCCGTTCCCTTGGCTGCGCTCCCGCCGTTCCCCGGCAACGGCTGCGCCCCGGGAGCGCGCGGCTAAAAATACCGACCAGCGCCCGCCCCCCCGGGCCGCCCGCCCCCGGGCCCCCCACCCGTGACCCCCCCACCCCCCCGGACCCTCACAAGTGACCCCCCGCCGGCGCGGTGCACACGCGTGGGACAGCACGCGTGGGACGGGGGTTCGCACACGCGTGTGCGGGACGCGGCGGGGGGGCGAACACCTGGGGACACCCGGGGGGGTCACGGGGGACAGGACTGAGGGGACACACGCGCGGGGCGCAGCGCGTGGGGGGGTGACACGGGACACATCGGGGTGGGAGCGGGATGTGCACACGCGTGTGACACTGAGCACGGTGCGGGGGGGACACGCGAGGTCCCACCCTCCCCGCTGGCCCAGACGATGCACAGGTGGCCACGACTGCCCCGCGCAGGCCGAGAGACCCCCGTCACTTGCCCAATGCCCCCCTCACTAGCCCAGACCCCCCCCATTTGCCCAATGCCCCCCTTCACTAGCCCAGACACCCCTCACTAGCCCAGCTCCCCCTCATTTGCCCAATGCCCTCTTCACTAGCCCAGACTCCCCTCGCTAGCCCAGTGCCCCCCTCACCAGCCCAGACCCCCTCATTAGCCCAGTTCTCTTCTCACTAGCCCAGGGCCCCCCTCACTAGCCAAGTGTGCCCCTCACTAGCCCCCCCCCCCCCACTAGCCCGGGCTCGGTGGTCACTAGCCACCCTCCGTCCTTTCCAGACCCTCCCCCGGTGCCGCCTCCGGGAGCCCCCGCTCAGCCCCGGCCCCCCCGGGCGAACAAAGGCGCTTTGTCCCTCGGCCCCGGGGAACCGGCCCCGGAACAGCGGGGCCTTGTGCGGGGGGGCCCGGAGCCGCGCCCCGCGCTGCCACGGACCCCACGGACCCCCCCGGCCCCACGGCCCCCCCGACCCCCCACGGCCAAGCGGCAGCGCCGGAGCTGTCGTTGTCCCCACAGGGATGCTGGGGGGGTCACTGTGCGTGTGTGGGTGGGTGGTGTTGTCCCCATAAGGATGCTCGGGGGGTGGGATGCAGCCGGGGGGGGCTCTGCCCGGTACCGGAGCCCGGGGGACCCCGCCCGGCCCCTCCCTGGTGCCGGTGGCTACGGGCGGGGTCCCCCGGCCTCCCCCGCCCCCCCCCCGCCCCGTGGCCGGTAACGTGACCCGGTGCGGACCGGCTCGTTTTCCACCCCATTAACCCCCGGCCCGCCCCCGGCGGCTCCTCCCCGGCCCGGGCCCCCTCCCCGGCCCCGCCAATCGGTGCCGGCCGGGCCCGGCGAGGCGGCCCGGGCCGGGGGGGGCAGCGGGGGGGCCTGTCCCGTCCCGCCGCCGCCGGCCCCGCCGAGCCATAAAGCCCATGGGGAGGCGGCGGTGGGGCTGAGCCAGCCGGGACCGGGACCCCGGGTCCTCCCCGAGCAAGGTAAGGGCGAGGGGGGGGCACCGGGGGTCCCCGTCCATCCCCGTCCCCTCCTGTCCCCTCTGGGGCACCTGCCAGAGTGGGATCGGTCCCCGGGTCCCTGCAGCCCCGTGGCTCCTGGTACTGGGACCCTGTAACCCTGTGTCCCCCACATCCCTGTGACCCCATAACCCCGTGTCCCCACATCTCCGCAGCTCCATATACCTCCACAACACGTCCCTGTGTCCCCGTGTCCCCATGTCCCCAAGTCCTCCTGTACACCATGTCCCCCTGTCACCCCATATCCGCATTCTGCACATCCCCATGTCCCTGCATCTCTCTGCCCCCATATCCCCAAGTCCCCATGTCACGTATCCCCATGTCACATATCCCCACATCCCTCTGTCCCCATGTCCCTGTATCCCCATGTCACATATCCCCATGTCCCCCTTGCTCCCTGTGGGTGTCCCCCATGGGGGGCTCAGGTTCCCAAGGATGGAGCGTTTCAAAGGCATTTGGGTGGAGGGGGCTGGAGTGTCCCTGTCACCTCCCGGGTCCCCACAGGGGGCAAGTGGGTCCCACCAGGCACTGGTGGCCCTGGCTGGGCCGTGGGTTAACCGGGCTGTGGGTTAACTGGGCTGCGGGTTAGTCACACCAGATTAACCAGGTTGTGGATTAGCAGGCTCACGGATTAGCCACACTGGGCAGTGGTTTATCCCAGGTGTGGTTTATCCCAGGTGTGGTTTATCCTGAGTGTGGCTTATCCCAGATGTGGGATATCCGGGCTGTGGGTTATCTGGGCTGTGGGTTATCCCAATTGTGGGTTACCTGGGGTCCAGGTTATCTCAGCTGCAGGGTAACCGGGCTGTGGGTTACCCATGGTGTGGGTTAACTGGGCTGTGGGTTACCCATGGTGTGGGTTAACCGGGCTGTGGGTTATCCCTGGTGTGGATTAACCAGGCTCTGAGCTCCCTGGGCTGCAGGTTAATAGGGCTGGGGGTTAATGAGGCTCTGGGTTAACGGGGCCGGTGGTTACCGATGCCACGGTGGCTTCTCCAGTGGCCACAGGAGCCTGTGGCCCCATGGGACGCGCTCAAAAAAGGGCCCAAATTGGCTGTTTTTCCCCCCAATCTGCAGCTTTGGCTGACGAGGGTTGGGCAGCGCTGGGGCGGACTACACAAAAATGGTCATTTGGCAGTGCCGCGGGTGCTGCTGGGGGGGACTGGGGGGTCCCCATTGCCCCCATGGCCGGGGGGGGTGGCAGCTCCTGCCCCCCGGCGTTTCCCGGCTGTGGGTGGCAGCGTGAAGGGCACAGGGACATGGGGACATGGGGACATTCATCCCCTGGGGGCACCAGCCCCGCATTTGGGCTCAAACCGCTTCGGCATAAATTGGGGGGTACGGGGAGGTACAAGGGGGGTCTGGTGGGGGGGGGACCCAGGCGTCCGGGGGGTGGGTGGCGGGGGGACCCCCATTGGGGGCTGCGCTGGCGGCGGGCGCGGGGCCCTGCATGCTAACGAGGGGCCTCGTCAAAGCGCCATTGTGCCCCGCCAGCTCCATTGAGGCCTCTGACAATGGCCCCACTGTCCCTGTCCCCCCCCCCCCCCCCCCACCACCCCGCGCGCCCGCCCCGCACCCCCAGCCCCACGGGACCTGCCCCACGGCGCCGTCCCCCCAAGACCCCGACCCACTGTGGGGATGGGGTCGCACCCCCCCCCCCATCACACACACCCCAGTTCCCAGTTGGCACCAGTACGGGGAGGCCGGCGCCCCAGTTTCGAGGTGGGGGGGACGCCCTGGCGGGGAGCCCGGCCATGGCTGGCACGGCGCGGCCACAGGCACGGCGCCCGCGCTGGTGGTGCCAGCGGGACGGGATGGGGGGGGACGTGTCCCTGTGTCCCCCCTGTCCCACCTGGACCCCCCAGGCGGGGACGGGCGCCCCCGTTTGCATCCAGTGTCCCCTGGGGGGGGAAACTGAGGCACGGGGGGTGAGGGGGGTTAATGGGTAACCGGTTCTGCCCGCGGGCACCGTCCCCGCGCCGGGAACAAGCGCTGGCTTGTCACAACCCGTGTCCCTGCATGGGAAGGGCACAGGGGCACGCAGCCCCCGAGGGGGACATTATGGGGTGCAGTGACCCCAAAAATGAGGAGGGGGCGGAGACCCCGGGAAGGGGGACTAAGGAGGCCCAGAGGAGCAGAAGGACCTTGGGGGTGCAGGGGCCACTGTGGCCCCCCGGTGACGATCTGGTGCCCGTTGCTGCTTGGTGTTGGGAGAGCTCTGGGGACACATGGTGGCTTTGGGGACATATGGTGGCTTTGGGGACATGGTGGCTCTGGGGACCCCCGGCAGCTCAGCTGGGATGTGGCAGGTCCGTGTCCCCGGTGTCACTGTCCCCTCCTCAGGGCATTTCACCAGGAGGGGACGTGGCACAGGCGGGACGGTGGCAGTGCCACCCACGTTCCCCCGGCTTTGGCAAGGGCAGGGACACCGGGCTCCAAGGAGACCCCCCAGGGTGCCACCGTGTCCCCGTGTCCCCGGCACGCTGCCGTGGCGGAAGCCGCGGTGGGGCCAAAGGCTGGCGGGGGCTGAAAGGGCCTTTCTGTGCCGCCGGGGCTGGCAGGGGACAGGGACGGGGACAGGGACGGGGACGGAAACGCGCCTGGCGCCGCCACCAGCCCTTTGTCCCCGTCACCTCCCATTCATCCCCCTTCCTCTTCCTCCTGCCCGGCCAGGACACCTGGGTCCCCTCCACAGGACGGGAGGGCTGCCAGGGGACAGAGGGGACATCCGTCCTCTCCTTCTGTCCGTCTGTCACCATCTGTATTCTCACCCATTGCTCCTCTACGACTGTCCATCCTTCTGTCCATCTGTGTCCTCCATCCATCCCTCTTCTCCTTCCTTCTTCTCCATCCGTCATCCATCATCCATCTTCTCCATCCATTCGTTCATCCGCATTCTCCGTTTTCCTTCTCCCTCTTCATCCATCCATCCTCTTCATCCATCCATCCTCTTCATCCATCCATCCTCTTCATCCATCCATCTTCTCCTTCCCTCTTCATCCATCCATCCTCTTCATCCATCCATCTTCTCCCTCCCTCCTCTCCATCCATCATCCACTTCTCCATCCATTCGTCCATCCATCTTCTTCCTCCTCTTCATCCCTCCATCATCCATCTGTACGTGTTCTCCATCCATCCATCCATCCATCCATCCATCCATCCATCCATCCTCTTCTCCACCTTCTTCTTCCTCTTCTCCATCCATCACCCACCCGTCCATCTTCTCCATCTGTCAGTCTCCCCTCTTCCCTCCACCCCCTTACTCAACACTCCCCCCATCACCTCCTGACTCGCCTTGTCCCCTCCTGACCCCCTTGTCCCCTCGTCCCCAGATGACGTCGGCCACCAAGGTTTACTACAGCCAGACCACGCAGACCGAGGGCCGCCCGCTGATGGGGCTGCGCCGGCGCCGGGTGCTCACCAAGGACGGGCGCAGCAACGTGCGCATGGAGCACATCGCCGACAAGCGCTTCCTCTACCTCAAGGACCTCTGGACCACCTTCATCGACATGCAGTGGCGCTACAAGCTGCTCCTCTTCTCCGCCACCTTCGCCGGCACCTGGTTCGCCTTCGGCGTCGTCTGGTACCTGGTGGCCGTGGCCCACGGGGACCTGCTGGAGTTTGAGCCGCCGGCCAACCACACGCCGTGCGTCATGCAGGTGCACACGCTCACCGGAGCCTTCCTCTTCTCCTTGGAGTCCCAGACCACCATCGGCTACGGCTTCCGCTACATCAGCGAGGAGTGTCCGTTGGCCATCGTGCTGCTCATCGCCCAGCTGGTCCTCACCACCATCCTGGAGATCTTCATCACCGGCACCTTCTTGGCGAAGATCGCCCGGCCTAAGAAACGCGCCGAGACCATCAAGTTCAGCCAGAACGCCGTGGTGGCCCAACACGAGGGCAAGACCTGCTTGATGGTGCGCGTGGCCAACATGCGCAAGAGCCTCCTCATCGGCTGCCAGGTCACCGGGAAGCTCCTACGGCCCCACCTCACCAAGGAAGGCGAGAACCTGCGGCTCAACCAACTCAACGTGGACTTCCAGGTGGACACGTCCTCCGACAGCCCCTTCCTCATCCTGCCCCTCACCTTCTACCACGTGCTGGACGACGCCAGCCCGTTCCGCGACGTGGCCCTTCGCGCGGGGGACGGGGACTTCGAGCTGGTGGTGATCCTGAGCGGCACGGTGGAGTCCACCAGCGCCACGTGCCAGGTGCGCACGTCCTACCTGCCCGAGGAGATCCTGTGGGGTTACGAGTTCAGCCCGGCCATCTCGCTCTCGGCCAGCGGCAAGTACGTGGCCGATTTCAGCCTGTTCGACCGCGTGGTGCAGGTGGCGGCGCCGTGTCCCCAACGCGGGGGCGGCCGCCTCGGGGACCCCGAGAAGGTGAAGCTGGAGGAGTCGCTGCGGGAGGCGGGTGACAGGGAGGGGACGGCGCTGAGCGTGCGCATCAGCAACGTCTGAGGCGACGGGGGATGCTGGGCACAGAGGGGACAATGGCCCCGGAGGTGTCACCAGCCCCGGAGGTGCCACCAGCACCCCCCCCCAGGTGCCACTAGCCAGTAGATGCCACCAGCCCTGGAGGTGTCACCAGCCCTGGAAGTGCGGCCAGCCCTTAATGTCACCAGCCCCCCAGGTGTCATCAGCTCTGGAGGTGTCACCAGCCCTTAATGGCACCAGCTCTGGAGGTGGCACCAGCCTCCCCCCAGGTGCCACTAGCCACTAGATGCCACCAGCCCTGAAGGTGTCACCAGCCCTGGAGGTGCGGCCAGCCCTTAGTGTCACCAGCTCTGGAGGTGTCACCAGCCCTTAATGCCACCAGCTCTGGAGGAGTCATCAGCCCCCAGGTGCCACCAGCTCTGGAAGTGCCACCAGCCCTTAATGCCACCAGTTCTGGAGGTGCCACCAGCTCTGGAGGTGTCACCAGCCCTTAATGCCACCAGCTCTGGAAGTGCCACCAGCTCTTGATGCCACCAACTCTGGAGGTGTCACCAGCCCTTAGTGCCACCAGCTCTGGAGGTGTCACCAGTCCCCCAGGTGCCACCAGCCCTTAATGTCACCAGTTCTGGGGGTGTCACTAGTGTTGAAGATGCCACCAGCACTGGAGGTGTCACAAGTCCTCAAGGTGCCACCAGCCCTTAATGCCACCAGCCCTGGAGATGTCACTGACTCACCGCCCCCATCCCGTCCCCTCATGGGCCCTTTTGCCCCCCAAAACTCCCCCCAGGCTGGACCCTCCCCCCTGCGCTGACCCCCCTGCTCCAGGTCAGGGTTGGGGACACATCCCAGGGTTGGGGACACAAGCCGGGGCTGGGGACGCACCCCAGGGTGTCACCGATAATCGGACGCGGCGCCGTGTCCCCCCAGGCCGGGTGCCCCCCCGGCCCCATCACTGCTGCTAACGTAGAGCTCTGCTAATTAACCGCGGCCCCCCCGCGCCGACACCCCATATACATTATATATATATATATATATATAGCACCACTAATCGTATGTACAGACCAGGGGGGGCCGTTTCCTCCCCACACAGACTGTCCCACCCCCCTCCTGGATCTTCGATTTAGGGGGGGGAAAGGTAAAGCGGTTACTAAATAAAGGTGATGTTGACCGTGGGGGGCTGCGTGTCACCCCCATGTCCCCAGGGTCCCCCACCCGTGTCCCCCCCCCCCCGAACAGACACCGCTCAGTACAAGGACACGGTTTATTTCCAGCAGCTGCTGCCCCCCAGTACAGGGGGGCAACTGGGACCAGTAGGACCCAGGATGGCTGGGGAGGGGGGTAGGGTGACACCAACCCCCCCCCCCCCCCAGACCTGTCCCCCCACTTGGGGACATGGTGACGTCCCCAAGCGCGGGGTCACAACCCATGTCCTGCTGGGGAGGGGACAGGACGGGGGGGGAACATGCGACCCCCCCCAAAAAATAAACCCCTGAGGGGCTGCGAAGGCACCGGCTGAGACTTAAAAAAATAATCGTTAAAATGGGGGAAACGGGGACGTGGGGACAGAATTGGGGACATTTACACGGGGTGGGGGTCACACCAAGAAGGACGACGTCTGCTTGAACTCGCCCTGCGGGGACAAAGGTGACATTAATGGGGGACACGGGTTGGCTGTGCCACTGTCCCCAGGGAAAGCAGGACGGGGACATTGGGGACAAGGGACGCTGGGGATGGGGTGGCACCTGCCAGCCCAGGGGGACACTGGGGTCACCCCTTTGGGATCCGTGGGGAAGGGGAGGTGACACCGCGGGGAGGGGACACCGCGGGGAGGGGACACCGTCCCAGCCCGTACTCACGTCGCTGCGCTGCGAGGGTTGGCTGTAAATCACCTTCTTGCTGCCGGTGCTGCGGAAAACAACGCGTCAGGACACGCAAACACTGTCCCCGTGTCCCCACCCCAGCACCTGGGGACACCCCAGGCACCGTCCCAGCCTGGGGGGGGACACAGAGGGGGACAAAGCCCCCCCTGTCCCCGCTGGAGGAGGAAGAGGCAGCAGCGCGATGGCGTCACTTACTCTTTTCTCTCTGAAACAAAAGGAACAAAATGGGTTTTTTTGGGGTGTGGGGGGTTTGGGGGTCCCGGGGGGGTCTGGGGGGGTCACTCACTGCTGAAGAAGCCGCGGCTGTAGGCGAACCAGATGCCAAAGGCCGCCAGGCCCAGCACCATCAGCAGCACCACGACGGCCGCCACGATGCCGCCCACGTTGACCTCGCCTGGAAAAGGGGGACACTGGGGACATTGGGGACAACACCGGGGGGGGGGGGCCCAACCCCCCGTGCCTGAGCCAGCCCCCCAGCAACAAAGCAGATCCCACTTCAGGGCGAGGCGCCCAGTTTAACCCCCTCACCCCCAAAGCACCAACGCAGGGTTTGTTAATTAAACATCACCGTTAATTAACTTGGGAGGGCCAAGGGCGGGCAGAGCCCAGCGCAGCCCCACAACGGGGGGGACACACGTGTCACCCGCTGTCCCCCCCGTCCCTTACTGGCTTCCATGCGGATGGCGCTGGATTTCTGGGGGGGCCCCACGTTGTTGGTGGCCTCGCAATGATACTCCCCGCTGTCAAAGGCGCTGAGGGGCTCGAACACCTGCGGGAAGGGGGGGTGAGCGCAAGCTGGGGGGGTCCCCAGGTTGGTGTCCCCCGCAATGTCACCCCCTGGCGCTCACCAGCTCTCCGGTGGCGGAGTCCAGGCTGTAGGATGAATTGCGGAAGGTGGGGCTGGATTTGGGGTCCGAGGGCATCACCATCCCGTCCTTGTACCAGCGGAACGTTGGGGGGGGGGACCCCTCGGTCTCGCTGCAGCGCAGGACGGTCCGGCTGCCGATGGTGGCCGAGCTGGGGACACGGGCCACCGGCGTGGACGGCGGCACTGCGGGACAGGGCGCCGGTGAGCCCCCCCGGCCAACCGGCCGGCCCACGCCGCGGCGGGGACAACGGGGACAAGGCCACCCGGGGAGGGACACACCTTGGACGATGAGGTTGACCTCGGACTTGGCGATCTGGCTGCCGGACCCCACCACCTCGCAGATGTAGCGGCCGGTGTCCTCGCGTGTCACCGCGCTCAGCTGGATGCTGGTGGGCGAGAACGTCACCCGCTCCCGGTACGGCTCTGCGGGGACAAGGGGACGTGGCGCTGGGACATGGTGGGGACAAACAGGGGACACCGTGGGGATGGGGGGGGTGTACCTGTCAGCTCCCCCCCGTAGTAGAAGAGCACGAGCGTGGAGCCTTTTTGGAACTTCCACTCGATGCGGGGGTTGCCCCAGCTGGACTTAAATGCTGAGCAGGGGATGTTGGCGGCTGTGGGGACAGGGACACTGTGGTTGGGGACACCCCCAAGCGGGACCCCCCACTGGCAGCCCCGGGGGACAGGGGACAGTCACTCACTCTGATGCTCAGGGACTTCTTTGGTCTCAGAGGTGACCTGAGCTCCCGCCAGGGCCACTGTGGGGGGGAAAGGACACGGTGAGAGACGCCGGTGACAAGATTTGGGGCGCCGGGGGGGGCAGCGGGAGCCCCGAGGTGACGCTCGTGCCGCGTGGTGCGTCACGGCGGCGAGAGCCGGAAAATCCCGTCCTGCCGCTCCCGCCACCGTCACCGTCACGTTCCCCCCGCCCTGCCCCGTTCCTCCCGGTTTCACAACGCGCCGCGCACGTGACACCCCCCGCGTCCCCACGGGTTGTCACCGTGGCCCCGGGGCCGGTGACCGGGTGGTGGCCTCGTCCCCAAGCCACCCGCACATTCGCACCCCGAAACGCCACCGAGAGAAACCTGGGCGGGTGTCAGCGGAAAAGAGCGATTTTGGGGTGAAATGAGGGGGAAACGGGGTGTCTGGTGTCCCCAGGCATAGGGTCTGGCACCGCTCCCCAGCGCCGGTGACACGGTGACAGCCAGGACCCCCCTGACCCCTTGGGACAAGGGTTTGGGGGATTTGGGGCAGATGCAGTAGGAGGTGACACCTCAAACCGCAGGGAGGTGACACCCCCAGCCCCAGGGAGGTGACACCCCCAGCCCCAGGGAGGTGACACCCCCAGCCCCCAGGGACCATCACATGGGTCCCCATTGTGGGTGGAAATCAGGCAGGATGGGGTTAATCCCAAACCCGGGACTATCCCAGCACAATAGAAGGGAAGTGACAATGGGGACAGGAAAGCCACCACCGTCACTTTGGCCTTTGGGAGCGTCGGCGACACCGGCTACTCATTAACCCAGGGCGGGGGAGACACGGCCCGACAGCGGCCCCGGGGCAGCGGGACGGGGACACCGGGGACACCGGGGACACCGGGACGGGACCAGCCCAGCAAACCCGCCAGCCCGGCCGGGATGTTTTGGCCTCACCCGGTTTCCGGCCCCGGGAAGTGCGGCCGGATCCGCTCCCCGCGCCCGGTCCCTCCCCCCGGTGCCCCGAACCCCCCCCCCACCCGGTACCGGGAGTCGGTAACGGGCTCGGCGGCACCGGCACAACCCCCGCCCGGGTGGCGAAGCTCTTGTGCACCCACAAAAACAACCGTAAACCGGGAGCGGCCACGGGACCGCATGTGGGTTCGGTGCTAACGGGGCTCCCCAGTGCGGGCGGGCGGGCGCCGCCGGGTTATTAATAGCCCGTTATCGCGGTGAGCGGCGGCACCGGGGCCCCGCCGTGACCGCCCCCCCGCGGGACCCCCGGGGACGGCGTTGGCACCGGGGACCCGCCGCCGGTACCGGGAACGCGCCGCCGTCCCGGGACGCCAACCCCGCCCCTGGCGGTAACGCCGCCACGCCCCGGTTACCGGCACAGCGCCGGTCACCGGCACCACCCCGGGGGAACCCCCGCCGCTTCCCCGGTACCCGCGGCGCCCCACGCACGGGCCATTGTTCGGGCACCGCGTGGCCGGTCGCAACCCCGCCCTTCCCGGGGACTCACCGGCCGCCGCAGCGAGCAGCAGCCGCAGGGTCCGGGCCCGGGCCCCGGGGCCGCCCCGCCGCGCCGCTCCCGCCATGGCCGCCGCCGCCGCCGCACTGCGCGACCCGCCCGCTCCAGGTGCGGTCCCGCCCAGGTAGGCCCCGCCCAGCGGGACCGCCCCCCTTGGGGCCGGGCCAACCCGGCTACGCCCCTCCGCCAGGTGCTAGAAAACCCCGCCCCTCCCTCGGCTCCATTGGCCGCAGCGGCTGTCTCGCCAAGGAGAGACCACACCCCTCTGCAGTGAGTGGCTGTCTCGGCTCACACAGCTCCGGCTTGATTGGCTGGAGCGAAGGGGCCGCGCAGGAGACAGGTGTGGAGAGGGCGAGGCCTCCCGGCCAATCAGAGACGGCGCTTGAACTTCTAGCCAATGGGCGCGCTTTGCGCCCCTCGTGGCGGCCGTCGGGCGGGGACCCGGGCGTTGCCATAGCGACGGGGCCTGCGGCCTCCTCGGGTCCTAGAGGCCTCCCAGTTCACCCCAGTTGCTCCCAGTTCACCCCTAAAGCCACCATGGGGCAGCAATGCCAGACCCTGAGGGCACAGTGACATCACAACACAGTGACATCACAACACAGTGACACCACAACACAGTGACATCACAACACAGTGACACCACAACACAGTGACACCACAACACAGTGACACCACAGGGACACAAAGTCCCATCCCGGGGGGGCTCAGGCAGGAATGGGGGGTCCCTGGAAGTTGCTCTGAGGCTGGGGGGGGAAGAAGCTGTAGGACCTGGAAAAACAAATCACTATTTTTATTCATTTTTTTGCGCTTTTTTTGTTGTGTTTTTTTTTTTTTTTCTTAAATTCAGAGAGTTTTAAAAAAAAAAAAGTCCGGCCACGCTGGGCCGGGCCAGCCGCAGCGGGGGGGGGGGGGGAGCGGGGAGCTGCACCCCCCCACCCGGGACCCCCGAACCCCCATTGGGAGGGCGAGGGGCTGCGTGGGGTCCCCGCGGGTCGGGGGGTCCTGTGGGGTCCCCGTGGGTTGGGGGGCGCAGAGGCAGTGCTGGGGGGCCGCCCCCCTGGCCGAGAGCGTGTGCACGAAGCGCGGAGGGGGGGGGGACACGTGAGAGAGACGAGGGGGACACAGTGACACCCCATGTTGGGCGAGGGGGGAAAGGGTGGGCGAGGGGTTGGGGGCGGGGGGGGGACGGGACACAAACCAAACGGGGGGGTCCTGGTGTGGCGCTGGCTGCGGGGGGGGTGCGGCGCGGGGGGGACGCACCCCGGCCCCCCCTGTCCCCCTGTCCCCGTCAGTGGCTGTCATTCTTGATGACGATCTCCACGCCGTGCTGGCGCAGCTGCGCCCGCAGGATCAGGTTCTTGTTCTTCAGATCCTCCACCTGGCACCATGACGGGGGGGAAAAGGGGGTGAGAACAAGTGTGACCCCCCCCCAACACACACACCCCCCCCCCCCCCCCAGGGAGCGCCCCCCCCCGTTTGTCACCTGCTGCCGCAGCACCTCGTTGTCCATCTGCAGCTGGTCCAGGCCCTGCAGCTCCTCGGACAGGCGGTGGTTGCTCTGCCGCAGCTCCTGGATGTAGTCGCAGGCTTTGGAGAGGATGCCGCCCTTGCTCTGGGTGGGGGGGGGACACGGGGGTCACGGGGGGGGGCACGGACACACCGGGGAGCCACCCCCTGCGCCCCTTTTGGGGGGTCCCCACCTGCCCCGACTTGGTGTTCTCCATGGAGCAGTCGGGGATGATCTTGGAGAGCTGCACGATCCAGTTGTTGATCTTGTCCCGGCGCCGACGCTCCACTTTGGTGGGGGGACACATCAGGGGCGGGGTCAGCAGTGTGTGAGACCCGTAGCAGGACCCCCCCAGAACAACCCTCAATCTGCATCTAATTACAGCTCCCCCAAAGGAGGTTTGATCCTCGACCGATGAGTTTTGTGATGTTGCGGGTGATTTTTTGACCTGACCGTGGTCACCGGGGACAACCACGGTGACCGGGGACAACCCTGCACCCCCCCACGACCCCCCCGGTACCTTCATTGTGCTGCGCCCGGCGCTTCTCGTCCCGGGTGGCCCGTGGGGCCTCCGATTTCCTGGGGGGAGAGCGATGGCGTCAGTCCCGGTGACACCAGCGGGGACCCCACTATGGCAAAGGCGACATCCCCCACTTTGCGCCATGGGGGACACCGGGGGGGGTTTGGCACTCACGGCGAGTAGGGGTGCGCACGGGGGGTGATGGACCTTTGCGCCCCCCCCTGCAGCACCTCCTGCGGCGACATCATCACGAAGAATTGCCCTGAACGGCACAAAGTGACAAAGGGGGTCAGAGCTGGGAGGAGTTGGGGGTCCCATGGGTTGTGACCACCCCCCCGCAGTGTCCCCCCCATACCCGTGGGGGTGGGTTGCCCCAGAAGCGCCTCCGAGCTCTGCGTGGTGACGACGGCGGTGGCCGCGGTCCCCGCGCTGGCGGAGCTGCCGGCGTCGGCCACGGCGGCGGTGGGGAAATAGGTGTAGTGGGTCTCGGTGGCCGCCGCCTCCGTCTCCACCGCGTCCTCGCTGGTGAAGGCGCCCTGAATGACGGCCTGGGGGACACAGGGGACACACGGCGGTGACACGGGGTGCCGGGGACACCCCCGTGCCGCCAAACGCCACCAACACCCACCTGTGTCATGGACTGGGCGGCGGGGTAACCGCTGATGGCGCCCGCGCCCTCCGTCTGTCCGTCCAGCTGTCCGTCTGCCACTTGGATCACGCGGTACATCAGCTGCGCACAGGGACGCGGCTCCGGTCACCCCCCGCCGTGGTGTCCCCCCCCCCAAAACGCCCCCCCCGGAACCCCCCCCCCGTACCTGCGTCCCGCCGTTCTCTGTGCGGAAGACATACTTGATGTTGGGGTCGGGGAAGGTGGTGGCCGACTGGATGCTGGCAATGGCGATGCTGGTGGGGTCCTCCCCGGTGGCCACTGCACCTTGAGGCGAGGGGGGGACACGCCATGACGGGGAGGGGGACACGCCACGATGGGGAGGGGGGACACCATGATGAGGATGGGGGACACATGGTGACGGGGAGGGGTCCCCCGGGGTTGGGTCAGAGCCATGTCCCCCTCACTCGGGGACAAGGACAGGGTCTGGGGCTCAACGGGAGGCACCCAGAGCCCCCCCCCAGCGCCCCCCAAAACCACCGCGGGGTCCCCGCTCACCTTCCTGGATCTGCACCGTCCCCTCTTCCGTCTCGGCTGCTTTCTGCTGCCTGCCAGGGGAGGGGGTGAGGGTGGGACAGGGACCCCCGGGATGTCCCCCTGTCACCGGCACCCCGGGGTTTGATGGGGGGGTTTTGGGGTCCCGCACTCACCCCTTCATCGCTCCGCTCCCTCGGGCATCAGCGGGGACGTCGCGGAGGAGCCTCGGCCTTCACAGCCCTGGGGGGGACAAGGGGGGTGAGGGACGGTGGCCTTGCTCCCCTCATCCTCTTCCTCACCTCGTCCTCCCCATCATCTTCCTCCCCTCGTCCTCATCATCTTCCTCCCCTCGTCCTCCCCATCATCTTCCTCCCCTCGTCCTCCCCATCATCTTCCTCCCCTCGTCCTCCCCATCATCTTCCTCTCATCCTCTTCCTCCTCACCATCTTCCTCCCCTCATCCTCCCCACCATCTTCCTCCCTTCGTCCTCCTCATCCTCTTCCTCCTCACCATCTTCCTCCCCTCATCCTCCCCATCATCTTCCTCCCCTCATCCTCCCCATCATCTTCCTCCCCTCGTCCTCCTCATCATCTTCCTCCCCTCATCCTCCCCATCCTCTTCCTCCCCTCGTCCTCCCCATCCTCTTCCTCCCCTCGTCCTCCCCATCCTCTTCCTCCCCTCATCCTCCCCATCATCTTCCTCCCCTCGTCCTCCCCATCATCTTCCTCTCATCCTCTTCCTCCTCACCATCTTCCTCCCCTCATCCTCCCCACCATCTTCCTCCCTTCGTCCTCCTCATCCTCTTCCTCCTCACCATCTTCCTCCCCTCATCCTCCCCATCATCTTCCTCCCCTCATCCTCCCCATCATCTTCCTCCCCTCGTCCTCCTCATCATCTTCCTCCCCTCGTCCTCCCCATCCTCTTCCTCCCCTCGTCCTCCCCATCCTCTTCCTCCCCTCATCCTCCCCATCATCTTCCTCCCCTTGTCCTCCCCATCATCTTCCTCTCATCCCCTTCCTCCCCTCATCCTCCTCATCTTCCCCCCCTCCCCATCCCCTTCCCCCCCTCCCCATCCTCACTGTCCCCTCCCCATCCCCATCCTCCCCCTCCCCAGCCCCCCGGGGTGACCCACTCCCCGCTGTCACCACCACCCGGGGCCACCCCCGGGGCACCATGACGGGGACGAAGCCACCGCGGAGACACCGAGCCCGGTGCCGGCTGCACCGGCAGCGCCGCGACAGCACCGCGGTCACCGTCCCGGGTCCGCTGCCACCTCCGGGTGACACAGCTGTCCCCAAAGCCACCGGGGGGGACGCTTTGGGGTCCGGCTGGTGCCACAGACCCCCCCGGGGTGGCCGCGTCACCCCCAAACGGTGACCGTGCCCCGCAGGCACCGGGGACACCGCCACCCGGTCACGGCCCCGCGTCCCCCCCCGAGCGGCTCCGCTCCCCCCGGAACGCGGTGTCAGGCTGCGGTGACCCCCCCGTGCGAGGGTGACAGCGCGGGGGCGGCGGTGCCGACCCGGGACGGGGGTGACAAACCCGAGGGGAAGCGGCGGATCCCGGGCGGGGGGACCCGCACCCCGCCGGCTGGGCCCGGGGGCCGCGGCCGGGCCCGCAGCTCCCGGCGGCCTCGGCGGGGCCCGGCGCGGAGCCCGCGGGCCGGGGCGGGGGGGTGTGTGTCCGGCCCGGTGCCGCCGCCGCCCCCGCCCGCTCCGGTGTCCCCCCCCCCCCGCCGTTACCTCGCCGCGCCGGGCCGCCCTGCGCGCGCTCGGCCCCTTGTCTCGCCATGGAGCCCCGCACATGCGCACGGCGCCGCCGCGCCGCCATGGCGGGTGCGGGCGGAAGCGGGTGGTGTGTGTCCCCCCCCCCCTCCTTGCGCACCGCCCCCTTCGCCGCCATCTTTGGGCAGGGGCGCCGCGTAGAGCTGCGCCGCCACCGCCGCCATCTTGGCGCCGGGCACGGCCTCCCCGCCCCTCCCCGCCGGCGCCATCTCAGGGCGTGCCGGCCCCCGCGGGCGCCATCTTAGACGGCGAAGCGCGGCGCTTCCGCCCGGCCGCCATCTTGCGTGAGGGCGGCGCCATCTTGGAGGCGGGCATCGCTCCCCACGCCTCGCACCCCACTCGTGAAAACTATCCCGGCCCACCACTACCGCCGCCACGGGGGGAGAGACCCCCCGCTCTGCTCCCCGCCCCGGCCACGCTCGGCGAGCTGCACAGAAACCCCCCGCAGCACCGGCGCCGTGAAGCCACCCCGGGCGCCGCCATGTTGCATGAAATGAGGCCTCAGTGACAAAGCCCAGCGCCTTTATTGTCCCCGTTCTCGCACAAATGTCACCAACCCCTCGTCCCCAGAGCTCAGCGCTCGCCCATCGTCCCCTCAGTGCCCAGCTGAGCGCAGCTGAGCGGCCGCGGCCTCCGGGGGCCCCTGTGGAAGGGCCGGACGCGGGGCATGGCGGCCGCCGCTTCCTCCCCCCCGTACGTCTGGATCCTCCTCACGGGCACCGGCACCGGCTGCTCGGCGGCCACCGCCGCGTCCAAGGAGCCGCCGCCGCTCTCCCGCCAGCCCGCCCGTCGCGCCCCGGCCCCGGGGGCAGCGTCCGCGGCCGGGGGGGCGCAGGGGGTCCGGGCGAACTGGGGCTTGGGGGGCACGACGGGCACGGAGCGGACGTGCTGCACCCGCACCCTGCGCGCGGCCAGGCGGGCCGGGGCGCTGCCGTCGCCGCGCAGCGACGGGACCGGGGGACACGGACAGACCGGGGGGGCGGGGGGACGCTCCGGGTGCGGGACGGACGGGGGGACGAGCTCTGGGACAGAGCCGGGGACAGACCCCGGGACAGTGCTGGGGACAAGCTCGGGGACAGACCCCGGGACAGATCCAGGGACAGACTCGGGGACAACCTTGGGGACAGACCCAGCGACAACCTCATGGACAGACCCAGGGACGGAACTGGGGACAGAGCTGGGGACAGATGCGGGGCCAAATCCAGGGACAGACTCGGGGACAACCCTGGGAACAGACCCAGCGACAACCTCATGGACAGACCCAGGGATGGAACTGGGGACAAGCTCGGGGAGAGACCCCGGGACAAATCCAGGGACAAATCCAGGGACAGACTCGGGGACAGACCCAGCGACAACCTCATGGACAGACCCGGGGACAGACCCAGGGATGGAACTGGGGACAAGCTCGGGGACAGAGCTGGGGACAGAACTGGGGACAGATGCTGGGACAGAGCTGGCGACAGATGTGGGGACAAATCCAGGGACAGACTCGGGGACAACCTTGGGGACAGACCCAGCGACAACCTCATGGACAGACCCAGGGACGGAACTGGGGACAAGCTCGGGGACAGAACTGGGGACAGATGCGGGGCCAAATCCAGGGGCAGACTCGGGGACAACCTTGGGGACAGACCCATCAACAACCTCATGGACAGACACGGAGACAGACCCAGGGACGGAACTGGGGACAAGCTCGGGGATGGACCTGGGGACAGATGCAGGGACAGACCCGGGGACAGACTTGGGGACAACCCTGGAGCCAGACCCATGCTCTGGGGGCTCCGCTGGCTCCTGGGGGGGCGCGGGGGCTGGAGGGGACCCCACGGGGGGGCGACTGGAGCCACCTCCATCCTCTTCAGTGTCCCATTCCTCCTCCATGTCCCCAGCCTCTTCAGTGTCCCCATGATCTTCAACGTCTGTTCTCCCAGGGCCACCACCCACGGTCCCCTCCCCACCACCCCCCTGCCCAGTGCCTGGTGTCCCCCCCTCTGCTGGCACCCTGTCACCATCCTCCTCTTGTGGCACTGGGGACACGTCCTGGGGCTCTGGGGACACATCCTGGGGCTCTGGGGACACGTCCTGGGGCTCTGGGGACACATCCTGGCGTGCTGGGGACACATCCTGGGGGACAGCAGCACCAGGTGGGGACGGGGGCTCTGGGACCGTCCCCAAACCCGGGGGCTGCTCCGGTGGCACCAGTGGGCTGAGCTCGTCATGGGCGCTGAGGAACATGTCGTCCGAGTCGGTGTCCCTGGCACCATCTTCCGTGTCCCCAGCGCTGTCCTCGGTGCCATCCTTGGTGTCCCCAGCGCTGTCCTCGGTGTCCCAGCCGCTGGGCGCCATGAAGAACATCTCCTCGTCCATGCACTCCTCGATGGACAGGTAGCTGGGGGGCTCCCCGGCCTGGGGACAGGGACAGGGACAGCGGGACGGTGACGGCCATGCTGGGGACCCCCCAGCTCTATCCTGTCCCTCTCATCCCCGTCCTGTCCATCCCTGTCCCCTCCATCCCTGTCCCCTCCATCCCTGTCTCCTCATCCCTACTCTGTCCCCTCCATCCCTGTCCTGTCCATCCCTGTCCCCTCATCCCTGTCCCCTCATCCCCACCCTGTCCTGTTCATCCCCATCCTGTCCATCTCTGTCCCCTCATCCCCTCCCTGTCCCCTCCTCCATCCCTGTCCCCTCCATCCCCATCCCCTCATCCCCATCCTGTCCCCTCCATCCCTGTCCCCTCCTTCCCTGTCCTCTCATCCCTGTCCCCTCCATCCCTGTCCCCTCCATCCCTGTCCCCTCATCCCTGTCCCCTCCATCCCTGCCCCTCATCCCGACCCTGTCCCCTCCATCCCCGTCCCCTCATCCCCACCCTGTCCCCTCATGCCCCCGGCTGGGGACAGTGACCGTGACCCTCCACCCTCCCTCCCTCCATGTCCCCAAAGCGAGGGGACAGTGACAGCCGCTCACGTTCATGAACCCCCTCTCCATCCCCTCCTCCGTGGCCAGGAACGCATCCCTGCTGTCCTCCGTGTCCCCGATGTCCCCAGCGTCCAGCAGGGACCACGTCAACAGCTCCTCGTCCCTGGTGTCCCCGGCGTCCGGCGGCAGCGCCGGTGTCACCGGCTCGGTGTCCCCATCCAGCCAGGGCTCCTGGCAGTCCAGGAAGGCGAAGGAGTCGCGCAGCTCCAGGGACAGTCGTGTCTGTGCCGCGGCCACTGTCCCCTCCCCTGAGGGTGACATGGGGACATGGAGCCCCTGTGTCACTCTGAGGGTTCCTGTGGCCACTGTCCCCTCCTCTGTGGACAAGCTGGGGACACGGAGCCTGTGTGTCCCCCCCAGGGTTCCTGTGGCCACTGTTCCCTCCCCTGTGAACAAGTTGGGGACACTGAGCCTGTGTGTCCCCCCCAGGGTCCCTGTGGCCACTGTTCCCTCCCCTGTGAACAAGTTGGGGACACTGAGCCTGTGTGTCCCCGCCAGGGTCCCTGCAGACACTGTCCCCTCCGCTGAGGGTGAGATGGGGACACTGAGCCCGTGTGTCACCCTGAGGGTCCCTGTGGCCACTGTCCCCACCCCTGTGGGCAAGATGGGGACATGGAGCCTGTGTGTCACCCCCTGGCACCCCAAGTGTCCCGGTGGCCGCCACTCACCGGTGCAGTGCTGGGTGTCACCAGTGCTGTGCTCAGTGTCACCAGTGCTGCTCTCGGTGTCACCGGCGCTGCGCTCAGTGTCACCAGCGTGACGCTCAATGTCACGGCGGGTGGGCGCTGGGGGGCTGGCGGTGATGTCCCCTCCTGGGGGACTGTCCCCTCCTGGGCGGGTGTCCGTGCCCGGGGGGGTGTCCCTGCCGGGGGCACTGTCCCCTCCCTGGGGACCGTCCCCAGGCGGGGGTGCCAGCGCCGGGCAGGGCAGCCCCCGCGTCAGGCGGGACAGGCTGGCGCTGATGTGGAAGGGGACGGTGACAGCAAAGGGACCCGAGATGTGGACCCCCCCGCGGTGCTCAGCGCGGCCGCGGGCCCGGCCGGCGCGGGGGGTGCCCCAGGGGGGGCTGCTCTCGCCCCCCGGATCGGGCCCCGCTGGTGTCACCTCCGCTGTCCCCGCCGCTGTCACCTCCGCCGCCCCCCCCGCTGTCACCTCCGCCGTCCCCCCCGGCGCGGCGCAGGCGTCGAAGCTCTCCCGGCGCGGTGGCGGCGTCGCTGGCCGGGTCACACTCAGCCCGGGGTCGCCTGTTCCCCGAGGAGGGGGACAATCAGGGCTGGGGACATGGGTGATGCCCATCGGGGTGTCTGTCCCCACACTGTCCCCTCTGCCCTTGTGTCACTTTCTCCAAACCCAGCCCTGGCCCCTTCATCTCTGTTCCCTCCATCCCATCTCTGTCCCCTCCATCCCATCACTGTCCCTTCCATCGCTGTCCCCTCCATCCCATCTCTGTCCCCTCCATCCCATTGCTGTCCCCTCCAACCCATCCTTGTCCCCTCCATGTCATCCTTGTCCCCTCCATCCCATCACTGTCCTTTCCATCCCTGTCCCCTCCAGCCCATCCTTGTCCCCTCCATCCCATTGCTGTCCCCTCCATCCCTGTCCCCTCCATCCCATCCTTGTCCCCTCCATCGCTGTCCCCACCCTGTCCCCTCCATCCCCATCCCCATCCCATCCCTTCCATCCCGTCCCTGTCCCCTCCATCCCATCCCCATCCCCTCCATCGCTGTCCCCTCCATCCTTGTCCCCTCTGTCCCCACCCTGTCCCGTCCATCCCATCCCCTCCATCCCATCCCTGTCCCCTCCGTCCCATCCCTGTCCCCTCCACCCCCATCCCCATGGCCCCCACATGTCCCCTCACTGTCACCGGCGCAGGGGACAGCGCTGAGCGAGTCCATGCTCTTGGCCGGGCGCAGGCTGGTGCCACCACACTTGTCACCTGCAGAGAGGGATACAGGAAACAGGGACACGCGAGGTGGTGGCGGGGATGGGTCTGGGGACAGCGGGGGACAGCAGGGACACCGAGACTCCCACCTTTGTCCTTCCCCGGCTTGCGCTTGGGCTCGTGGCCGGAGCGGCCGAGGTGGAAGATGGATCTCCAGTTGCGGGCCTTGAGGGAGCCCTTGCGCCTGGGGACATGGGGACACGGGGGGACACTTGTGTGTGTGCACAAGCACGTGCCACACTCGTGTACTGCCCAGGCAAGGGGTCCCCTGGGTGTCCCTGGATGTCCCGGGGTGTCCCAGTGGGTCCCAGGGTGTCCCTGGTGTCCCTGGGTGTCCCAGCGGGTCCCAAGCTGTCCCTGGCTGTCCCCAGGTGTCCCAGTGGATCCTGGGGTGTCCCCAGGTGTCCCGGAGGTGACAGCGGGTCCCACCTGTGGTCACCCAGCTCGATGATGGTGTGGTAGGGCCGGATGGGGGGGGGGCCGTCCCCCTGGCTGAGGGTGGCCGGGACGTGGTACGGGGGGGACTGAGCGTCCCCTTGTCCCCCGCCCGGCAGCAGCAGCGACCGACGGGGACACTCGGTGCCTGTGGGACACGGGGACAGGGGTCAGGGGGACACGGGGTGACGCCAGGACAGGGAGTCAGGGTGACACAGGGACAGGGTGACACAGGGATGGGGGATCAGGGTGACACTGGGACAGGGGTGACAAACGGGCAAATGTGACACCAGGATTGAGGGATCAGGGTGACACCAGGACAGGAGCTCAGGGTGACACGAGGACAGGGGGTTGGGGTGACACAGAGATGGGGATGATGCCAGGATGGGTCTCAGGGTGACACAGGGATGTGGGTGACACCAGGATGGGTCTCAGGGTGACACAGGGACGGGGGTGACACCAGGAGGGGGTCAGGGTGACACCGCTGTCACCCACCGTGCAGGGGCGCGTCCCCGAAGAGCTGGGGGACGTGTGTGAGGACAAACTCCACCACGATGGCCTGGACCCGCACCTCCAGGAACGCGGCCGTGCCGTTCAGCCCCGTCACCTCGATGTCCCGCGACCTGCGGGGACACGGGGACAGGGACGGACGTTGGGGACACCCCAGGGCTGCATGGCACCTGTGTCCCCCCACCCCCCAGCATATGCCCTTGCCCCTGTCCCTCTGTATCCCTCCATGTCCCCATGTCCCCACCACAGCAGGCTGGGGACCCATACGATCGCCAGGTCCCCTGTCCCCCCATGTCCCTTTGTGTCCCCCCACGTCCCCATGTCCCCACCGCAGCAGATTGGGGGGCCCGAAGACTGAGAGGTCCCCTATCCCCCCATGTCTCCTTATGTCCCCCCATGTCCCCG
The DNA here is from genome assembly GCF_964273445.1 of Streptopelia decaocto. Taxonomy (NCBI): domain Eukaryota; kingdom Metazoa; phylum Chordata; class Aves; order Columbiformes; family Columbidae; genus Streptopelia; species Streptopelia decaocto. The sequence goes on from NC_138681.1 coordinate 1,615,894, forward strand.
TGTCCCCACCACAGCAGGTTGGGCGCCCAGACGAACGCCAGGTCCCCTGTCACCCCATGTCCCCTGGTGTCCCCATGTCCCCCTATGTCGCCATGTCCCCCCATGTCCCCGTGTCCCCACCATAGCAGGTTGGGCACTCAGACGATCACCAGGTTCCCTGTCCCCCCATGTCCCCCGGTGTCCCCATGTCCCCCTATGTCCCCATGTCCCCCCACGTCCCCGTGTCCCCACCGCAGCAGGTTGGGCGCCCAGACGATCGCCAGGTTCCGCGCGTGCATGTTGGTGCGGCCGCTGTGCGACGCCATGAGCAGCAGGTGCCGCATCAGGAACTCCAGGGTCCTGCGGGGACACCCCGGTGACAGTGACACCCACAGGGTGGGGACAACCACCCCGGGGTCCCCGTGTCCCCAATACCTATAGTGTGGTGGCGGCAGCTCCTTCAGCACCTCCTTGATCTTCACCAGCCGAGCCTCCTCCAGCTGCGTGGCCACCGCATCCTGGGGGGACAACGGGGGTGACAAGTGCCACCCGGGGTTGGGGACACTGGGGGACACGGCGGGGGACACTCACGGCGAACTTGTCGTAGAGCTGGTAGGTGAGGAGGGGATTGGGCAGCTCGCGGAAATAGGACTTGAGCAGGGAGCTGACGCAGTGGATGTCCTGCAGGTAAATGTCCCTGCGCAGGTCGGGACAGCCCGTCCCCTCGAACTCCTGCCTGCGGGACAAGGGACAGCTCGGGGACAGGGACACCGAGTGGCAGGGACGGGGAGGACGGTGGGGACGCGGGGATGGGGGGGACAGGGGGATGCTGTGGGTGTCAGTGGGGCAGGGACGCAGGGGATGTGGGAACACGGGGGGGATGGGGGGACACTGGGGGTGCTGGGGACACTGGAGACACAGGGGACACTTGGACACTGGGGGTGTGGGGGACGCTGCAGACACAGGGGACATTGGGGATGTTGAGGACACTGGACACACTGGGGGCACAGGGGACGCTGAGAGTGTTGGGGACACTGGGGGTCTAGGGGACACTGGAGACACGGGGACACTGGGGACACAGGGGACACTGGGGGTCTGGGGGACACTGGAGACACAGGGGACACTGGGAGTGTGGGAGACACTGGGGACACAGGGGACACTGGGGGTTTTGGGGACACTGAGAACATAGGGGACACTGGGGGTGTTGGGGACACTGAGGACATACGGGACACTGGGGGTGTGGGGGACACTGCAGACACAGGGGACACTGGGGACACAGGACACTGGTGAAACTGGGGGTGTTGGGGACACAGGGGACACTGGGGGTGTTGGGGACACGGGAAAAGGGGAGGAAAGAAACACTGGAGGCAAGAGTGGAGAAGAGCAGAACAGTGAAACACCCCCAGTGTGGAGAGTGAAAGAGAAAGAGCAAATACAGAACAAGGAAGGAGCTGCGGGGGGACACGGGGACAGGACGAGGGGACACAGGGACAGGACGGGGGGACGGGGCCCAATCCGGCCACCTCAGCACCGGAGGCGGGTCCTGCGCTGGCTGTGACTGTCCCTGTCCCGTCCCCTCCCCACCTCCGCCCTTCCGGTGCCGGCACCGTCACCCTGCACCTTCATCCTGTCTGCTCCCCCCTCATCTTCATCCCCATCTTCATCTTCATCCCTATCCCCATCCCCATCTCCATCCCTGTCTCCATCCCCATCCTCATCTTCATCCCCATCACCATCCCCATCCTCATTCCCCTCCTCATCCTCATCTTCATCCCCATACCCGTCCTCATCTTCTTCTTCATACCCATCCCCATCTTCATCCCCATCATCATCCTCATCCCCATCCCCATTTTCCACTCGTCTCCCTCCTGTTTTCCTCCCGTTTGATCCCATCTGGGCTCCAGCTCCATCCCAGCTCCCTCCAAACTCCATCCCACCTACTCTGGCTCCAGCCCCATCATCTGCAGCTCCATCATCTGCAGCTCCATCATCTCCATCCCCACCCCACCCACTCCATCTCCATCATCTCCAGATCCATCATCTCTATCCTGTTGTTCCCACCTCCATCCCACCTGCTCCATCCCCAGCATCTCCATCCCCATCTGCTCCATCATCCCCATCCCAGCTCCATCCCATCGCTCTGGTCTCCATCGCAACTGCTCCTGCTCCATCCCCATCATCTGTATCCCCACCATCTCCATCCCCATCACCTCCATCCCCGTCATCTTCATCCCCCTCATCTCCAGCCCCATTGTCTGTACCCCCATCATCTCCATCCCCACTGTCTGTACCCCCATCATCTCCAGCTCCATCATCTCCATCCTCATCATCTGTATCCCCATCACCTGTATGCCCATCATCTCCATCCCCATCACCTTCATCCGCACCATCTCCACCCCATCATCTGTATCTCCATCTCCATCCTCATCATCCCCATCACCTCCAGCTCCGTCCCCTCCATCGTTCCCCCGTCCCCCCTCACCGCAGCCGCTGGATGTTGGAGGAGACGCCCGAGAGCCGGTAGATGCCATCGACCACCCCGTGCTGCTCCACGAACTCGGTGCAGCTCCTCAGCACCTGGGGCACTGCGGGACGGTGTCACCGCTGTCACTGCTGTCACCCCCTCCCCGCCACAGCCAGGGGTGACAATGGGGACCCGGGGACAGCGTCCCCATAGGCTGCACCTCCACCTCCTGTGGCCACCAAGTCCCTAGGGACAGAGCCACCACCTCCATCCCCTCAGGACCACAGTGTGGCTGCGCCGAGCTGCAGGGACCCCCCGAATCTCAGCGGGACCCCCTTAAATCTCAGGGGGCCTCCCCAGGATGTGCCGCGGCCACACCAGTTACTCAACCACCGGTGATGCAACCGCGTGGCTGCGTCACCCCCGTCCCCTCCCCGCGGCACCGGGCGGGGGGTTCGCTGGTGACAAAGGGGGGACATGGGGACACTCACCGTCCGTCCCCGCCTGCTGCAGGTGCTCGCGGAGGTCGCAGCCGAACACCCGCTCGCGGGAGCCGCCCTTGCGCCTCGCCCGCTGCCGCGCCTTCAGCGCCAGCGACATGGGGGCGGCCGGAGCCCCCGTCCCGGCCGGGGCGTCACACGCGGCCCATGGCCCCGGTGGCACCGCCGCGGTGGCCAGGGGGGCGACGGGGCCCCCCGAGAGAGGAAGCGCGGCGGCCCCGGGTGCCGCAGCGGCGCAGGAAGGCGGCGGCCGCGCTCGAGGCGCTTCCTGCTGCTCGGCGCCTCGAAACCGCAGGGCAGGGCGCAGGCGGCACGCGTGCGCACCATGCTGAGCGCCCGGCACGCCCCGGCGCGCTCGTGCACGGCGGGCGCGCTCGTGCACGCTCGCGGTGCTTGTGCGCGCTCGCTCGTGCACGTCGGCGCGGGCCTGGGCGCGCTCGTGCGTGTTGGGCACGCTCGTGCACGCTCGCGTGATCTTGCGATGCTTGCACATGCTCGTGCACGCCGGTGTGGGCCTGGGCGTGCTTGTGCATGCTTGCACACGCTCGTGCACACTCACATGATCTTGAGGTGCTTGCACATGCTCGTGCACGCTTGCATGGGCCTGGGCATGCTTGTGCATGCTTGCACATGCTCGTGCACACTCACATGATCTTGCGATGCTTGCACACGCTCGTGCATGCTTGCACGGGCCTGGGCATGCTTGCACACGCTCGTGCATGCTCGCATGATCTTGAGGTGCTTGCACATGCTCGTGCACACTTGCACGGGCCTGGGCATGCTCGCGAATGCTTGTGCATGCTTGCACATGCTCGTGCATGCTTGCATGGGCATGCTTGCACATACTGGTGCACGCCCGCATGATCTTGCAATGCTTGCACACGCTTGCTCGTGCACGCTTGCACGGGCCTGGGCGTGCTCACACACGCTCCTCTGTGCTCATACACGTTTGCACATGCTTGTGCACGCTTGCACGCTCTTGTGACGCTTCCACGTGCTCACGCGCGGTTACACGAGCTTGGGCACACTCATGCGACCTTCTGCTGCTCACGCGTGCTCCCGTGACCTTCTGCTGCTCACGCGTGCTCCTGCACGCTCGCACGAGGCCGCTGAGGAGCCCGTCCTTGCACACGCGTGTGCACCAGCAGCTCCCCAGCCCTGCCGACACCAGACGCACAGACACGGCCCCAGGCCCCGCGCGGGGGTTTATTTACAAGCGGGGGGGCCCCGTCCTATACAGCTCTGTACACGTGGGGTGCGATGGCCCCAGGGACCCCCCAGCAGCCCCCACCAGGGGGGGTCCCGCGGCAGTTGGGGGGAAGGGGAGGGGTTGTTGGGGGGTTTCGGGGTCAGGGAGGGGACACAAGCGTCCCAAGTGCCACCGGCAAACCGTGTCCCCAGCGCCGCGCGGGAGGAGCCACCACAGTCCGAGGGGTGTTTGGGGTTGGGGGGCTGGGCCCCATTGGGGCTCCTGTCCCCATCCTGTCCTTGGGGTGTCCCCATGTTGGTGGGTGGCCTCAGTGGCTTCAGCACCCGCCAGTCCTGGATGCTGCTGTCACCTCTTTGCGTATCCAGTGCCAGCAGCGAGGTGGCATTTGGGGACCGGAGCCCGTCCCGGGGCACTGTGTGTGTCCCCAGCCCTGTGCCAGCAGCGAGGTGACATTTGGGGACTCTGTCCTAAGGCACGATGCGTGTCCCCAGCCTGTGCCAGCAGCGGGGTGACACCCGGGGACCGGAGCCAGCCGGGTGGGCGGCGGAGCAGCGGGGGGACATGGGGGGTCCCCAGGTGTCCCCCCTGGGCCAGCCCGGTCACACCAGGTGGCCGCGGCCGTTGATGTAGATGCCGTTGGTGCTGGGCCGTGCCTGCAGCATCCCGTTCTCCTGCACGAAGTGCGTCATGGCCACCTTGATGGGGTTGTCCCTGTCCCCAGCGCCGCCACCGCCGTCCTCCTCCTCCTCCTTGGGCTCCTTCCCCGGCGGCAGCGGCAGCAGCGGCAGCGCCGGCGCCTCCGTCTGCGTCTCGATCTCCCGCACGGTCGAGAGCGTCGAGTAACTGCGGCCCTCGGGCTCCTCGCTCTGCGGGGACAGGGGACCGGGTCACCGGGGACAAGGGACAGGGTCACCAACAGGGACAAGGGACAGGGTCACCAACAGGGACAGGGTCACCAGAGACAAGGGACAGTGTCACCAACAGAGACAAGGGATGGAGTCACCAGTTGCCCCAGGGACAAGGAACGGGGTCACCAAGAGGGACAAGGAACGTGGTCACCAATGGCCTCAGGGACAAGGGACGGGTCACCAACGGGGACAAGGGATGGAGTCACCCACAGGAACTAGGAAGGGGGTCACCAATGGCCTCAGGGTTGAGGGAGAGGGTCACCAACAGAGACAAGGACAAGAGTCACCAACAGGGACTAGGAATGGGGTCAACAATGACCTCAGGGACAAAAGACAGGGTCACCAAGAGGGACAAGGGACAGGGTCACCAATGGCCCCAAGGACAAGGGATGGGGTCACCAACAGGGACAGGGTCACCAATGGCCCCAGGGACAAGGGACAGGGTCACCAAGAGGGACAAGGGACAGGGTCACCACAAGGGACAAGGGACCCCCATGGGTGTGCAAAGGGGTGCGCAGGTATGGGCGCTTTGCACGTGTGCAAGGGGTTTGCACAAGTGGGAAGCAGGTTGCACACCCAGAAGGGGACACCCCCGTGCCCCCCGCCGTCCCAGGGCTCTCACCATGGCGGAGCAGATGCTGGTGCCACGCAGGCTGTCCCCGCGCAGGCTGTCCCCGCGCAGGCTGTCCCCGCGCAGGCTGCCCTGCCGGCTGCCCTGCCGGCTCTCCGTGCGCAGCTGCAGCGTCTCCTCCAGCTGCAACAGCCCCGTGAGACACGGCACCCCAAAACCCAGACCCCCACACAGCCTGATATCCAGCACCCTGAAACCCAGCCCCATGGGCATCTCAAAACCCAGACCCCAGCATCCTGGATCCCAGACCCCAGTACCCTGAAACCCAGCCCCATGGGCACCCCAAAACCCAGCACCCCAGCATCCTGAATTCCAGACCCCCAGTACCCTGAAACCCAGCCCCATGGGCACCCCAAAACCCAGACCCCCAGCCCCCTGAATCCCAGACCCCCAAAACACATCCCCATGGGCACCCTGAAACCCAGACCCCCAGCACCCCAATACCCAGCACCCAGACACCTCAGCACCCAGACACCTCAGACTCCAATACCAATCACCTAGCACCCCAATACCCATCACCCAGACACCCCAGCCACCAACACCCACCACCCCAACAACCATCACCCATCACCCCAATACCCATCACCCAGACATCCCAGGCCTCAATACTAATCACCTAGCACCCCAATACTCATCACCCATCACCCAGACACCCCAATACCCATCACCTAGACACCGCGGGCCCCAATACCAATCACCTAGCACCCCAATACCCATCACCCCAACACCCACCACCCCATTACCCATCACCCAGACACCCCAGATCCCGAAACCCACCACCCATCACCCCACCAACCTGTGTGCGTGTGTCGGTGCTGTGGCTGGAGTGCAGGCGCCGGATCGAGTTCTCCCGTGTGAGCGTCAGCTCCTCCTCACTGGGGACACGGGTGGGGGGGACACGCTCAGCAGGGGACCCCCTATCTCACCCACCCCCCCCACCCCCATCTCTGCCCCCCCCCTTACTACTTCTCGGAGATGCGCTTGGTCTTGCGCTTGTGGTAAAGGGTCATGACGACGACGACGATGACAAGGACGCAGAGCAGGACGGCGGCGATGACGCCCACGACCACCACCGAGGCCGAGACCAGGTCCACCTTGCGCACTGTGTCATCTGAGGGGACACGGGGGACCGGTGAGCGTGTGGGAGGGTGGACGGACAGATGGACAAGTCCAGAGATGGGGGGGTGGTTGGACAAACAAGGGGTGGAGAGATGGATGGATGGATGAATAGATGGATGGACAGATGGATGGATGAGTAGATGGACAGGTGGACAAATGGGTGGACAGATGGGTGGACAAGTCCAGAGATGAGTGGGTGGTTGGATAAACAAGGGGTGGAGAGGTGGATGGACAGAGAGACGCATCAGAGGGATGGATGGATGGATGGATGGATGGATGGATGGATGGATGGATGGACGGACAAGTTCAGAGATGGGCGGCTGGTTGGATAAGCAAGGGGTGGAGAGATGGATGGATGGACAGACGGATAGATGAGTAGATGGATAGGTGGACAAATGGGTGGACAAGTCCAGAGATGAGTGGGTGGTTGGATGAACAAGAGGTGGAGAGATGGATGGACAGATGTGTCAGAGGGATGGATGGATGGACAGACGGATGGGTGGATGGATGGACGGATGAGTAGATGGATGGGTGAATGGATGGGTAGATGGATGGATGGACAGACAGGTGGACAATGGGACAGACGAGTGTACAGATGGGCACATGGGTGGATGGAGAAATGGAGAGAAGTGAAAGGCAGATGGACAGATGGACAGACAGACAGACAGGTGGGTGGATGAGGATGTAGAGGCAGAGGTGGGTGGGCAGAGTGAGGGGGGACGGCTGGACGGACAAACAGATGGAAAGATGGACGGACAGACAGACAAATGGGTGAAGGGACGGGGAGGAGCATCTGGGGAAGGACAGGGCCTGGGGGGGACACACGGACAGATAGAAGTGGGGACAGACGGGCGTGTGGCAGGAAGAAGAGCCTGGGGATGGACAGACACAGCAGTTTGCCCCCCCCCCCCCCCAGCTCCCCTGGGACCCCAAATCCCCCCAACCCCCCCCACCGGGGGTCCCTGACCCCCACCTTCCGCGCGGCCCTTGACGCTGACGTTGGCTCGCGCCTCCTTGGTGGCCACGCGGTTGGTGACGCGGCAGACGTAGGCGCCGGCGTCGGTGGCGGCGAGGGGCCGCTGGAACAGCAGGGTGTCCCCCCGCGCCCGCACCCCCGCGGGCAGCGGCGCCTCCAACCTGCGGTGGCACCGGCGGCACCGTCAGCACCGGGCAAAGCGCTGGCGGCGTCGGTGGCGGCGCCATCAAAGCCGGAGCTGACGGTTCCCACGGTGACGCCCCGGCGGGACCTGCCCGGGCACGGCACCGCCGCCACGGCACCGCCACGCCCGGGCGGGGACACGGGACACGGCAGGGACGTGGGGACGGGCAGGGGACACCACGGGGACATGGAACATGGGCACAGGTAGGGGACGCAGCGGGGACACCAGCATGGGCGGGGGGACATGGCACAGGCGTGGGACATAGTAGGGACATCAGCAAGGACAGGGGACACAGCTGAGGCAGGGGACAAGGCAGGGGACAAGGCAGGGGACAAGGCAGGGGACAAGGCAGGGGACAAGGCAGGGGACAAGGCAGGGGACAAGGGGACACAGGATATGGCAGGGATGTGGGGACGGGCAGGGGACACCATGGGGACATGGGCACAGGCTGGAGGGACATGGAACATGGGCACAGGTAGGGGACATGGCAGGGACACCAACATGGACAGGGGGACATGGCACAGGTATGGGACACGGTAGGGACATCAGCAAGGACAGGGGACACAGCTGGGGCAGGGGACACGGGAGGGACACAGCAGGGACAGGAACACGCTCTGGACACCTGGTAGGGACATGGACATGCACGGGGGACACGGACACCATGGCAGGGGACATGAAGGCACACAGGGCAGTGCCACCAGCAGCCAGGGGACAGCAGGACCCGGGACGGGGACGGTGGCCTCACCGTGTCCAGTTGTAGGTGGGCGGGGGGTTCCCGTCCCCCAGGCAGGTCAGCGCTGCCCCCTCCATCCCCTCGCGCCACTCGTCCGTGTGTCCCAGCACCGAGGCGTCCGACAGGTCTGGGGACAGGGACAGTGTCCCCCTGCGTGCCTCTGGGCATCCTCCATGTCCCCTCTGTTCCCAACGCCCCATCCCTAATGTCCTCTGTGTCAATGTCCCCCATGGCCTCAGTGCCCCCCATGTCCCCAACATCCTCCACGTCCCTCAATGGCCCCGTGTTCTCTCTGTTCCCAGTGCTCCCCATGTCACCAGTGACCCCCATTCTCTCCATGTCCCCACTGTTCCTATGTCCCTCAATCCTCCCTGTGTTCACTATGCCCCCCATGTCCCCAACATCCTCCACATCCCTCAATGCCCCCATGTCCCAAATGCCCTCCATGTCCCCAATATCCTCCATGTCCCTCAATATCCTCCATGTCCCTCATCATCCCCCATGCCCTCCAGGTCCCAAATGTCCCCCATGTCCCCAACATTCTCCACATCCCTCAGTGCCCCCCCATGCTCTCTATGTCCCAAATGCACCTATGTCCCCATCACCCCCATGCTCTCCATGTCCCCAACATCCTCCGTATCTCTCAGTGTCCCACATGCTCTCCATGACCACAATGCTCCCCATGTCCCTAGTGTCCCCATGTCCCCATCACCCCAATGCCTTCCATGTCCCCAAAATCCTCCACATCTCTCAGTGTCCCAAATGCTCTCCATGACCACAATGCTCCCCATGTCCCCAGTGTCCCCATGACCCTCAATGCCCCCATATCTCTCAGTGTCCCAAACGCTCTCCATGACCACAATGCTCCCCATGTCCCCAGTGTCCCCATGTCCCTCAATGCCCCCATGCCCCACATCTCTCAGTGTCCCACACGCTCTCCATGACCACAATGCTCCCCATGTCCCTAGTGTCCCCATGTCCCCAGCACCCTCCACATCCCCCAATGCCCCCCATGCTCTCCATCTCCCAAACGCTCCCCGTGTCCCCATGGCGCACAGGCGACGCTGAGCAGGTGGGTGATCCTCTTCTCGTGCCGCAGGCCGGGATGCTCCACCACGCAGGTCAGGCTCTTGCCGTTCATGCTGCGCCCCGGCACCAGGAAGAACTCGCTGGTGACGGAGGCCGAGCGGGCGTGCGCCGAGCGGCGCGTGGCGTTGGTGCCGCGCACCTCTGTCTCCCAGCGCACCGAGGGCACCGGGTTCCCCTCCGCCGTGCACGAGGCCGCCAGCGTCCGGCCCTGGCCCTCCTCCAGCGGCGGCCCCGGGTTCAGGATGGGCAGCGGCGGCACTGCGGGCGGCACCGGGCTCAGCCGCCATGGTGCCTTGTGGGGCGCCCGGTGCCCGTCCCCCTGCGCCCGGTGACCCGGCACCCAGCACCGCTGCCCTTCAGCCTGCGGCCGTCATGGTGTGGCCGTTGCCCCATGGTTGCCATGCTGTGCCCGCCACCCCATGTCCTCATCCCCCCCTGTGGCTGTTGCCCCTTGGCCACCACCCATCACCCATTGGCCAACACCCACTGCCCCTTGGACACCACCCTGTGCCCATTGTCCCTTGGCCACCACCGCATCCTCATCCCCCTGTGCCTGCTGCCCCTTGGCCATCCACCCATTGCCCATCGCCAGATGGTCACCACCCACTGCCCCTTGGCCACCACCCTGTGCCCATTGTTCCTTGGCCACCACCGCATCCTCATCCCCCTGTGCCCGCTGCTCCTTGCTCACTAACCATTGTCCCTTGGCCACTCACCATTGCCCATCACCCCTTGGCCACCACCCCATTCTCATCCCCCTGGGCCCGCTGCCTCTTGGCCACCAGCCATCGCCCCTTGGCCACTAACCATTGCCCCATGCCTATCGCCTTGTGCCTGTCAGCCCTTGGTCACCAGCCATCGCCCCTTGGCCACTAACCATTGCTCCATGCCTATCGCCCCTTGCCCACCACCCCATGCCCATCACCCCTTAGCCACCACCCATTGCCCCTTGGCCACCACCCATTGCCCTGAGCCCCATGAGCCCTTGGCCACCACCCCATCCTCATCACCCTGTGCCCATCGCCCCATTGCCCTATACTCACCACCCCATGCCAACCACCCATTGCCCCTTGGCCACCACCCCATCCTCATCACCCTGTGCCCATCACCCTATTGCTCTACGCCCACCACCCCATCTGCACCCACCACCCCATGCCAACCATCCCTTAGCCACCACCCATCGCCCCTTGGCCACCACCCATTGCCCTGAGCCCCATGAGCCCTTGGCCACCACCCATCACCCCTTGCCCACCACCCCATCCTCAACACCCTGTGCCCATCGCCCCATTGCTCTACACCCACCACTCAGACACTCACCCAGCACCTTGAGCGTGAGGTGCCCCTCGAAGCTGCCGCCGGGGAAGGTGATGAGGTGACACTCGTAGTCGCCCTCGTCCCCCTGCACCGCGTTGCGCAGCACGATGGCCCCGTCCTCCAGCTCGCCGCCCGCCGCCCGCCGCAGCACCCGCCCGGCGTACGGCTCCTGCACGTGCTCCCCGTGCTGCCGGTCCAGCACCGCCAGGCGCGCCCGCGTCCCCTCGGGCCCCCGCTTCAGCCACGTCACCTGCACCACCTGCTCCTGCTCCTGCGCCCGGTACCGGCACGGCAGCACCACGTCCTGGCCCAGCACCGCCGTCACGCTGGGCTGCACCTCCACCACGCCGGCGCGGCCTGCGGACACCGGGGCACACGCGTGTGCGCACGGTCACGCGTGTGCACCAGATCACGTGCATGGGTGGTTGGCATGGGGTGGTGAGGGTAGGGCAATGGGGCGATGGGCACAGGGTGATGAGGATGGGGGGGTGGCCAAGGGCTCATGGGGCTCAGGAGCGCTCGGGAACGTGTGCACATACTCTGACATGCACATAGATGCAAGAACACTCACACACACTCCAGCACGCTTGTTCTTGCACTCACATACACGCAAGAACACTCACACACGCTCCAGCACGCTTGGGCACGCTTGTTCTTGCACTCACATACGTGCAAGAACACTTGCACTCATATACATGCAAAAACACTTGCACACGCTTGCATAAGCTTGAGCACACTTGTGTTTGCACTCGTGTACACACCAGGACACTTGTGCACACTTGCACACGCTCTGACGTGCTTGTGCTGGCACTCACACACATGCAAGAACACTCAGGCACATTTACACACACTCCAGCATGCTTGGACATGCTTGTTCTTGCACTCACATACATGCAAAACCACTTGTGCACGCTTGCACACAGTGCAGCATGCTTGTCCTTGTACTCGCACACACACCACAACACTCGTGCACAATTGCACACACTCTGACATGCTTGTCTTTGCACTCATATACATGCAAGAACACTTGCACACACTGCAGCACGCTTGTGTTTGCACTCACCTATACACCAGAACACTCAGGCATACTTGTGCATGCTTGTTCTTGCACTCACATGCGTGCAAGAACACTTGCACATGCTTATGCATGCATGGGCACCCTTGTTCTTGCACTCGCATAGATGCAAGAACACTTGCACTCACTCTAGCACGCTTGTGTTTGCACTCATGTGTACACCAGAACACTTGTGCACACTTGCACACGCTCTGATGTGCTTGTGCTGGCACTCACACACATGCAAGAACACTCGGGCACACTTACACACACTCCAGCACACTTGGGCATGGTTGTTCTTGCACTCACACACATGCAAGAACACTTGTGCACACTTGCACATGCTCCAACATGCTTGTGCTGGCACTTATATACATGCAAGAACACTTGCACATGTTTGCACACACCCCAGCATGCTTGTGTTTGCACTTATATACGCATCAGTACACTTGGGCACACTTGTTATTGCACTCACATACATGCAAGAACACTTGTGCACACTTGCACATGCTCCAACATGCTTGGACACGCTTATTCTTGCACTCACATACATGCAAGCACACTTGTGCACACTTGCACATCCTCCAACGTGCTTGTGCTGGCACTCATATACATGGAAGAACACTTGGGCACGCTTGTGCATGCTCCAGCACGCTTGGACACACTTGTTCTTGCACTCACACACATGCAGGAACACTTGTGTACGCTTGCACACGATCCAACATGCTTTTGCTGGCACTCACGTGCAAGAACACTTGTGCACACTAGCATACGCTCGTGCACACTCAGGCAAGCTCGGGTGTGCTCACACACACACACGCTCAGCACGTTTGCGCAGGCTCCCGCACACTCGGGTGCACGCAGACGTGGCGGGGCATGCTTGCACACGTGTGGACGCGCTCACACTTGCACACGCTCACACACACTCAGACACAATTGGACACACCCCCAGACACTCACACACACCTGTGCACGCTCGTGCACACTTGGCCATGCTCCCAGATATCTGCACACACCTGTGAACATTCATGCACACTCAGACAAAATTGGACGCGCTCTCAGACACCAGCACACACATGTGCACACTCATGCACACTCAGACACAACTGGACACATTGCCGGACACCTGCACACACCTACACACGCTCACGCACACTTGGGAACACTCCAACACGCTTGCACACACCTGCACGTGTTCACGCACACTTGGGCATGCTCTGACACGCTTGGGCATGCTCCCAGACACCCGCACACACCCGGACACGCTCATGCACACTCAGACACATCAGACACACCCCCAGACATCCATACACGCTCATGCACACTTGGGCACGCTCCAACACGCTCCCAGACACCTGCACGCACCTGTGCCCACTCACACACACTTGGGCACACTCCAACATGCTCCCAGACACCCGCACGCCCCTGTGCACACTCATGCACACTCAGACACATCAGACACACCCCCAGACATCTGCACACGCTCATGCACACTTGCTCATGCTCCAACACGCTCCCAGACACCTGCACGCACCTGTGCCCGCTCACACACACTTGGGCACGCTCGGACACGCTCCCAGACACCTGCACACGCTCACGCACACTCGTGCACGCCCGCAGCCGCTCACCGACGTCCGTGGCCGCTCTCACCCGCACGCAGCCACATCCACCCGTGCTCACACCCGCTCGCACGCCCGTGACGCTCCCGGTCCCCGTCGCGGGTGTCGGGGCGTGGCGGGAACCACGCCCGCCCGCCGGGCGACGCCGGGGGAAGCGGCCGGGCCGGCACGGCCAGCCCAACCGGCCGGCGCGGATGCCGGGCCGTGCCGCGGCTTGCGGAGGGCACCCGCCCCCGCCGGCCCCCGGGGCCTCCCCGCCGAGCCCCCCGCCGTGCCCGGCCTAATTATCCCCCGATTAGTCGCCGGATTAATTAAATAATTGCGGCGCTGCCCAGGCCCGTGAGTCACGGCCGTGCCGCCGCGCCAGCCCCGGCCCTGCCTCAGTTTCCCCCGGCGCGGCCGCGGGTCCCGCGGGGTCGGGGTGCCGCGGTGGGGGGGTGGATGCCGGGGTGCCGGTGCCGTCGGGGCTGGCGGGGCGGCCCCCGCCGCGGGGCGTCCCCACCCAGCGGGGCCGAGCGCGTGGGAACGGGGCCGGGAACGGAGCCGGGAACCGGCTGAACCGGCTCCCGCGGCCCCCACGCCCCGGCCGGGCTCGCACCCGCGGGATGCGGCACCGGGGAGACGGGGGGGGGGGGTCTCGTGGTGGGGGGGACACCCCTGGGGGGTGCACACGCGTGGGTGAACCCCCCCTGACGCCCCCAGCCGACCCCCACGCCCCGGGGGTCGCAGCCCTGACCCCGGGAGGCTGGGAGGGGGGGGCTCGGCGCGGTTCGTGCCCCCGGTGGGTGGGGGTGACCACTGGGCCACCCCCCAGCCATGGTACGAAGCCCCCGACCCCCCCCAACACTGTGAGTCTCGGGGGGGTCAGCAACCCCTGTGGTGACGTCACCCCCCGCGGCGCCCAGCGCGTTCCCACGGGTCCCCCGCCAGTGGGGAAACTGAGGCAGGGCAGGGGGGCAGAACACTGAGCCCCCCCTTGGGTACAGTACCCATTTGGGCACAGCGTGGGGGGGCGGGTGCCGCCCCCCGCCCCCCAAAACGTAGAAAAACAACGGGGAGGGGGCGGGGATCCCCCGGGCACGCTGGTCGCCCCCACTGTACCCACATTCCCCGCTGGCGGGTGTCCCCCGTTCCCACGGTGTGTCCCCAGAGGCGTCCGTGCCCTCACACGGGGTTTGGGGGGATGAGGGGGTGGCAGACGCGGACGCGCAGGTGCGCGCACACGGACACGCACGCACAGGTGCGCGCACACGCGTGTCCGGTGCCCCCGGCGCAACCCCCGGCGCGGCGCGCGGCCGCGCACAGCCCAGACACACAGACACGCACCCGGACACACAGACACGGACACGCGCGGCCACAGGTGCGCGGAGCCACAGGTGCACACGCGAGCGCACACGCACACCCCCCCACATTCACACTCCCGGTCCCGCAACCCCGGGACAGCCGGTACCCCCGGTCCCGGTTTCCCACCCCGTGGGCTGCCGGTGTCCCCGCGTCCCCCCCGCGCCCCCCGCCCCGAGGGAGCCCGTGCTCCCGCCCCGGTCCCCACCCCCGGGCCCGTCTCCCAGCCCGGAGAAGCTGGTGCTGCCGGTCCCGTTGCTGCCGGTCCCGGTTCCCCTCCTCGGGGTCCCACTCCATGTCCCGGTCCGCCCCCCCCCGGTGCCGGTCGTTCCTTACCGGTGGCGGCGAGGAAGAGGAGGAGGAGGAGGAGAAAGGGCGTCCCGGGCCGCATCCCGCGGGGGGCCATGCGGACACCTGGGGGCTCACGGCGCTGCTCGGCCCCCCCCGGCCAGCACCATCCGTGCCGAACCGGGCTGCACCGGGCCAAACCGAGCCGAACCGGGCGGCACCGAGCTGGGCCGGGACCAAGCAAGCCGAACCGGGCGGCACCGGGACCGACCGGGCTGAGCCTCCCCGGGCCGCTCCGGGCTGCACCGGGCCGAACCGGGCGGCTCCGGGCCGAGAGCGGCAGAGGGGCCGGTGCTGCGCCGCTCCGGGACGGGACGGGACGGGGGGGGCGGAGCCGCGGCGGGGGCGGGGCCGCAGGGGGCGGGGCCTGAAGGGGTGGGGTCGGCAGGGCGGGGCCGGGCGGGGCGGACCGGTCCGGCAGGTCGGGGCAGGGGCGGGGCCGGGCGGGGCCTTAAAGGGGCGACAGTCACCGTGGGGAGGGGTGGACCCCACCCGGGCGCTCCCCGCCGCGTCACACGGAGGCTGCCGGGGCGTCCCGGTGACGCTCCCGCCCGTGGGGACACCCCCGTGCCCCCCATGTCCCTCCCCGTCCTCCCCCAAGCCCCCTCTCATGGTGAGACCCCAAAACATCCCTGTTTCTACCCAACCCCCCCCGGGATGACATCGATCACCCAGCCCAAAATCTGGGGGTCTCCAAATCCCGCCGGACACCACGCGGGGGGGGGTCACGGCAGTTTATTGGCACCGCAAGATTCGGGGAGGGGGAAGAAGGGGATAGAACGCGGGGGGGTGAGGAAGAGTTGGGGGGCACAGCTCAGCATAGCAGTGGCACGCACCCCGGGGTGCCCCCACACAGTTCTCGCAGGGAGGAGGGTGGGGGCGGGATCGGGCCCCCCCGGGGGGGCCCCTCAGGCACCCGGCACTTCCGAGCTCTCTGGAGACGGGTCCTTGGCGGCAGCACAGAGGTGGAAAAGCCCTGGGGGGGGACAGGAGCCCGTGAGGCGCGGGGGCGGCTCCGTGTGGGTGTGGGGGCTCTCCCTGCTGCCCCCCACCCCTGGGTGCCCTCAGCATGTGGTCAGGCCAAGCTCAGCTCTGCGGAGACCAGACACAGCTCATTGCAGCAGTGACCCCCCCCCATGAGAACACACAGCTCATTGCAGCAGTGCCCCCCCCTTGAGAACACACACAGCTCAGCACAGCAGTGACCCCCCCATGAGAACACACACAGTTCATTGCAGCAGTGACCCCCCCCATGAGAACACACACAGTTCATTGCAGCAGTGACCCCCCCCATGAGAACACACACAGTTCATTGCAGCAGTGACCCCCCCATGAGAACACACACAGTTCATTGCAGCAGTGACCCCCCCCATGAGAACACACACAGTTCATTGCAGCAGTGACCCCCCCCATGAGAACACACACAGCTCAGTGCAGCAGTGCCCCCCCATGAGAACACACACAGCTCAGTGCAGCAGTGACCGAGCCCCACAGGTGCCTCTACCTGCGGAGCTGGTGAGGATGACGGCGACCCAGCCCAGGATGTAGGACCAGGAGAAGTGCCAGGCGGGCCGGGCCGGGCCCAGCAGGCTCAGCGTGCCCACGGTGTACACGGCCAGGGCCAGCAGCGCCAGCAGCCCTGCGGGCAGAGGGGACAGGGCAGCGGCACGGCACAGCGCGGCCAGAGAGTCCCGGCCAGGCACGGACCGGCACAGCTCAGTGCAGCACAGACCGGCAAAGCTCAGCCTGCTGAGACCAGACACAGCTCAGTGCAGCAGTGACCGGCAAAGCTCAGTGCAGCACAGACCGGCAAAGCTCAGCCTGCTGAGACCAGACACAGCTCAGTGCAGCAGTGACCGGCAAAGCTCAGTGCAGCACAGACCGGCAAAGCTCAGCCTGCTGAGACCAGACACAGCTCAGTGCAGCAGTGACCGGCAAAGCTCAGTGCAGCACAGACCGGCAAAGCTCAGCCTGCAGAGACCGGACACAGCTCAGTGCAGCACAGACCGGCAAAGCTCAGCCTGCAGAGACCGGACACAGCTCAGTGCAGCACAGACTGGCAAAGCTCAGCCTGCAGAGACCGGACACAGCTCAGTGCAGCAGTGACCAGCAAAGCTCAGCCTGCAGAGACCAGACACAGCTCAGTGCAGCACAGACCAGCAAAGCTCAGCCTGCAGAGACCAGACACAGCTCAGTGCAGCACAGACCGGCAAAGCTCAGCCTGCAGAGACCGGACACAGCTCAGTGCAGCACAGACCGGCAAAGCTCAGCCTGCAGAGACCGGACACAGCTCAGTGCAGCAGAGCCCAGACACAGCTCAGTGCAGCACAGACCGGCAAAGCTCAGCCTGCAGAGACCGGACACAGCTCAGTGCAGCAGTGACCAGCAAAGCTCAGCCTGCAGAGACCAGACACAGCTCAGTGCAGCACAGACCGGCAAAGCTCAGCCTGCAGACACTGGCACAGCTCAGTGCAGCAGTGACTCCCCTGGTGACAGCCCCTGAGGCCCATGTGCCCCAGCCCGCCCCCGCCGCCCGTCCCCACGTACCAGCCAGGAGCAGGGTGACACCGGCCACGCGGGCCCGTGCTCGCCGGGCAGTGCCGGCCGCCACGGACACCCCCAGGGCGAGGCCGGCGGCGGCGGCGAGCACCGAGAGCAGCATCAGCACCCGCGTGGCCTCCCATAGGGCTGCGGGGGGAACAGGGGTTGGGGACACCGGGGGGACACGGGACACCGGGACAGTGTCCCTGTGCCCCACACATGGAGACAAGACACAGCTCAGTGCAGCGGTGACCCCCCCATGAGAACACACACAGCTCAGCACAGCAGTGACCCCCCCATGAGACCAGACACAGCTCAGCGCAGCGATGACCCCCCCATGAGAACACACACAGCTCAACACACCAGTACCTACCAGGGGTGGCGGGGTGGGGGTGGCACTGTCCCCCGAGACAAAGGCGCCACAGCCCCAGGCTGGCGATGTCCCCAGGTGCCCGGCGCTGCAGCCACCCGTGGGTGACAGTGGCAGCCAGGAGCAGGGCCAGGCCGGTGGCCCCGCACAGCAGCCCCCCGCCTGCAGGCATCCCCTGCGGGGGGACAGCACCAGGGGACACAGGGCATGACGGTGGGGACACAACCGTGGGGATATCTCCAGGGTAGGGGGGTACCCGGTGGTGGCATCTCCAGGGGATATTGGGGACACCCATGGGGACATCTCTAGGGGCAGGGGGGGTACCCGGGGGTGGCATCTCCAGGGGATGCTGGGGACACCCATGGGGACATCTCTAGGGGCAGGGGGGGTACCCGGGGGTGGCATCTCCAGGGGATGCTGGGGACACCCATGGGGACATCTCTAGGGGCAGGGGGGGTACCCAGGGGTGGCATCTCCAGGGGATGCTGGGGACACCCATGGGGACATCTCTAGGGGCAGGGGGGCTACTCGGGGGTGGCATCTCCAGGGGATGCAGGGGACAGCTATGGGATAGCGGGATAGCCAGGGAGGCACTGCTGGGGATGTTGGGGCACCCGCGGGGTGGCATCTCAGGGGACACCAGGAGCATCTCCAGAGGACACCGTGGGGGACCTCAAGGATGTGGTGACAGGGTGGGGACACCAGGGGCCCCCCAGGACAGACCCCCCCCCGGGGCACCGACCCCGGGCCACTCACCCACTTTCAGCACCCACCAGCCGGGTGTCCCATGGCCGCCTGTCCCTGTGTCCCTCTGGGTTGGGGACAGGGGCCCCAGGGGGACCGAGGCCACCGGGCGCACGTGGCACTGCCATTGTCAGGGACACAATGCGGGGAAGGCTCTGGGTGCTGTCACCACCCGGGTGCTGACACCGCAAAAGCTTGTCCCCAGCGGGGTGACACTGCGGGGGGGCAGGGGACACAGCCAGGGTCCCTCCCTGGTGACAGCAGGTGCCATCACCACGGGGATACTGGAGACAGAGGGGACACTGGGGACAGCAGGGTCAGGGATACTGGAGGCAGAGGGACACTGGGGACAGCAGGGGCACTGGGGACATGAGGGACGATGAGGACACCAGGGACAGGGCCAGCAGGGATGGCGACAGGGGCACTGGGGACACGGAGGACAGAGAGGAAAGGGACACGGGGGACACTGAGAGTTCCCCCAGGGTGGGGGTCAGTCCCCTGGTGCCACACGCGTGCACGGTGACACGCAGACGCGTCCCCCGGGTCACAGCAGCAGCAGGAGGAGGAGGAGGATGAGGCCGAAGCTGCCGCGGGGGGCGGCCCTGGAGCAGGGGGGGCTGCAGGGGACACCTGTGACAGGGGGGGACAGAGGGACCCACATCAGCGGCTGCCACGTCCCCTGAGCCCCGACACCGGGGTGAGGGGCTCCTGCTGCCCCCCCCCCCCAGCCCTGACACCGGGGTGAGGGTCTCCCCGCTCACCTCCCCGCAGTGTCACCTCCCCGAGCCGCAGTGTCACCTCCCCGCAGGCACAATCGTCATCGCCCAGCAGGAGGCAGCTGTAGGTACCGGCGTCCCCGTCCCGCAGCCCCCGCAGGAGCAGCCCCCGCGGGGTTTCGGGGGGTCCCGGGGGTGACACCAGCGCGGCGCGGTCCCCGTAGGGCGGGTGGCAGCGGGGGTGGCCGCGGTTCTGGCTGCAGACGGTGACAGCGTCGCCCGCGGTGTCACCCGAGAAGTACCAGCGCTCGGCCCGCAGCCGGCCCAGGGGGACACCGGCCGCGGGACACCCCAGGGTGACAGTGGCACCCAGTGTGGCGTTGGCTTGTGCCCGGGCACGGTGGGGGCTGTGGCACAGCCCGCAGCCCAGCGAGGGGTCACCACGGCCTGGGGACAACGGGGACTGTCACCGGGACTGGCACCCACCCAGTGTGAGTCCCCACTGGTGTGGGACCCATGGGATTGTCACCGCCCACGGCCATGGGGACATTGCTGAGGGACCATGGGGATTGTCACCGCCCCACGGCCATGGGGACACTGCTGAGGGACCATGGGGACCATCACCACCCCACGGCCCTGGGGACAC
Organism: Streptopelia decaocto; assembly: GCF_964273445.1. Lineage (NCBI taxonomy): Eukaryota > Metazoa > Chordata > Aves > Columbiformes > Columbidae > Streptopelia > Streptopelia decaocto. The sequence continues at coordinate 1,636,380 of NC_138681.1, forward strand.
TGCTGAGGGACGCTGGGGACTGTCACCGCCCCAAGGCCATGGGGACACTGCTGAGGGACCATGGGGACCGTCACTACCCCACGGCCATGGGGACACTGCTGAGGGACCCTGGGGACCGTCACCGCCCCACGGCCGGAGGGGAGACTGCTGAGGGACCATGGGGACCGTCACCGCCCCACGGCGCGGTCATGGCAGGGACTCGCCCCCGTGGGACACTCGGGGACAGCCACCACACAGCTCGGGCCCGGGACGAGGACAGGGGGGTGGGAAGGGACGGCGACAGCGACAGCGACATGTCCTCCCCCCGCCCCGAGCCCCTCCAGCTCCCGCAGCCCCCCCGGACCTCGGGACCCCCCTGTCCCCGCCGCACCCCCGCAGGACCCCCAGACCTCGGTCCCCCCGGTCCCCCCGCACCCCCGCGGGACCCCCAGACCTCGGGACGCCCCCGGGACCCACCGCGGGGGGCCAGGGCCGCTCCCAGCCCCAGGGGCAGCAGCAGGACCCACATCGCCGGGCGGTGGCTCCGGGGGGCGGGACGGGGCGGGGGACGGGGCGGGCGGGGGCGGCACTGCGGGCGGGCGGGGGGGTGACAAGGGACACTCCACACGATCCCCGCTGGGGCTGGCGGGGGGGTCCCCGGCCCTCAAGGCGCTGCCCCCCCCGGGTTTCCCACCTTTCCCACCGGCCGGAGGGGGACAGGGACCCCCACGGTCCCCCCCAAAATGAGGCTCCGGTTCCAGCGCCCGCGGGGGGGGACCGGCCGGTCCCATCCGCTGCAGGGAAACCACGCCTGGAGGCCGAGCTGCCCCAGGACCATTTATTAGGCTGAGGGCGGGACCCCCCCCATCCCGTAAATCCCATGACCCCCATTTTCCTGCCCCCCCCGCCCCGCCTCAGTCCTCCAGGTTGCGGAACGCCGCCTGCATCTCCTCGTTGAGCTGGGCGAATGCGGCCGTGATGGTGGCTTCACCGTCCTTCACCGGGTCCTGGGGACGCAGGGGACAGGGTGGCATCACCACGCGCCCCCCCGGTGGTGCTCAGGGCCCCCCCGCCCCATACACCCACCATGAACTTCATGGCGCTCAGCCGGTACAGGATGTCCCCCAGGTTCTCGCGGATGGTGGCCCAGGTGACGCGGCGCTCGCCCGCGGCCGTGGCCTCCACGGCGTGACGCGCCAGCTCATAGAAGGTCACCATGTTCTGGAGCATCCCCACCGTCTTGTAGAAGGGGCAGAACCTGGGGGGCGGGGGGGTGAGGGTGGGGGGTGCAGGGGGTGCGGGGGGTGTGGGATTTGGGGGGCTGGGGTACCTGTCGTAGGAGGAGTAGCCGTTCTGCTGGAGGAAATCGTCCTTGAGGAGCTTCGCCACCTCCAGGGTCACCTTGTCGGCCTCGGCGAGGGACGCCTGTGGGGGGGACAGCTCTGGGGTGTCCCTGTCCCCATCCCATCCCATATCCCATGTTCTCATCCCGAATCCCATATCGCCCCCCATCCCACATCCCCCATCCCATCCTCCCCCCCATCTCCATCGCCAACCCCTCCTGTCCCACCCGTCACATCCCCATCCTCTGTCCCAGATCCCACATTCCACGTCCCCATCCCAACCCCTGTCCCACATCCCATCCCATCCCATATCCTCCATCCCAGATCTTCCCTTTCCATCCTGTCCCTTATCTCCACTCCCAATTCTGTCCCATCCCATATCCACATCCCATCCTATCCCATCCCATCTTCCCATCTGCATCCCATCCCCATCCCATGTCCCCATTCCATTCCATATCCCCGTCCCATCCTGATTGCCAACCCACATCCCAAATCTCCATCCAATATCCCACATTGCACACCTCCATCTCATTCCATCTTCCCATCTGCATCCCATCCCCATCCCATGTCATGTGTCTATGTCCCATGTCCCCATGCCATTCCATATCCCCATCCCATCCTGATCGCCAACTCACATCCCATATCTCCATCCCATCTCATCTTCCCATCTACATCCCATCCCCATCCCATGTCCCATATTCCCATCCCAATCCCATTCCATATCCTCATCCCATCCTGATCACCATCCCACATCTCCATCCTGTCTCCCCATCTTCATCTCAGCCCCATCCCATGTCTCATACCCCATAACTCCAACCCCATCCCATTACCCCCATCCCCATCCCCATATCCCACCTTCCCGACCAGCTGCACGATCTCCGCCAGCTCCTCCTCCTCCTGCAGGATCTCCCGCGCGCGGCGGCGCAGGGCGGGGAACTCGGGGTGCAGCCGCTCGTAATGGGGCTCCAGCGCCCGCAGGTACCGGCTGTAGCTGATCAACCAGTTCACCGACGGGAAGTGCTTGCGCTGCGCCAGCTTCTTGTCCAGCCCCCAGAACACCTGGGGGGGGTCACACACACAAGAACAACAGAATCCCACCCCCTTCAGCATCTTGGTGGCTGCGCTGGACTCTCTCCAGCAGTTCCCTGTCCTGCTGGAGCTGAGGGGCCACAACTGGACACAAGATTCCAGGTGTGGTCTCCCCAGGGCAGAGCAGAGGGGCAGGAGAACCTCTCTGGACCCAGCTGGTCTCCCATCCAAGTACTGACCGGGCCCGACCCTGCTTAGCTTCCCAGATCAGACAAGATGGGGCATTCTCAGGGTGCTATGGCTGAATATATTTTATATATATGTATATATGTTTCTCAAGTGTATCCTTATAGTTTCTGAACTAAACCCTTTATTCAAGGGCAGAGCAGAGGGGCAGGAGAACCTCTCTGACCTACCGACCCCCCCCTTCTAACCCACCCCAGGTCCCATTGGCTTCCTGGCCACAAGGGCCCAGTGCTGGCTCATGGTCCCCCTGCTGTCCCCAGGTCCCTTTTCACTCCTCTCCAACAGGTTGTTCCCCAACTTATACTGGAACCTGGGGTTGTTCCTGCCCAGATACAATACTCCACACACCAGGGGGGGCCCCGTGCCACAACGGGGCGTCCCCCGCGCCCCACTCACCTGCACGATGCCCAGCGTGGCCGAGGTGACGGGGTCCGAGAAGTCCCCTCCCGGTGGGGACACACTGCGGGGGACAGTGAGCAGGGGGGGGGGGGGGCAGTGAGCAGGATGGGAGGTCAATGCGATGTGGAGGGGGGGGTCCCCAACACTGCCCCCCATCCATGTCCCCCGCACTCACGCGCCCACGATGCTGACGCTGCCCTCGCGCGCCGGGTTCCCCAGGCACCGCGCTCGCCCCGCGCGCTCGTAGAAAGACGCCAAACGCGCGCCCAGGTACGCCGGGTACCCGCTGTCTGTGGGGGGGACACAGACACCACGTCACCGCGGGCCCATGGCTGGTGGGGGGGGGAACGGGGGTTCAGCGGGGTCCCCGGGGTGGGGCCTCACCCGCCGGCATCTCGGCCAAGCGCCCCGAGATCTCGCGCAGCGCCTCGGCCCAGCGGGACGTGGAGTCGGCCATCATGCTGACGTTGTAGCCCATGTCGCGGAAGTACTCGGACAGCGTGATGCCTGCGCCGGCGGCACGTGGTTTGCACGCTCGGTGTGCGCTGTGGCACGCTCGGTGTGTGCTCTTGCACGCTCACTGTGTGCTCTTGCATGCTCAGTGTGCACCCCGGCACGCTCGGTGTGTGCTCTTGCACACTCACTGTGTGCTCTTGCATGCTCAGTGTGCACCCTGGCACACTCGGTGTGTGCTCTTGCACACTCACTGTGTGCTCTTGCATGCTCAGTGTGCACCCTGGCACACTCGGTGTGTGCTCTTGCATGCTTGGTGTGCACCCCGGCACACTCGGTGTGTGCTCTTGCACACTCACTGTGTGCTCTTGCATGCTCAGTGTGCACCCTGGCACACTCGGTGTGTGCTCTTGCATGCTTGGTGTGCACCCCGGCACGCTCGGTGTGTGCTCTTGCACGCTCACTGTGTGCTCTTGCATGCTCAGTGTGCACCTTGGCACACTCGGTATGTGCTCTTGCATGCTTGGTGTGCACCCTGGCACACTCGATGTGTGCTCTTGCACACTCACTGTGTGCTCTTGCATGCTTGGTGTGCACCCCGGCACACTCGATGTGTGCTCTTGCACACTCTGTGTGCACCCCGGCACACTCGGTGTGTGCTCTTGCATGTTCAGTGTGCACCCTGGCACGCTCAATGTGCACTCTTGCACACTCGGTGTGTGCTTTTACACACTTTGTGTGCACCCTGGCACACTCAGTGTGTGCTCTTACACACTCGGTGTGCACCTCGGCACGCTTGGTGTGTGCTCTTGCGTGCCCAGCGTGCACCCTGGCACACTCAGTGTGTGCTCTTGCACACTTGGTGTGCACCCTGGCATGCTCTGTGTGTGCACTCTTGCATACTCACTGTGTGCTCTTGCACACTCAGTGTACACCCCAGCACGCTCACTGTGCACCCTCCAGTGCTCACTGTGCACACAGCTTGCACGCTTGTTGTGCACACTTGCGCACTCGCTGTGCACCCTGGCACACTCAGCACAGCCCCTTGCACGCTTGGTGCGCACCCTGCTGAGCACCCACCCTCCCGCGCACGTGGTCGGGTGCACAAGCAGCACGGTTGCACGCGTGTGCACGCTCACCCGTGTAGATGGAGGCTTCACGCGCCGCCACCGGCATGTTGGAGGTGTTGGCCACCAGCGTCGTGCGCTTCATGATGGTCTCGGTCCTCCCGTCCACCTCCATGGTGAGCTGGGGACGGCGCCACCGTCACCGCAGTGCCCGGCTCGCCCCGGTGTCACCGCAGGGTCCCCCCGGTGTCCCCACCTCCGGGAAGTCCCGCAGGACCTCGGACATCTCGTTGCCGCGCTCGCCGCAGCCCACGTAGACGATGACGTCGCTGTTGGAGAACTTGGAGAGCGACTGCGAGATGACGGTTTTGCCGCAGCCGAAGGCGCCCGGGATGGCCGTGGTGCCGCCCTGCACGCACCTGGGGACACGCGGGGACACGGGGGGACAGGGGAGTGATGGCTGCAGACCCCCAACACCGCCCCTTGGCCCCAGCCCTGCTGTCACCGTCCCCAACCTCATCCCCATCTGCCATCCTTGTCCCCACTGCCATCTATCCCCACTGTCCCCATTCCCATCTCTGTCCCTCACCCCGCTCTCTGTCCCCACCCCTGTCCCCCAGCCATGTCCCTTATTCCCATCTCCATCTCCTGTCCCCAACCCTTGTCACCAACCCCATCCCTGTCCCAAATCCCCATCCTCTGACCCTTATCCCCATCTCCATCCCATCCCAAACCCCATCCCTGTCTCTTATTCCCATCTCCATCCCATCCCCAACCCTTGTCCCCAACCCCATCCCTGTCCCCATCCCCTGTCCCTTATTCCCATTGCCATCCCCTCTCCCCAATCCTTGTCCCCATCCCTGTCCCAAATCACCATCCCGTTCCCAGCCCCATCCCTGTCCCTTATTCCCGTCCCCAACCCTCGTCCCCGACCCAACCCTGTCCCTTATTCCCATCTCCAACCCCTGTCCCCAACCCTCATCCCCATCCCTGTCCCAAATACCCATCCCCTGTCCCTTATTCCCATCTCCATCCCATCCCCAACCCTTGTCCCCAACACCATTCCTGTCCCCATCCCCTGTTCCTTATTCCCATTGCCATCCCCTTTCCCCAACCCTTGTCCCCATCCCTGTCCCAAATCCCCATCCCGTCCCCAACCCCTTTCTGTCCCCATCCCCTGTCCCTCATTCCCATTGCCATCCCATCTCCAACCCTTGTCCCCAACCCCATTCCTGTCCCCATCCCCTGTCCCTTATTCCCATTGCCACCCCCTATCCCCAACCCTTGTCCCCATCCCTATCCCCCATCCCATCCCATCCCTGTCCCCATCGCCATCCCCAGTCCTTGTCCCCATCCCTGTCCCAAATCCCCATGCTGTCCCCATCCCTGTCCCTTGTCCCCATCCCCATCCCCATCTCCGTGCCCCTCCCGCCCGCGTCCCGGTCCCCGTCCCTACGGGAACAGCGCGTCCAGCACGCGCTGGCCGGTCAGCAGCGGGTGACACGCCGGCAGCTTCTCGGCCACCGGCCGCGTCTGCCGCACCGGCCACACCTGCAGCATCGTCAGCCGCTCCGCCTGGCCCTGGAACTCCAGCTCCAGCACCACGTCCTGCGGGGACAGGGGACAGCGGGCAATGGGGACAGGGGACAGCGGGGACAGGGGACAGCGGGCAATGGGGACGGGGGACAGGGGACAGCGGGCAATGGGGACGGGGGACAGCGGGCAATGGGGACGGGGGACAGCGGGGACAGGGGACAGCGGGGACAGCGGGGACAGGGGGGACAGGGGGGACAGGGGGGACAGGGGGGACAGGGGGGACAGGGGGGACAGGGGACAGCGGGGACAGGGGACAGCGTGGACAGGGGACAGCGTGGACAGGGGACTGCGGGAACGGGGACAGCGGGGGCAGGGGACAGTGGGCACAGCGGGGACAGGGGACAGCGGAAAGCAGGGACAGCAGGGACAGGGGACAGCGGGGACAGCAGGAACAGGGGACCCGCCACCCGCCCTTACCGTGACGCTGTAGTGCCCAGGGGGTGCCACGTAGGTGACGGTGCCGCGGCTGCGGGGCGGCACCATGATGCGGTGCTGGAGCAGCGAGTTCTCCATCACCGTCCCATAAATGTCACCGCCGGTGACGTGACTCCCAACCTGCGCCGGGGGGTGGCCGTGAGGACACGGGACCCCAGCGGGGACGGCGTGGGTGTCCCTGTGGTGGGGGGGACACGCACCCGGATGTCCTTGCTGGGGACAAAGTCCCAGGCCAGGTGGCGCGGCAGCGCGGGGACGTTGGTGCCGCGCGGGATGTAGATGCCGCCGGTGTCGCGCGCGATGTCCCGCAGCGGGCGCTGGATCCCGTCGAAGATGGAGCCCAGCAGCCCCGGGCCCAGCTCCACCGACAGCGGCTGCCCCGTGCGCAGCACCGGGTCCCCGACCCGCACCCCGGCTGGCACCGCTCAGGAAACGCTCGGGAGATGGGGACGGAGAGGGGACGAGGGGCTGGGGGTTACGGGGCAGGGAAGGGACAGGGGGACAGGGAGGGGATAGGACAGGGGTGATGGGGAGGACAGGACGGGGCAGGATGGGGGGACAGGGAAAGGACAGAGGGGACAGGGCAGGATGGAAGGGACGGAGTGGACAGGACAAGGGGGACAGGGAAGGGACAGGATGGGGGGACAGGGCAGGACAAGGGGACAGGGAAGGGACAGGACAGGGGGGACAGGGAGGGGACAGAGGGGACAGGTCAGGATGGAAGGGATGGAGTGGACAGGACAAGGGGGACAGGGCAGGATTGGGGGACAGGGAGGGGACAGGGAAGGGACAAAGGGTCTCAGGGCCATGGGGCAGGATGGGGGGACAGGGAAGGGACAGGACAGGGGGGACAGGGAGGGGACAGAGGGGACAGGGAAGGGACAGGGAGGACAGGGAAGGGACAGGAGGGCTGGGGACAACGGGGCAGAAAAGAGTGGGAGGGACAGGGAGGGGACAGGAGGGGGGAACTGGAAGGACAGGAGGACAGGACAAGGGGACAGCAGAGGATGGGGGGGACAGCAGGGGACAGGGAAGCGTGGGATGGGGACACGGGGGGGACAAGGCCAGCAGGATACAGGTCTCCTCGTACACCTGCAGCGTGGCCGTGTCCCCGTCCAGCCGGATGATCTCCCCGACCAGCTCCGCGTGGCCCACGCGCACCAGCTCGAACATGGCGGCCCCGGCCATGCGGGTGGCGGTCACCACTGTGGGGACAGGCCACGGTCACCGTCACCACCGTGGGGACAGGCCACGGTCACCGTCACCACCGCAGGGACAGGCCACGGTCACCGTCACCACTGTGGGGACAGGCCACGGTCACCGTCACCACCGCAGGGACAGGCCACGGTCACCGTCACCACTGGGGGGACAGGCCACGGTCACCATCACCACTGTGGGGACAGGCCATGGTCACCGTCACCACTGGGGGGACAGGCCACGGTCACCGTCACCACTGGGGGGACAGGCCACGGTCACCGTCACCACCGCAGGGACAGGCCACGGTCACCGTCACCACTGTGGGGACAGGCCATGGTCACCATCACCACTGTGGGGACAGGCCACGGTCACCGTCACCACCGCAGGGACAGGCCACGGTCACCGTCACCACTGGGGGGACAGGCCACCCAACCCCAATCACCACCCCCCTGCCAGCTCCCACCTCCCCAAACACAACCCCTCCATGTCCCCAAATCTGTCCCCAACCCTGTCCCCAACAATGACCCCTCTATGTCCCAAACCTTGTCCCCAAAAGTGACACCCCCATGTCCCCAACCCTGTCCCCAGCCATGACCCCCCATGTCCCCAACTCTCTCCTCAACCCTGTCCCCAACAATGACCCCCCCATGACCCCAACCACACCCCCCCTGTCCCCAACAATGACCCCTCCATGTCCCCAACCACACCCCCCTTGTCCCCAACAATGACCCCCCCATGTCCCCAACCACACCCCCCTGTCCCCAACAATGACCCCTCCATGTCCCCAACCACACCCCTCTGTCCCCAACAATGACCCCCCATGTCCCCAACCCTGTCCACAACCACACCCCCCTGTCCCCAACAATGACCCCCCCATGTCCCCAACCACACCCCTCTGTCCCCAACAATGACCCCCCATGTCCCCAATCCTGTCCCCAACCCTACCCCCAACCACACCCCCCCTGTCCGCAACAATGACCCCCCATGTCCCCAACCCTGTCTCCAAACACAACCCCCATGTCCCCAACAATGACCCCCCCATGTCCCCAACCCTGTCTCCAAACACAACCCCCATGTCCCCAACAATGACCGCCCATGTCCCCAATCCTATCCCCAACCCTGTCCCCAACCACACCCCCCTGACCCCAACAATGACCCCCCCATGTCCCCAACCCTGTCCCCAACCACACCCCCATGTCCCCAACAATGACCCCCCATGTCCCCAATCCTGTCCCCAACCCTATCCCCAACCACACCCCCCTGTCCGCAACAATGACCCCCCATGTCCCCAACCCTGTCCCCAACCACACCCTCCTGACCCCAACAATGACCCCCCCATGTCCCCAACCCTGTCTCCAAACACAACCCCCATGTCCCCAACAATGACCCCCCCATGTCCCCAACCCTGTCTCCAAACACAACCCCCATGTCCCCAACAATGACCCCCCATGTCCCCAATCCTGTCCCCAACCCTGTCCCCAACCACAACCCCCCCGTCCCCATCCCCGCCGGTGTCCCCGTGTCACCAGGCCCCGAGACGCCGTGCACGGCCCCCAGCAGCCCCTCCCGCTCGGCGTCCGCCAGCCGCGCTGCCCCGCTCCCCGCCATGGTGTCCCCAGCGCGGCCCCGTGTCCCCGCGTTATATGGGGCGGGTGCCGGTGACGCGGCGGGCGGGGGCTGTGTACAGTCAACACGGCCCCTCTGGTCCCCCCCGGCACCGCCGCACCGAGGTGCCGCACACCGGCATGCGCCGGCCTTGGCCGCGCTCAGGGTGACGGTGACATTCGCCCTCCCCGCTGCCACCACCGTGTCCCCAGCCCTGTGTCACCTGTGTCCCCCATGTCCCCCATGTCCCCCGTGCACCCTCCCCGGTGCCACCACTGTGTCTCCGTCCCCTCCTGGGGTCCCTGTGTCCCCCACATCCCCTGTGCCCCCTCCCTGGTGCCACCACCGTGTCCCCATCCCTGTGTCACCTGTGTCCCCCATGTCCCCTGTGCCCCCTCCCTGGTGCCACCACCGTGTCCCCATCCTTGTGTCCTCCATGTCCCCTGTGCACCTTCCCTGGTGCCACCACCACAGCCTCGTCCCCTCCTGGGGTCCCTGTGTCCCCCATGTCCCCTGTGCCACCACCGTGTCCCCATCCCTGTGTCCCACATGTCCCCTGTGCAACCTCCCTGGTGCCACCACCATGTCCCCACTCTCTCCTGGGGTCCCTGTGTCCCCATGTCCTCTATGCACCTTCCCTGGTGCCACCAGTGTCCCCGTCCCCTCCTGGGGGGTCCCTGTCCCCTCCTGGGGGGTCCGGGTGTCCCCCAGGTCCCCCATGCAACCTCCCTGGTGCCACCACCACATCCCCATCCCTGCGTCCCCCATGTCCCCTGGGCACCCTCCCTCACGCCACCACCATGTCCCCGTCCCCTCCTGCGGTCCCTGTGTCCCCTATAGACATGTCCCTAACATTTGGGGTGCCCCCCACCGCCCCCCAGCACCTACACTCGACCCTTATCCAAAGACCAAAACAAAAAGACATTTATTTAACAAAAACCCATTGGGAGCAGCACTAAACACAGCGGGGGGGACACTTAGAGGGGGGGGGAAACAGGGGGGGTCAGGACACCAGCACCCCGGCCGCGCCCCCCTTGCCCCCGGGGGCTCCGTCGCGGGGGGGCCGCGCGTCCTCCTCCCCCAGCAGCCGCACGTTGTGCTGCTCGCGGAACTCGTTCAGCTCCCGGCCCTTCGCCTGCAGCTGCTGCGACAGCGTCTCCAGCAGCTTGTTGATCTGGGGAGGGGGGGGGCACAAAAAGGGTCTGGGGGGGCGGTCCTGGGGAGAATCTGGGGGAATTCAGTGGGTCCTGGGGTGGCTTTGGGGTCCCGAGGAGGTTCCAGGGGGGTCTGGGGGTCCTGGAGATGTTCTTGGGGGTCCCAGGGGGGGTCTCAGGGGGGTCTGGGGAGGTTGTTTGGGGTCCCAGAGGGATTTGGGGGGGTCTGAGGGTTCCAGAGAAGCTCCAGGGGGGTCTGGGGGTTCTGGAGAGGTTCTTGGGGGTCCCATGAGGGTCTGGGGAGGTTCTTTGGGGTCCCAGAGGGATTTGGGGGGGTCTGAGGGTTCCAGAGAAGCTCCAGGGGGGTCTGGGGGTCCTGAAGAGGTTCTTGGGGGTCCCAGGGTGGCTCTGAGGGTACCAGGAGGGTCTAGGGAGGTTGTTTGGGGTCCCAGAGGGATTGGGGGGAGTCTGAGGGTTCCAGAGGAGCTCCAGGGGGGTCTGGGGGTCCTGGAGAGGTTCTTGGGGGTTCCAGAGGGGTCTGGTGAGGTTCTTTGGGGTCCCAGAGGGATTTGGGGGGGATTGAGGGTTCCAGAGAAGCTCCAGGGGGTTCTGGGGATCCTGGAGAGGTTCTTGGGGGTCCCAGGATGGGTCTGGGGATCCCAGAGGGGTCTGGGGAGGTTCCTGGGGATCCCAGTGTTCCTGGGGGGCTTTGGGGGAGGGGTCTGAGGGTTCCAGAGAAGCTCCAGGGGGTTCTGTGGAGGTTCTTGGGTGCCCCAGGGGGTCCTGGGGGTACCAAGGAGGCTCCAGAGGGTCCCAGGGAGGTTCTTGGGGGTCCTAGTGGGTTCTGAGGGTCCCAAGGAAGCTCCAGGGGGACCTGGGGGTCCTGAGGATGTTCCTGGGGGTCCCAATGGGTCTGGGGGGGCTTTGGGGGGGTCTGAGGTTCCTGAGGAAGCTTCAAGGGGTTCTGGGAGGATGTGGGGAGGTTCTGGGGGTCCCGGGGGGTCCCTGACCTGCTCCTTGTTGGTCTCCAGCGCCGGCAGCACCTCCTTGACGGTGCGTTCCACCAAGATGCCGCCGACCATCCGGTAACAGCGGCGAGTGGGATCAACCTCCCGCAGCGTCTCGATCACCAGGCTGGGGAGAGCGGGAGGATGAGGAGGGCGGGGAAGGTGGGGAGGGTGAGGAAGGTGGGGAGGGTGAGGAAGGTGGGGAGGGTGAGGAAGGTGGGGAGGGTGAGGAGGATGAGGAGGGTGGGGAGGGTGAGGAGGGTGAGGAGGGTGGGGACGATGGGGAAGGTGAGGAAGGTGAGGAGGGTGAGGAAGGTGAGGAGGGTGGGGAAGGTGAGGAGGATGGGGAGGGTGAGGAGGATGGGGAGGGTGAGGAGGGTGAGGCCCCCAACCCCACCTGTGCTCGTTGAGCTCCAGCTCCAGCTCGGCCGCCTTGGACGCCAGGCCACGCTGCTCCTGCCGCAGCCGGTTGAACCGGGCGACCACCTGCGGGGACACGGACGCTTGACAGGGCCGGGCCCCCCAACGCCCCAGGGCCCTCCCCCGCTGCCCGGGGGGCTCCAGGGCCGTCCCCAGGGCCGCTCTCCCGCCGCCAGGCCCCGCACCTGCTCCGCTGTCAGCGCTTTTCCCCCCGGGGCCGCCGCCGGCCGCCCCTTCCCGCCGTCCGCCATCTTTCCCCCACCTCAGCGGGCGAGCCCCGCCTCTTCCGGCACCAAGCGGAAACGGCGCCATCTTGCGTGAGGGCAGCGGCGCTGCCGCCGCCATCTTTGCTGCGGGCGCGGCCGGAGGGGACTTTGCCCGCGTCCCCTCGGTATCCCCAACAGGGCATGTAGGGAAAGTGGGGGAGAAAATGGGGGACCCGGGGGGAATTGGGGGGTTCGGGGGGGGTGCAGGGGGCGAGGGGAGCTTGGGAGACGGTCTGAGGGTGCGGGGAGGGAGTTTGGGGCAAATAGAGCGGGTTGGGGGCAGCTGGGGCGTTGGGGGTGCTGGGGTATTGGTTTGGGAGTCCTGGGGCAGTTTGGGGGTGCTGGGGCAGGTTTGGGGGTGCTGGGGGCAGTTTTAGGGTGTAATGGGGCAGTTTTGGGGGGTGCTGGGGGCACTTTGGGGTGCTGGGGTTTTGGGGGGTTCTGGAGGCTTTTTTGGGGTACTGAGTGTAGTTGGGGGGTTCTGGGGGCATTTTGGGGGTGCTGGGGGCATTTGGGGGTACTGAAGGTAGTTTGGGGCTTCTGGAGGCAGTTTTGGGGATGCTGGGTTATTCGGGGGTTCTGGGGGTAGTTTTGGGGGGTTCTGGGGACATTTTTGGGCTACTGAGTGTAGTTCGGGGGTGCTGGGGCGGTTCGGGGGACACTTGGGGGGTGCTGGGGGCAGCAGCCGTGACCCCCCCATCCCTCCCCAGGCTGCGGGTGCTGCCCCGACCCCCCCTTCGCCTCCTGCGCCCGGGTCCCCATCGTGTCCCCCAACGTCCCCACGGCTTCGCCACCCCCGGCAGGTACCGGGGATGGGGGGGATGACCCATAGTGACCCCAAAATGACCCACAGGGTCCCTGGGGGTGACCTCAGGTGGCCCCCGCGGTCCCCAACATCCCCTGGTCCCACAGCCCCCCCAGCCCCATGGCGCGTCCCCCGCGGGCGCTGGTGGCCGTGGCGCAGGTGACATCGACGCCGGACAAGGAGCGGAACTTGGCGGGCTGCGCCGTGCTGGTGCGGGAGGCGGCGGGACGCGGCGCCGCCATCGTCTTCCTCCCCGAGGGCTTCGACTTCATCGGCACCGACCCGGCGCAGACGCTGAGCTTGGCCGAGAGCCTGGACGGGGACATCATGGGACGATACGCCAACCTGGCCAGGTACGCCCGGGGACCGCCGGGACGCCGGTGTCACCTGCGGGACCCCCCGGGTGACCCTGTGGCGTTGTCCCCAGGGAGTGCGGCGTGTGGCTGTCGCTCGGTGGCTTCCACGAGCGTGGCGAGGACTGGGCCACCACCCAGCGCATCTACAACTGCCACGCGCTGCTGGACCCCGCTGGTGAGACCCCCCCCAAACCCCGCCAAGCGGGGTCACCGGGCGATGCAAACGTGTCCCCCCGTCTTGTCCCCAGGTCAGCTGGTGGCCGCCTATAGGAAGACCCACCTGTGTGACGTGGAGCTGGAGGGACGCGTCTCCATGAAGGAGAGCGGCTTCACCAACCCCGGCGCTGAGATTGTGCCGCCCGTCAGCACCCCGGCCGGGAAGGTACACGGGGGTCGCCTGCTGTCCCCAAGCTCCTCACAGAGCCCCCCAAGGGTGCGTGGTCCTTGCTGATGTCCCCTTCTTGTCCCCGACAGCTCGGCCTCGCCATCTGCTACGACCTGCGGTTCCCGGAGCTGTCGCTGGCGCTGCGCCGCGCCGGTGCCGACATCCTCACCTACCCCTCGGCCTTCACCTTCCCCACCGGCGCCGCGCACTGGGAGGTGAGCACGAGGCTCCACAACCCCCCTGGGCAGCCTGGGCCAGGCTCTGCCACCCTCACCCCAACAAGTTGCTTCTCATCTTCCAGCGGAACCTCCTGTGTTGCAGTTTGCACCCATTGCCCCTTGTCCTGTCCCTGGTTGTCACCAGCAGAGCCTGGCTCCATCCTCCTGACACTGCCCCTTTCCATCTTGATCCCCAGCAATGAGTCCCCCCTCAGTGTCCTCTTGTCCAGCTCCAGAGCCCCAGCTCCCTCAGCCTTTCCTCACACGGGAGATGCTCCACTCCCTCCAGCATCTTGGTGGCTGCGCTGGACTCTCTCCAGCAGTTCCCTGTCCTGCTGGAACTGAGGGGCCACAACTGGACACAAGATTCCAGGTGTGGTCTCCCCAGGGCAGAGCAGAGGGGCAGGAGAACCTCTCTGGCCCCAGCTGGTCTCCCATCCAAGCACTGACCAGGCCCGACCCTGCTTAGCTTCCCAGATCAGGTGTTCTCAGGGTGCTCAGGCTGTGTATCTGTGAGGTCTCCCATCCAAGCACTGACCAGGCCCGACCCTGCTTAGCTTCCCAGATCAGACGAGATGGGGCGTTCTCAGGGTGCTCTGGCTGTATATATTACATTATGTATATATATATGTTCCCCAATATATCCTGATAGTATCTGAACTAAACCCTTTTTTCAAGGGCAGAGCAGAGGGGCAGGAGAACCTCTCTGAGCTACTGAACACCCCCTTCTAACCCACCCCAGGTCCCTTCCTGGCCACAAGAAAACCACCCCTGTCCCCCCAGGTGCTGCTGCGGGCGAGGGCCATCGAGACCCAGTGCTACGTGGTGGCGGCGGCGCAGACGGGGCAGAACCACGAGCGCCGCGTGTCCTACGGCCACTCGCTGGTGGCCGATCCCTGGGGGACCGTGGTGGCTCAGTGCGGCGACACCCCCGGGCTCTGCTACGCCAACATCGACCTCGAGTACCTGCAGCACGTCCGCCGCCAGATCCCGGTGCACCAGCACCGGCGCCACGACCTGTACGGCACCACGACGCCCCAATCGATGCATTAACACCCAAATCCACTCCATTTCGAAGCGTTTCGCCCCAAAACGCAGCAGCTGGATGCGCATGGGGCTCCCCGTGCCGCTGCCACAGGGGTGTCCCCCCAAATCTCGGCGTCCCCCCCGTTTTTGGGTGCGCTCGAGGGGGTCGGGAAGGAAGGAAGGAGGCGGGCGCTGCGGTCGCTGTTTATTCCGAGAAACCCGAAGCTACACAGGGAACGGGACGTTAAGAGTGAAGTTTTAAAAAATACAGAAATCACAGAAATTACAGCGAGTTGTGGCAGAATTGTCCATGAGCGGATAAGGGGGGGGGGGGTGCGGTGGGGGGGGCCACACGCACCACAAATCCCCTGGTGGGGGGGGAACTGCACCCAATTGGGGAGAAAAACCACAAAATGGGGATGGAGCTCAAAAAAACCCCCTCGGAGCCACAGGCAGCGGGTTGGGGGGAAAACGGTTGTTTTTGGGGGGGGGGTGCGGAGCTGCTGACCCCCCCCTATGTGTGGGCAGGGCTGGGCTGCCAGCAACGCCTGCCCCTTGGACCAGTTAGTCCCAGTTTGTCCCAGTTGCCAGCTGGAGGGGGGGGGCAGAGCCAGGCGGCCGCAGAGGGGACAGGTGGAGGTTGGGGCGGGGGGTCCCTTGGCGCTGGTCCCCCCCAGGGGAGGGGACACGAAGGCACATGGTCCGGGGGACACAGTGGGGGGGGGGTGTGGGGACAGTTTGACTCCTGAGAAACCCCCCTGAGGCGCCCGGGGGGGATTGAGGGACAAACAGCACGGGGGACACAACCCAGAGGGGACACACAACCCAGGGCGGGATCCCCCAGCACACGGAGCCCCCAAGACGGTGACACAAGGGACAAAGCCACCCCTGAGCCCACCCGGTATAACACCCCCCCCAAGGCAGGATTTTTGCCCTTTTTCCTGTGTGTGTGTGTGTGTTTGTTTTTAATGGATGTAAAAGAAAAGAGAAGAAAAGAAGGAAAAACGAAGCGCAAGAGGCGACAAGAGGGGCCGGGGGGTGGAAACACGAAGCCTCCGAGTCGCACCATCCCAGGCCAAGGGGGGGGGGGTGGGTTCCACCGTTTCCTTTCCTTTTCCAAACCAAAAACCAGAACCAAACCAAAGCAAAACCCCAAAGCGTTGGAGTGGGGGGAACGCACGGGGCTCAAGGAGCCGTTTGCAGCATCAAGTTCCTCAGGAGTTTCTGGCGGCCGAGCTCGTAATCCTCCTCGTCCACATTGACCAGCAGTTTGATGGCCTCGTGGCCCACGGCCTGTTTGAGCGAGTCCGTGATGAAGACGCCCTTGAGGGCCTCCAGCAAGGAGCCGTTGATGTAGTCGCGCCAAAAGGCGTCGAGGTAGGTGAGCTCGGAGAATTTGATGTCGCAGATGATGGAGCCCAGGTCGCGCGATTTGAGGATGGTGTTGGCCTGGTTGAAACGCTCGAACTGGCGCTCCAGCGGGTCCTGCTTGTTGGAGAAGACGTTGCCCTGCAGCGCCGTCTCGTGCTGGCAGTACTCGGCGCGGACGCGCAGGCGGATGTCTATGGGGGGGAGGGAAAACGGCGTTAAATTAAGGTAATTCGATTAAAAAGCGTGCTGTGGTTATAAAACGAAGTTTCGGAGCAAATATGAGGACTTGGTGCTTTAAGCTTCAACAGTTGTTGGAGCATCTTAGTGCAGTTCCCTGTCCTGCTGGAACTGAGGGGCCACAACTGGACACAAGATTCCAGGTGTGGTCTCCCCAGGGCAGAGCAGAGGGGCAGGAGAACCTCTCTGACCTACTGACCACCCCCTTCTAACCCCCCCAGGTCCCATTGGCTTCCTGGCCACAAGGGCCCAGTGCTGGCTCAGCCCACAGCACCCGCTGTTCACAGCTGGTCTCCCATCCAACTACTGACCGGGCCCGACCCTGCTTAGCTTCCCAGATCAGACAAGATGGGGCATTCCCAGGGTGCTATGACTGTATATATTACATGTATGTATATACATATGTTCCCCAAGTATGTCCTGATAGTGTCTGAACTAAACCCTTTTTCAAGGGCAGAGCAGAGGGGCAGGAGAACCTCTCTGACCTACTGACCCCCCCCTTCTAACCCCCCCCAGGTCCCATTGGCTTCCTGGCCACAAGGGCCCAGTGCTGGCTCATGGTCCCCCTGCTGTCCCCAGGACCCCCAGCTCCCTTTTCACTGCTCCAACAGCTCATTCCCAACTTACACTGGAACCTGGGCTTGTTCTGCCCACATTCAAGACTCTACACTTGCCCTTGTTCTATTTCATCACATTTCTCCCCGCCCAGCTCTCCAGCCTGTCCAGGTCTCTGATGGCAGCACAGCTTCCAGTGTCACCCACTCCTCCCAGCTTGGTGTCACCAGCAAACTTGCTGTCACTCTGTTCCCTCATCCAAGTCATTGATGAATATATTGAATAGTGCTGGTCCCAGCACTGCCCCCTGATGCTCTGCACTGGATCCAGGCCCCAAGTGGACTCTGCCCCATTGGCCACGACCCTCTGGCTTCTTCCCTTCACCAGTTCGCAGTCACCTCACCCCCTGCTCATCCAGCCCGCAACCAGAAGCGACGCGGGGAACGGGATAAGAGTGAAGTTTTAAAATATACAGAAATCACAGAAATTAGAGTGGCAGAATTGTCCATGAGCGGAGAGGGGGGTGCTTTGTACTTTGGGACCCCCAAAACACCCCCAAAGCCCCCCCAAGAGTGCTCACCACACGTCTGCTTCTCCTTGGGATCCGGCGTCGCCGACTTCCTGCGCTTGCGCTGGCTGCCCGGGAGGGTCCGGCCGCGGCCCGGCCGCTTGGCGCAGAGCTGGGGGCCCGCGGGGGAGCAGCACACAACGGGGTGCTGGGGAGGCACTGGGGACACACGGGGGACAATGAGCCCGTCGGCACAGCCTGGGGATGCTGAGGCCCCCCCCCCAGCTCATGGGATGGGGACACGGAGCCCTCCGCTTGCGGGATGGGGACACTGAGCCCCCCACTTGCGGGATGGGGACACCGAGCCCCCCACTTGCGGGATGGGGACACCGAGGCCTCTGGTTGATGGGATGGGGACACCGAGCCCCCCGGTTCGTGGGATGGGGACACCAAGCTCCCCACTTATGGGATGGGGACACCGAGCCCCCCGGCTTGCGGGATGGGGACACCGAGGCCCCCACTCACGGGATGGGGACACCAAGCCCCCTCATTTAAGATGGGGACACCGAGCCCCCAGTTCACGGATTGGGGACACCAAGGCCTCTGGTTGATGGGATGGGGACACCAAGGCCCCCACTTAAGATGGGGACACTGAGCCCCCCACTTGCGGGATGGGGACACCGAGGCCCCCACTTGCGGGATGGGGACACCGAGCTCCCTGGTTCGCAGGATGGGGACACCGAGGCCCCCGGCCCACCATGTTGGTGCTTTTCTCTGTCCCTGACACCCCGTTCCAGCCTTGTCACCTCTCCGGTGTCCCCCCCATCCCAAGGGACGTCCAGCAGCCCCAGGAACCTGCACAAGCCCCAAGGGGGAACCCCCAAACCTCCAACCCCCCTCAAAACCAAGCACCCCCCAGCACAGTCACTCCCCGAACCATATGTCACCCCCATCCCCCCCCTTCCTGGGGTGACACCCACCTGGTTTGTGGGGGTGGCCGAGCCCGTGTCCCCCCGCCGCGCCGTGTGCCCGCGGGGTCACGTAACGGATGGACGTCTCCTCCAGGTACTTGTCCACCAGGTCCGGACACACTGCGGGGGGGACACGGGAGTGAGGGGGGGCACAGGGGACGTGGATCTGCTGAGGGGTGACGGAGGGGACACAGGTCCCCATGTCCCACAGGGGAGACAGAGGGCCCTACAGGATGGACAGAGGGGACATGGATCCCCTGAGTGGGGACAGAGGGGACACAGGTCCCTACAGGAGGGACAGAGGGGACATGGATCCCCTGAGTGGGGACAGAGGGGACACAGGACCCTACAGGGGGGACAGAGGGGACACAGGACCCTACAGGGGGGACAGAGGGGACATGGATCCCCTGAAGGGTGACAGAGGGGGACATAGGTCCCTACAGGAGGGACAGAGGGGTCATGGATCCCCTGAAGGGTGACAAAGGGGACACAGGTCCCTCCTGAAGGGTGACAAAGGGGACACAGGTGTCAGGTTGGAGGCCGGGATGCTTTTTTGGGTTGATTTTGTCCTGTTTGGGAGCTCCGGGACGGATCCTGCCCAACCCCACACCAGCCAAGGGCAATTGGGGACCGAGTTTCGCTGGTTTGGAGCCAAGAACAGGGTGGGAGGGGAAGAAACTCCAAAGGACTCGGGGAGCAGGAACCGGCTGGTTAAACCTGGGCCAGACTCCCCGAACCGCCCGTCGCAACCCGCACGGAAAGCGCTTTCTTCATAAAGCCGCTTGAAATGCTACTTTGGTGCGTTTGATGGAAGCGTTTCCGCCCCACCCGAGGTTGGTTTTTGTGCAAAACAACCCAAAAGCTGCTCAAGAAACACAAACGGCGCCGCTGTCCCCCCCGTGCACCCCGAAACCGGGAGGTTTTGGTTCCTGCCTCCACCAGCAGAAACTGGGGAGACTCGGCAGCGCCGAGAAAGGCCAATTATCCTCATTTACAGCGAAGATGCTAATTAGAGTGGTTGGGTTTTGGCTCAGCCCTTTGAACTCTGAATTGGGGTTTTTAGTCCAAAAAAGGAGCTGGCGGAGGGATCAGCTCAGCCTGGCAGCTCCACTGGGAGCCAGAGGGATGGGACTGGGAGAACTGGGAGCACTGGGAGCCGGAGGGAGGGAACTGGGAGCCGGAGGGAGGGAACTGGGAGCCGGAGGGAGGGAACTGGGAGCCGGAGGGAGGGAACTGGGAGCCGGAGGGAGGGAACTGGGAGCCGGAGCTGCAGCAATCCCAGTTCTCTGCTTCTGAAGGAAGGAGGAAACTGTGGGGTTTGCCAGAAATGAAGCCAAATCTCTACCCCAGCGAGGAGGAGGAGGACGATGGGGCCCTAACGAAGGCCAGGCTCGTTAGACACCCACTAACCAGGCTCATTAGGCTCACCGGGCCACCAGCCCTAACGAAGGGCAAAGGGTGGGCTCATTAGGTGCCCACTCACCAGGCTCCTTAGACACCCACTAACCGGACTCATTAGGCTCACAGGGCCACCAGCCCTAACGAAGGGTGGGCTCGTTAGTCACCCGCTCCCCAGGCTCGTTGGGCTCACTGGGCCACCAGCCCTAATGAATGGCAAAGGGCAGACTCATTAGGCTCACCAGGCCACCAGCCCTAATGAAAGGTGGGCTCTTGAGGCTCCCCAGGCCACCAGCCCTAATGAACAGCAAAGGGTGGGCTCATTAGGCTCCCCAGGCCACCAGCCCTAACGAAAGGTGGGCTCATTAGGCTCCCCAGGCCACCAGCCCTAATGAATGGCAAAGGGCGGGCTCATTAGGCTCACCAGCCCTAACGAAAGGTGGGCTCATGAGTCACCGCCTCACCAACCTCATTTGCTCCCCGGGCTCATTACACCTAACGAAGGGCACGCTCATTAGCTCACTCACCGGGCCGCCGGCGCTTGAGCGTGACGTAGGGCAGCAGGTCGTGGCGCGTGATGATGCGCAGCAGCTGCAGCACCTGCCGCAGGTTGGTCTCGTCGCAGCGGCCCTGCCGCTCCAGCGCCAGCAAGAAGTCCCTGCCGCTGCGGATGGCGCCGCGCTCGGCCTCGTCGATCACGTCCACGAAGAGGAAGGACAGGACGCGCACGTCGCGGTGCGTCAGCTGCGCGCCCACCACGTCGAACATGCGGTGCAGGCTGTAGAGCCCGTGCTCGCGGTCGCCTCGCTCCTCCGGCCAGGCCTGAGCGCGGCGGCGCTTCGGGGCGGCCATCGCGGCGGCCTCGGGGCGGGGGGAACCTGGAGATACGGAGGGAATGGAGTTTAGTGCGTTTCACGTCGATATTGGGGTTAAAACACCCATGTGGTAGCTGCGTTGTGGCCCTGGGAGACGTGGAGGGAACTGGTTTAGTGACTTTGATATCGATGGGTGGATAAAACCCCACGCTGGTCCCTGGGGATGCAGAAGGAACAGGGTTTGAGCCCTCGCACATTGAAATTTGGGGACAAAATCGCAATGTGGTCCCTGCGCCACGGTCCTGGGGATGCAGAGAGAACAGGATGTGATCCCTTTCCCATCAATATTGGGGTAAAAACCCCCATCTGGTCCCTGGGGGTGCAGAGGGAACAGGGTTTGATCCCTTTCCCATCACTATTGGGGTAAAAACCCCCATCTGGTCCCTGGGGGTGCAGAAGGAACAGGGTTTGATCCCTTTCCCATCAATATTGGGGTAAAAGCCCCAATATGGTATCAGTGCTATGGCCCTGGGGATGCAGAGGGAACAGGGTTTGATCCCATTCCCATCAATATTGGGGTAAAAACCCCAATTTGGTCCCTGGGGGTGCAGAGGGAACAGGGTTTGATCCCTTTCCCATCAATATTGGGGTAAAAGCCCCAATATGGTATCAGTGCTGGGGCCTTGGGGACGCAGAGTGAATAGAGTTTAGTCCCTTTCCCATCGATATTGGGGTAAAACCCCCAATCTGGTCCCTGGGGATGCAGACGGAACAGGGTATAGTCCCTTTCACATCGATATTTGGTTACAAACCCCAATCCGGTCCCTGCACTGCACCCCTGGGGACAGGGAGGGAACAGGATTCGATCCTTTTCCCATCAATATTGGGGTAAAAAGCCCAATCTGGTCCCTGGGGGTGCAGAGGGAACAGGGTTTGATCCCTTTCCCATCAATACTGGGGTAAAAACCCCCATCTGGTACCTGTGCTGCAGTCCTGGGGACAGAGAGGGAACAGGATTTAATCCCTTTCATATCAAAATGTGGTTAAAAACCCCACATTGGTCCCTGTGCCACGGTCCTGGGGATGCAGAGAGAACAGGATTTGATCCCTTTCCCATCAATAACGGGGTAAAAACCCCCATCTGGTCCCTGGGGCTGCAGAGAGAACAGGATTTGATCCCTTTCCCATCAATAACGGGGTAAAAACCCCCATCTGGTCCCTGGGGCTGCAGAGGGAACAGGGTTTGATCCCTTTCCCATCACTATTGGGGTAAAAACCCCCATCTGGTCCCTGGGGGTGCAGAGGGAACAGGGTTTGATCCCATTCCCATCAATATTGGGGTAAAAACCCCCATCTGGTCCCTGCGTCGCATCCAGCAGCGACT
Organism: Streptopelia decaocto; assembly: GCF_964273445.1. NCBI lineage: Eukaryota > Metazoa > Chordata > Aves > Columbiformes > Columbidae > Streptopelia > Streptopelia decaocto. The sequence continues at coordinate 1,658,605 of NC_138681.1, forward strand.
TGAGCTCAATTGTGCCGGGGAATCCTACACCAAAACCCACCGGTTGGGAACCGGAGCGACGAGATTGGGAACGAGGATCTTGGGAACGAGGAAAAGCCACCGAGTGTCACCAGAAGCCGCGTTTCCAGCCGGCAAAGCGCCGGGGTTTGCAGAGGGAGCTCCAAATACCCCCCCAAAAGAAGTAAAACAACCAGCAGAAACACACCCGGGTAGCGCGAGGCCTCTGCTTCCCATCCCGGCTAACAAACCAAACATAAACCTGGCTTAAACCCGACCTAAACCCCACACAAACCCACACGCCCGCTTATCGCGGAACCGCCGGCGTGTTTACACCACAACAGCCCCAAAATCCTGATCTCTGGCCTCAAAGCGGCGCCGGCTCCACCTGCCGAGTCGCCCCCAGGACCCTCTTTTCTTGCAGTTTTAGGGAAAAATGGTTAAAACAGCCTGTTTTTCCGCACCCGGGGGGGTTGCCAAGCGTCGAGTTGCGTAAACCCGGGGCAGGAATTCAGCAAACACCCTCTTTTGATTATTTAGCACCGACTAAATTCCATCCGTGCTTCTCGTGCTGCCCAAACAGAGCAAGATTCAGCAAAGAGAGTTTGGGGGGGTTGTTCTGAGTCCTGTGGTGGGTTAAAATACCCCCAAATCGCCTCGTTTTGTTCAAGAACACGACGAGGAGGCGCCGGTGACACCGCGACGTGTCCCCAAAGCCGCTCGGGAGGGGACGTCCCGCCGGGATCATGAGGATAATTTCAGGTGAACAGGAAAAACGAGCTTTGGGTGTCACTGCTCAGTCCCGGCTTTGCCCAAGGCTCGGCCTAAACCCACAAAACCCCCCTCATGCCAACACGTCCCCACCCGGACGGGCACAAAACCCAGTTTGGGGGTGAAATGGGGCTTTGTGCTTTGGTCACAACGACCCTGATTGTCCCCAAGGCAGAACCAGAACCCAACAACCATCCCAGGAGAAAATTAAAGATTTAACCAATTCCTGCTGTGCTGAGGGTGAACGGAAACGATAATGAAGAAAACAACCCTCAAAACGCCCATTAATGACCCAAAACACCATCCCGGGGGAGGAGGAGGCGTCCGGCCACGCTGCGTCACCCCATGGAGCCCTCGTGGAACCGGCGCTGTTTTGGGGTAGGTTTTGGTGCATGGATTTACCTGGGGGGGGGGGGTGCGGATTGAACATCCCATTGCAGAAAACGCTCGTCACCTCTGTTCATTGCCCCGGCTAATTCCTATCACCCCAATTAACCCCTCGATCTAATCTGTGGCAGCTCCAGCTGTTGGTTTCCAGCGCCGGCCAAGCGACAACGGTAAAAAATACCCAATAAACCCCAAAGCATAGAACCCCCAGCGACCCCCCCCAACACCACCGGGTCCCCTCGACCGATTCCACCCGGTTGGGATCCACCGGAGCCTCTCGCAACCGGGGGAACCGTGAGGACGTCGGGAAAGGCGCAGGAACACCCACCTGGGCCGGGAGCTCCGCTGCTCTCGGATCCACAGTCCCAAGCAGCTCTTGGTGGCTCCGATCCCCTTTTCTCGGCGGCTCCGACCCCTTTTCTCCTCGGCTTTTGAAATAAAACCTCCTGGTGAAGCAGCTCCTGTAGTCCCGGGTCTGGCCGAACTTCCAGAGTCAGGCTGGTCGACTTGAAGCCACCCAATTTAATTTTGTGGTCTTTTTTTCTCCCCAAACCCCCCCTTTTTTTCCTACTGAATAATTTACTGCCGCGGGGAGGAGGGAAAGGCGAGTCCAGAGCTCCCCCCGTGCTCTCTAGGTCACTTCTTTCTGCACAGCCACCATTCCTGACGAACTAACTCCTCTCTTCCCGGCGGGATTTAAACCTCGCTTTGCTCTGAGGATCGCGACTCCTCCAGAAACCGGCCCGGCTTAAGTCACAAACCTTAACAAAAAGAAAAACCAAGAGAATGTCACCCGAACTGGGTTCTCCTTTGAAAACTCAGCCTATACCTCCCGTCTCCTTGGCGCTTACAACGGGCTCGTCCTAAGCAGCTCCTTAGGCCGGGTTTATCCCTCCTGCCGCGCTGGCGACGTTTAGATTCAATATTACTAAATAAACCCTTCGAAATTAAGCTCTAATCCAGCGCTAAACCCCCGGGACGGGGCTCCCCGCGCTGGGTTCTTCCCTCCCCGGGGCACCGGGCTCGTTAAAACCCCCCGGGGAACGTGTAGTGACCCCGGGAACGGCGGTGAGAGGCTCCGCGGGGAGCGGCACCACAGGCCGCCCTACCCCCCCATCCCCCGGGGCCTCCCCGCCCGGTACCGGCCGCGCTGAGCTACGGAGCGGCCTGTTCCCCGGGCCCCTCCCCTCACCCACAGGCACCGCCGAGGCCTCCCTTACAGCGCCCCCGCCATGCCCGCCGGCCCGGCCCCCGCTGCGCTCTGGGGCGCCGCCCCGGGGGGAGTCGCGGCCTCCCCGTCACGGCCGGGCCAGGCCCGGCGCCGCCATGTTGGCTCCGTCCGCTCCGCTCCCCGCTCGCAAACGGCCGCGGCGGCTCACGGAGCGACGCAACATCCGGGGACGCGCCGCGGCCCCGCCCCTCGACGCGCAGGGCGCCCACGCCTACATCCGGGCTACACTCACCCTCCTCCGCCTTCACGCTCATTGGGAATGCTAAGGAACGCGGCGCCCTCTTGGATAAGGGCAGAAGGGCGGGCGCATCCGGGTCACCAACCGCCGGCTTCAGCGCCCTTCGGGAGCATTGCGGAGCGGCCGCCATGTTGGGGGAGGGCAAGCTGGCAAGGCCGCCATTTTGGGAGAGGGCAGGCGGGGTCCGCCGGGCGCGGCTTCGCGCCTGCTGAGGGGCATGAGAGGGCGCCGCCATCTTGAGTGAGGGCAGAGCGAACGGCGCTGAACCTGGGGGGCCTCTGGGTTTTGGGGGGGCTCCCTGAGGGCGGGAACATGTCCCTGACCCGCCGTGTGTGGTTTAATGGGAGCCAGACACTTTATTCCCTAAAAACGGTGTAAAATCCCGGGATTTCAGTCCCAGCCCACCACGCCGCTGAATTATTAATTATTAAATTAGCCATTAGATTAGCGATTTCTGCAAATTTCGATGCTCAGTTTGCTTCCAGAGACCAGAGGGGAGGAGAATGATGGAATTTCGCAATCCCAGTGAGCGATGTGAAGAGTCGGGTGTGCACGTGTAATCCTTGGCCATACATACATTTAATCCACATATAGAACATGTATAATCCCTGCCCTGTTTCCCCCCCATGACATGAACCATTTAACACATCTGGGGCTCAGTTTGGACCCGGGCTCCTCCCTGAGAAGGATTTGGAAAGCGGGGGCCCCATGGGGACAATGGGAGGCTCATGAGGACAAGGGGGGACCCCTGGGGACAAGGGAGGGGTCCTGGGACAAGAAGGGGGCCCTGGGAACAAGGGGGAACCCATGGGGACAATGGGAGACTCATGAGGACAAGGGGGGACCTGTTGGGACAAGAGGGGACCCTTGGGGACAAGAGGGGACCCTGGGGACAATGCGGGACCCCTGGGGACAATGGGGGGCGCTGGGGACAAGGGGTGACCTGTGGGGATAAGGGGGGGGCCCATGGGGACAATGGGAGACTCATGAGGACAAGGGGGGACCCCTGGGGACAAGGGGGGCGTCCTGGGACAAGAAGGGGGCCCTGGGAACAAGGCGGGACCCATGGGGACAATGGGAGACTCATGAGGACAAGGGGGGACCCTGGGGACAAGGGGGGCCCTGGGGACAAGGGGGGACACATGGGGACAAGAAGGGGGTCCTGGGGACAATGGGGGACCCATGCGGACAATGGGGTACTCATGAGGACAAGGGGGGGACCCATGGGGACAATGGGGTACTCATGAGGACAAGGGGGGGCCCTGGGGACAAGGGGGGGTCCCATGGGGACAAAGTGGGGACCCATGGGGACAAGGGGGTTGAGGGGGGGATCCCTGGGGGTCCCCTCCGGAGCGAGGGGTCCTTGTGGGGTCCCCCGTCCCCCGGAAAAGGCCCCTGGGCCCCGGGCTCGTCCCCGTCCCCATCCCCGGCAGATGGTGCCGGGCGGGTGCACCCGCACCCATGGAGGGGGGGGGACACCCGTGGACCTCGCCCCGGCCCTGCCCCCCCCTCCCCACCTTTGCACCTTCTGGGTGGGGAAACTGAGGCAGGGACGGGCCCGTCCCGGTGACCCGCGGGTTTCGGGGGGTGGGGGTGTCCCCCTCCGGCCCTATGTCACCAGGGCAGGTCTCACGCCTCCGCAACGCAATTAATACTAATTAGCCGGCACGCGCCGGGCGGGCGGCTCCGCCGGGGTGGGGGGGGGGGCGGGGCGGGGATGGAAGGTTCCCGGTGTTGGGGTCGGGGGGGTCCAGGGAGTGATGGGGGGCCTGGGGTAGGATGGGGGGGTCTGGGGGGGCTTCGGGGGTGCAGCCTGGGGACACAGTGGGGCAGGATGGGGGGGTCCGGAGCAACAACTCGGGGGGTCCTGGGGCAGGACGGGGGGGTCCAGGGGGGTCCGGAGTAGCATCCCGGAGGACAGTGGGGAGGGATGGGGGAGCTCGGGGGGGGTTCCTGGGGACAGTGGGGACGGGTGGGGGGGTGCGGGGCGGTCCGGAGCAGCAGCTCGAGGGGTCCGGGAAAGGATGGGGGGGTCCCGGGGGCAGCAGCTTGAGGGGTCTGGGGATGGATGGGGGACCCGGGGATGGATGGGGGGGTCCTAGGGGTCCCGTGTGCAGCAGGTCGGGGGGGGCCGGGGATGGATGGGGGGGTCCTAGGGGTCCCGTGTGCAGCAGGTCGAGGGGGCCGGGGATGGATGGGGGTGTCCTAGGGGTCTCGTGTGCAGCAGGTCGGGGGGGGCCGGGGATGGATGGAGGGGCCCGGGGTAGGATCCGGGGGTCCGGGGACGGATGGGGGGGGTCCTGGGGGTCCAGTTTTCAGCAGCTCGGGGGGTCCGGTGCCGGGAAGGGGTTAAGTCCGAAGCGCGGCCGGGCGGGGAGCGGGTGAGTCAGCGGGGCCGCCCCGGTGCCCCCCCCGGTGCCCCCCCGGGCCCGCCCCCGCCGTGCCTATCCCGGGCGGCGCCGCTCGCCGCCACTGCCCGCGCCGCGCCGGACCGGACCCGACCCGTGAGTAGCGGAGCGGGATGGATGGGGGGGGAATGATCCCTGCACCCCCTCCCTGAACCCCCGTATTGAGGCTGCAACATTGGGGGGATCCCATCTGTGCACCAGGGTCCCAACTCTGCACCCTGCTCGGGGGGGCTCCATCCTGCACCCCGGAACCCCCCTGGGTGGGGTCCCCCCAATCCTGACCCTCTGCTAGAGGGGGACCCCAATCCTGCCCGCCCCCCCCCTCCAGCAGGACTTCCGGGCTTCCCCCACCCCCCCCTAATTAAAGGGGGACCCCGCTTTGGAGGGGGACCCCGCAATGGGCACGTGTCCCCAGGGCCACCCAGCCCTTGAACATCCCCCCCCTAGAAGGTTTGGGGGTGCCTGTGGGGGGGCACATTCCCCCCACATGATGCCCCGCACCCCTGGGGACCCACATCCCGCCTGGGGGGGTCATAGCCCGCTTGGGGGACACCGGGGGGACACGGTGCTAAGCGGGGGGGGCTCAGCCCTTTGCCCCCCCCATCCCACGGTGGGGCCCCCAAGTTTTGGGAGGCGAAGCCGCGGGCTGGGCCAGTTCCTGTTTCAATGGCGGGCACTGGGGTGTGGCACCGGTGTCCCCAACGTGTCCCCAACCCTCCGACAGCCCATTGGGGGGGACACCGAGGTTGGGGGGGGGGGACACCGAGGTTTGGGAGGGGACACCGAGGTTGTGGGGGGGGCACCGAGATTTTGGGGGTTGTGACACTGCATGGGCAGTGGGGGACACATCGGTCCCACGGGACACACGTGTCCCCACGCTGCCATCACCCCACGTCCATGCCAGGCCCAGCCACCCCTCCCCAAAATACTGGGGGGGGGGAGGGGCTGATTTGGGGGTGTCACCTCCCACTTGGGGGGGGGGGGGGGGCTGATTTGGGGCTGCCCCCCCCCGGTGACCCCGCGGTCATGGGGAAACTGAGGCACAACGCACCCCACCCAGGGAGGAGACCGGGGGCTTTGCGCAACCCCCCCAGTGACTCACGGGGTTCCCCAGGGTGTCATAGCCGGGGGGGGGGGGGGACATGGGACACACCCACAGGACGTGTCCCCCCCCGGCCCCACCCGCGGCCATGAGCTGAGTCATTCCCGGTGGCTGGAAAACGCTCGTGTGTGTGATGAGTGCGCCAGGCTCAGCCCGGGGGGGGTGGGATGGGATGGGGGGGTCCCTGTGCCCCCCCCGCTGAGCTGTGCCCCCTCCGCAGCCCCCGCCATGCCGTCCCAGCTGGAACACGCCATGGAGACCCTGATGTTCACCTTCCACAAGTACGCGGGGGACAAGAACCACCTGAGCAAGGAGGATCTGCGGGCGCTCATGGACAAGGAGTTCCCGGGGTTCCTGGAGGTGGGGGGCCTATAGCACCCCAAAATCAACCCTATAGCACCCCAAGATCAGACCTTATAGCACCCCAGGGTCAGACCTTCTAGCACCCTGAGACCAACCCTATAGCACCCCAACATCAAGCCCTATAGCACCATGAAATCAGACCTTATAGCACCCTGAGACCAACCCTATAGCACCCCGAGATCAAGACCTATAGCACCATGGGATCAGACCTTATAGCACCCTGAGACCAACCCTATAGCACCCCAAATTCAGACCCTATTACACCCTGAGATCAGACCCAAAGCACCCTGATATCAGACACTGTAGCACCCCAAGTTCAGACCCTATGGCACCCCGAGACCAACCCTATAGCACCCCAGGATCAGACCCTATAGCACTCAAGTTCAGAGCCTGTAGCACCCCGAGACCAACACTATAGCACCCCAAGACAAACCCTATAGCACCCCAAACCCAGCCCTATAACACCGCAGTTCAGACCCTATAGCACCCCAGATGAGACCCTATAGTGCCCCAAGACCAGACCCCATAGCACCCCAAGATCAGCCCCTATATCCCACTGCTCAGACGGGACCCCCATTCCCCACAAGTGGGTGGGGTCCCTGACACAGGATGGGGATCCCCAAGGCAGGTGGGGGTCACTGACACGGGGGGGGTGGGGTCCCTGACATGGGTGGGGCCCCCAGCACAGGGTGGGGATCCCCAGCATGATGAGGTGTCCCTGACACAGGGGGTGGTGTCCCTGACACAAGATGGGGTCCCTGACATGGGGTGGGGTCCCCATCACGGGGTGTCACCCCCAAGGCGGGTGGTGTCCCTGACCCCCCCGTGTCCCCCAGAACCAGCGGGACCCGATGGCTCTGGAGCGGATCCTGCGGGACCTGGAGCAGGGACGGGACGGTCGCGTCACCTTCCAGGGCTTCTTCTCTCTGCTGGCCGGACTCACCATCGCCTGCAACGACTATTTCGTGCTGCACATGAAGCAGCACGGCCGCAAGTGACACCCGGGTGACAATACACCCTGGGGACACCCCCACCCTGGGGACAGCCCCCCTGGGGACACCCCTGACGCCCCCACCCCAATAAAGCTGTTTTGTATGACGCTGGAGCTGCCTTGTTTCTGGGGGTCACTGTCCCCACTGTCCCCGTCACCCCAAGGTCCCCATCACCCCCATGTCCCTCTCACCCCCGTGTCCCTGTCCCCCCCCACATCCCCATCACCCCAAGGTCCCCGTCCCCCCTCTGTGTCCCTGTCCCCCCCTCACATCCCCATCACCCCCATGTCCCCATCATCCCTGTATCCCTGTAACACCCAGGTCCCCATCACCTCCATCCCCCCATGTCCCTGTCACCCCAAGGTCCCCATCACACCAAGGTCCCCATCACCCCCTATTTGGCAGCCCCATTGCCCCCCAAGACTCACTATTTGGCAGCCCCATAGCCCCCCAAGGCTCACTATCTGGCAGCCCCATAGCATCCTATAGCTCACTATCTGGCAGCCCCATAGCCCCCCAAGGCTCACTATTTGGCAGCCCCATAGCCCCCTATAGCTCACTATCTGGCAGCCCCATAGCCCCCCAAGGCTCACTATTTGGCAGCCCCATAGCCCCCTATAGCTCACTATCTGGCAGCCCCATAGCCCCCCAAGGCTCACTATTTGGCAGCCCCATAGCCCCCTATAGCTCACTATGGGGGGCTATGGGGCTGCCAAATAGTGAGCTATCGGGGCCAATGGGGCTGCCAGATAGTGAGCCTTGGGGGGCAATGGGGCTGCCAGATAGTGAGCTATAAGGGGCAATGGGGCTGCCAGATAGTGGATATCGCTGTATAGGCACTTATGTGGGTCAGTAGGAGTCTATACCGTCCATAAGGGTCCATAGGGATCTATAGGGGCTGTGCGGGGCCCTATGTGGTCTATAGGGTCCCAGGGGGCGGGGCGGATCTGCTCGGGGAGCCGAGGAGGCTCCGCCCCTGGTGACGAATGGGCGTGACCGTTCAACGCCACGCCCCCGTGATGCAGTAGGAGGGGCCGCCCCTCAGGCCCCGTGACCCGGTGGGCGTTGCCGCGCTCAGGCCCCGCCCCGGTGGCGCTGTGGGCGTGGCCGCCCTCCTGCTCCGTCTCTCGGTCACCGTGTCCCGGACCCTGCGCGGCGCCGTGGGAACGGGGGGTACCCGCGGGGGGGTCAGGGGTCACTGGCAGAGGGGAAGCAGGGGTGGGGTGACCTCTGACCTCCACAGGAGGGTGGGGCCACCGGGAGGGGCGTCACTGCCCCACCCTTGGCTGGGAGTGACGTCACAGTGATTCCCCCCCATCCCGATGGCGTGACGTCAGCAGCGGTCCCAACGTGTGACATCATCACTGCCCTGCAGTGACCGGGTGTGACATCAGCAGTGACCTCACCGACCGAGTGTGGAATCATCACTGACCTCACCAACATCGCCAGTGACCTCACCGACCGGCCGTGACATCATCACTGACCTCACCGACCAACGTCACCACCATGTGGGGTGGCAGCCGGGCCCTGGGCCGGGCACTGGCCATGGGGGGGTGGCCCCATCCCCCCGCCCGGTGCTGTCCCCGCGTCCCCCCCGTGGGGCCGGAGCCCCCCCAGGACCTGTCACAGCCCAACGGCAGCTGGAGCGCGGCCATGCGGCAGCACCACCAGCGCCTGCTCGCCATGGCGGCCACCGGCACCTGGGTGCGGCTGCCGTCCTACCGCCGCTGCCACCGCCTCGCAGAGGGGACACCAGGGGACACGCCTGGGGACACACGGCTCTTCCCCCACGCCATCGACGGCGCCGGCGCCGGCTTTGAGATCGCCATGTTCCTCAACGCCGCCGAGCGCCGCGTCCTCTGCCTGTGCCAAACCGGCCCCTACCTGGAGGGACCCCCCGGGTGAGTGTCGCTGTCACTGTCACCTCTGTGTCCCCCTGCGCTGGTGCTCACGGTGTCCCCCCCACCCAGGATGACCCACGGCGGTGCCATTGCCACCATCATCGACAGCACCATGGGGGTCTGCGTGCTGAGGGTGGTCGGGAAGGTGATGACGGCCAACCTTAACATTGATTACCTGGCGTGAGTGTCCCCAGGGCTGGGGGGGTGTCCCCAGGGCTGGGGGGGACACAACGGCGACTTGAGCGGCTGTGTCCCCACAGCCCCGTCCCGTTGGGGACCGTGCTGCTGCTGGACGGCCGCATCGAGCGGATGGAGGGACGCAAGGTGTTCCTGTCCTGCCACGTCCGCGCCCCCGATGGTGACACGCTGCACGCCCGGGCCACCGGTGAGGACGGGGACACCCCTGGGGACACCCCACCGGAGGGACAGGCCGTGTGGGGGGTCGCACCCAGCCCGTCCTCCCCCTTCTGCAGGTCTCTTCATCCAGCTGGACCCCACCAAGCAGCAGGCACAGGAGAAGGGCGGTCGCCGGTGATTGTCCCCAGGTGTCCCCTCCGTGTGTCCCCTGTGCCTCAGTTTCCCCAGGCGGGGCCGGGGGGGACAAGATCATCAGAGCCGCTGCCACCACCTTGCATGTCCCTGCTGTGTCTGTGGGGCTCGGGGGGGACCCCGGGGCCAGGAGGGGAGGGGACACCGTGGCGGGGAGCGGGGACATACCATGGAGTCCTGGTGACACCGCGGGCACGCGGGAACCCCGGCATGGGGGGCGGGGCCACGTACGGGTTGTGGGCGGGGTCTCGTGGTGTGGGCGCGGCCACGGCAGCAAAAAAGGCGGGTGAGGGTTGGGCGGTGTGGGCGTGGCCACGGATGTGAGCGTGGTCTGTAACCTCTGTGGGCGTGGGCGGGGCGCTGGGCTGTGTGGGCGGGGTCTTGGGCTGTGTGGGCGGGGTCTTGGGTTTGTGGGCGGGGCCGGACGCCCCCCGGCGGGCAGCGCTGAGCCCGGCGTTGCATGGAGCGGGACTGGGGGGACACGGGGGACACGGGGGACGCGGGGGACGCGGGGGACACGGGACAGGACCGGGTGGCCTTGGGGCCCCCGGGGTCTGGGTGGTATCGCCAAAGCTGGACCTGAGTTTCCTGCATGATCTGGCAGAGCCTGGACCCCCATGGGCACTTGGGGGCATGGGGATCCCGTGGCTGCACCCCAAATCCGAGCACGTCGGGGTGCCGGAGGGTCCCATACATCGGGGTGCTGGGGGGTGCTGCAGCTGCACCCCAAAGCCGCGCATATCGGGGTACTGGGGTTCACACACATCGGGGTACTGAGGGATCCTGCGGCTGCACCCCAAATCTGGGCATGTCGGGATGCCTGGGGGTTTCACACATCGGGGTGCTGGGGGGTCCTGCGGCTGCACCCCAAAGCGGGGCATGTCGGGGTACCAGGGTGCCCCACACATCGGGGTGCTGGGGAGTCCTGCGGCTGCACCCCAAAGCTGGGCATGTCGGGGTGCTGAGGAGTCCTGTGGCTGCACCCCGAAGCGGGGCACGTTGGGGTGCTGGGGGGTCCCACACATTGGGCTGTTGGAGGGTCCCATGGGGCCGGGGGGTGTCAGACCCCTCCAGGGGTCCCGGGGCCGTGGTGCTGGTGCCTGCCCGGACTCCTGGGTCCCCACTCCGCTTCACCGGGGGTCACCGGGGTCACAGGGCGGGGGGGCACCCCCAGCCCGCCGGGTCCCCGCGCCGCCCCTCCGTGCCTCAGTTTCCCCCCCAGCTGCGCCGTGGAAAGTCGGAAATTTCCAGTGCGTGGGGCCGGGGGGGCAGGATGCCGGGGAGGGGGGGGGCAGGATGCCGGGGGGGCCCCTGCGCCCTTATAATGCTCGGCCGCGCCGCCCGCGCCGCCGCCGCCACCATGCGAGGTAGGACCTGGCACGGGGGCTGCGTGTGCGGGGGGACACGCGTGTGCGGGCGAGGGGGTGTGCGAGGCCAGGGGTACGTGTGTGCGGGGGTGTGGGAGCACACACAGGTGTGCACATGGGTGTGCAGGGGTGTGGGAGCACCCTGGGTGTGCACATGGGTGTGCAGGGGTTTGGGAGCACACATGGGTGTGCACACGCTTGTGCAGGGGCGTGGGAGCACATACGGGTGTGCACATGGGTGTGCAGGGGTGTGGGAGCACCCTGGGTGTGCACATGGGTGTGCAGGGGTGTGGGAGCACCCTGGGTGTGCACACGCATGTGCAAGGGTGCGGGAGCATCCTGGGCGTGCACACATATGTGGGAGCATCCTGGGGGTGCACACGCGTGTGCAGGGGTGCGGGAGCACGCACATGTGTGTGCAATCAGTGGGAGTGGACATAGACGTGTGCAGGCACGTTGGAGCCTGCAGGAGCGTGTGTGCGTGTGCAAGGGTTAGCGACCATATGCGTGCAAAGGTGGGGGCACACGGAGATCTGTGCACATCTGCACGCGTGTGTGAGCGTGTGTATGTGCGCACACGCGTGGGCACGGCTGTGTGCTCGTGTGGGGCGGCTGGAGCGTGTTGCACCGTGCGTGCGGCAGCATCACGCGTGTTCCAGAGCTCACGCGTGTCGAGGCGTGTGCAGGCGTGTTTTGGGGCACGCGCGCCACGAGGGTCGTGTAACCGCGTGTGCACGCACGACGGGGTCTGCGCACGCGTGTGGCGCGTGCTGCTCCGCGCGCACACGTGTTGCAGCGTGTTGCTGTGCTGATGACGCGTAGCTGCGTGCACACGCGTGTCACGGTGTGTAAACGTGTGGCGCAGCTCGTGCGGGTGTTGGACGTGGCTCCGGGCGTCTGTGCGCAGAGTGTGATGTACATGCGTGTCAGGGGTTGTGCACACGGGTTGTGGGGCTTGCACGCGCATCATGGGCTGTGCACGTGTGTTGTGGGGCTGTGCACACACGTCATGGGCTGTGCACACGCATCATGGGCTGTGCACACACGTCATGGGCTGTGCACACGTGTTGTGGGGCTGTGCACATGTGTTGTGGGGCTGTGCACATGTGTTGTGGGGCTGTGCATACACTTCATGGGCTGTGCACATGTGTTGTGGGGCTGTGCACACACGTCATGGGCTGTGCACACACGTCATGGGCTGTGCACATGTGTTGTGGGGCTGTGCACACGCATCATGGGCTGTGCACATGTGTTGTGGGGCTGTGCACACACGTCATGGGCTGTGCACATGTGTTGTGGGGCTGTGCACATGTGTTGTGGGGCTGTGCACACACGTCATGGGCTGTGCACATGTGTTATGGGGCTGTGCACACGCGTTGTGGGCTTGCACGCACATCACGGGCTGTGCACGCATGTCGTGGGTCTCGCACGCATGTTGCAGGACATGCAGGCATATTGTGGGCTGTCCACGCGTGTCGTGGGGCTCACACACGTCGTGGGCCGTCCACGCATGTTATGGGGCATGCACGCACGTTGCAGAGCTCGCACGCGTGTTGCACGTCTTGCACGCGTGTTCTGGCGTGTTGCCGCACGTCCCACGGTGCCGGGCAGCCCCGTTCCCCCCCCAGCTGTGTCTGCACGCTGGGGGTGCCCCCCAGCACCCATGGGTGCCCCTGCGCACCTGCGGCTCGGGCGCTCGCCCTTAGATGTGGTGGGGCCGGCAGCTGCGCGGGGCTGGCGCAGGTGACACCGGCGGGGACGTGGATGGGGACACGCAGGTGGCCCCGCTCCCGCGCCACCCCCACCCACAGCCCCCCCCCCAGCTCTGGGGAAACTGAGGCAGGGGTGGCAGCACCCCTGGGTGCCGGGCCAGGGTCCCCGGCGTGGCCCGGCGCGGTGGCCTGTGCCGTGACGTGTCACCCTGTGTCATGGCGTGTTTTGCCGTGACGCCGCAGCGGGGGGGCCAGGAGCACCCGGTTGTCCCCCCGCCCTTGGGTGGTGGGTGCTGATGGGTGCTGGGGGGTCCTCATGGGTGCTGGGGGGCGTTGGGTACCAGGGGGTGCTGGTGGGTACTGGGGTGTACTGGTGGGTGCTGGTGTGTACTGGTGTGTACTGGTGCATCCTGGTGGGTGCTGGTGAGGATGTTGGGTACCACCAGGTGCTGGTCGGGCTGACGGATACTGGTGTGTGCTGGTGGATGCTGGTGCATACTGGTGGAGGGTATCAGTGGGTACTGGGGGGTCTATTGGGTGCTGGTGAGGATTGGTGGGTACTGGTGGGGCTGGTGGGTACTGGTGGGGATGTTTGGTACTGGTGAGGATGTTTGGTACTGGTGGGTACTGGTCGGGCTGATGGGTACTGGCGGGTACTGGTGCATACTGGTGTGTGCTGGTGGGTCTGTTGGGTACTGGTGGGGCTGTTTGATACTGTTGGGTACTGGTGGGGCTGTTTGATACTGGTGTGTACTGGTGGGGCTGTTTGATACTGGTGTGTACTGGTGGGGCTGTTGGGTGCTGCTGCGTACTCGTGAGTACTGGTGCATCCTGGTGGGTGTTGGTCGGTGCTGGTGGATGCTGGTGCATACTGGGGGGCACCAGCAGGTACTGGGGGGTCTATCGGGTGCTGGTGGGGGCTGGTGAGGACCCGTGGGTACCGCTGGGGCTGTCTGGTGCTGATGCATACTGGTGTGTACTGGTGGGGCTGTTTGGTGCTGATGCATACCGATGTGTACTGGTGCATCCCGGTGGGGCTGTCGGGTACCACTGGGTGCTGGAGGAGCCGGGGGGTGCCGGGGGGTGCCGGGGGTGCCCGCGTTGCTGCCATTGGGTGCAGGGGGAGCTGCGGGGCTGGCGAGACCTCGCCGACCTCTGCCCGCCGGTTCCCGGCAGGAGCAGCACCCGAAAGCGGCGCTTCCTGGCAGCCGCCGGCGCCGCCGCCGTTGACTAATGCGGCTGCCGGGGGGGCGCTGAGTCAACGCCCCGAATTCCCAGGGCCCCCCCCCTTTGCCGGCGCCGCCGCGGGGGTCCCCGGTGCCCGGTGCCGGATGCGCGGGCGGCCGCCGGGGCCCAAACTGGGGCAGGTGGAAAAAGCCGACGAAGCGGATTCGGGCGCGGGAGGAAGAGCTGCGGGCGCGTGTGCACGCGTGTGCACGCGTGTGCGGGCGTGAAGGAGCGGCTGCCGCGGGCACGGGCGTGTGCTGGTGTGCCAGAGCGTGTGCTGGTGTGCCAGAGCGTGGACGGGTGTGCCAGAGCGTGTTTTGGCGTGTGCAAGCACACGCGGGCACGTCCCAGCCAGTCTGAGCATCCCCAAGCGTGCAAGAGGGAGTGTGAGCGCACAAGCAAACAGGAGCGTGCACAAGCATGTGTGAGTGTGTGCAGGCGCACACAGCCGTGCACAAGCGTCTGTGAGTGTGCCCAGGCATGTGTCACCCCCCCCGTGTCACCAACCCCGTGCATGTGGGTGTGCACAACGTGCAAGCGCCCGGCCCCCCGGCTCTGATGTCTCCTCTGGCTCTGCTGTGTCCCCCCCCTGCTCCGGTGTCTGTTGTGTCCCCCCCCATCTCCAATGTCCCCTCTGGCTCTGTCATGTCCCCCCCCAGCTCCAGTGTCTGCTGTGTCCCCCCCCAGCCTTGGTGTCCCCTCTGGCTCTGCCGTGTCCCCCCCATCTCCAGTGTCTATTGTGTCCCCCCCACTCCAGTGTCCCCTCTGGCTCTGCCGTGTCCCCCCCCCATCTCCAGTGTCTATTATGTCCCCCCCATCTCCAGTGTCTATTGTGTCCCCCTCACTCCAGTGTCCCCTCTAGCTCTGCCGTGTCCCCCCCATCTCCAGTGTCTATTATGTCCCCCCAAACTCCAGTGTCTATTATGTCCCCCCCATCTCCAGTGTCTATTGTGTCCCCCCCACTCCAGTGTCCCCTCTGGCTCTGCCCCCCATCTCCAGTGTCTATTATGTCCCCCCCATCTCCAGTGTCTATTGTGTCCCCCCCACTCCAGTGTCCCCTCTAGCTCTGCCGTGTCCCCCCCATCTCCAGTGTCTATTATGTCCCCCCAAACTCCAGTGTCTATTATGTCCCCCCCATCTCCAGTGTCTGTTGTGTCCCCCCCACTCCAGTGTCCCCTCTGGCTCTGCCGTGTCCCCCCAGCTCAGCCATTCCCCCACTCTGGTGTCGCCCCACATCCCCATCCCCAGTGTCCCCATCCTCGGTGTCCCCCACCCCATGACCGCACCCCGTGTCCCCCTTGCCACCCGGCAGGCGCAGCAGTGTCACACCGGTGCCACGCTGGTGCCATGGCGGTGTCACCGCTGTGCCGGGCCGTGCCGGGGCGGCGGGCGCCTTCCTGCGAGGTGGGGCCGTGTCCCAGTTGTGGCTTCGCCGGCGCTCGCTGCCGCTGTGGTTTTGGTGGCGTCCGGCTGGGCCCACCCTGGGGACACCCGGGGGGACCCTGAGCCCCGAGGGGGACGTTGGAGCACATGGGTGGCACAGAGTCCGTGGGGACCATGGGGACATGTGAGCCTGTTGGTGGCATCTGGGGCCATAGGGGACAGCGATGCCCATAGGGACACATCAGCCCACGGGGTGCTGGTGACAACGCAGGTGGTCCCAGAGGGGACATGGGGTCCCCACACGGGGTGACACAGGAACCTTGGGAGGGACATGGGAGCCCGGGGGGTGACATGTGAGGACATGGGGGACGTGAGTCTGCAGGGGACACGTGAGGCCCTGTGGGGACACGTGAGCCCATGGGGGACACACAGTCCCATAGGGGACATGTAAACCCATAGAGGACACGTGAGGCCATAGGGGACACACAGTCTTATAGGGGACATGTGAGCCCATAGGGGACACATGGATCCACAAAGAACATGTGAGCCCACAGGGGACGCATGAGCCCATAGGGGACACCCAGTCCTATAGGGGACACGTGCGCCCATAGGGGACACGTGAGGCCATAGGGGACACATAGTCCTATAGGGGACACGTGAACCCATAGGAGACACACGGTCCTATAGGGGACATGTGAACCCATAGGGGCCACATGGTCCTATAGGGAACGTGTGAGCCCATAGAGGACACGTGAGACCGTAGGGGACACACAGTCCTATAGGGAACATGTGAACCCATAGGGGACACGCAGTCCTATAGGGGACATGTGAGCCCAGAGGTGCCATATGAGCCCATAGGGGACACGTGAGGCCGTAGGTGCCACATGAGCCCACAGGGGACATGTGAGCCCATAGGGGACATGTGACATGTGAGCCCACAGGGTACACCCAGTCCTATAGGGGACACGTGACCCCACAGAGGACACGAGGCCACAGGGGACACATGGCCCTATAGGGGACCCGTGAGCCCGGGGTGAGCCTGTGATGCTGCAGGTGACACACATGTCCCTGGGGACCCCTGGGGTCCCCACGCTGTCCCCCCCCAGCCCACATTGAGGTGATCCCCTGCAAGATCTGCGGGGACAAATCCTCGGGGATCCACTACGGGGTCATCACCTGCGAGGGCTGCAAGGTGCTGGGGGGCTCTGGGGGTGCCGGGGGGCTCTGGGGGGATACTGGGGGATGCTGGGGGGGCTCTGGGGGTGCTGGGGAGCTCTGGGGGGGTACTGCGGGATTCTGGGGGTACTGGGGAGCTCTGGGGGTGCTGGGGAGCTCTGGGGGTATACTGGGGGATGCCGTGGGGCTCTGGGGGTGCTGGGGAGCTCTGGGGGTGCTGGAGGGCTCTAGGGAGATACTGGGGGATTCTGGAGGGCTCTGGGGATACTGGGGAGCTCTGGGGGTGCTGGGGGGCTCTGGGGGTGCCGGGGGGCTCTGGGGGTGCTGGGGGGCTCTGGGGGTTCTGGGGGTCACTGGGGACACTGGGAGGTTCTGGGGGGCACTGGGGACACTGGGAGGCACTGGAGGATTCTGGGGGGCTCCTGGGAGATACTGGGGATACTGGGGGGGTGCTGGGGGTACCAAGGGGTTCTGAGAGGCCCTGGGGGGTTCCAGTGCTCTGGGAGTTGGGGTGTCAGGGGGTTCTGGGGGGCACTGGAGGTTCTGGGGGGCACTGGGGGTTCTGGGGGCACTGGGGGGGCTCTGGGGGCTCTGGGGGTGCCGGTGACCCCCTCGCAGGGCTTTTTCCGGCGCAGCCAGCAGAGCCGCCCGCGCTTCACCTGCTCGCGGCAGCAGAACTGCCCCATCGACCGCGCCAGCCGCAACCGCTGCCAGCACTGCCGCCTGCAGAAGTGCCTGCGCCTCGGCATGTCCCGCGACGGTGCGTCACCCGCCCGGTGTACCCAAACCCAACCGGCACCCCAAACCCGGCTGTACCCCCAAACCCCAACCGGCACCCCCAAACCCGGCTGTACCCCCAAACCCTCAACCGGCACCCCCAAACCCCAACCGGCACCCCCCAAACCCTGCTGTAGCCCCAGACCCCCAACCGGCACCCCCAAACCCCAACCGGCACCCTCAAAGCCGAGTGTACCCCCAAACGCCCAACCGGCACCCCCAAAGCCTGCTGTACTCCCAAACCCCCAACCGGCACCCCCCCAAACCCGGGTGCACCCCCAAAGCGGGGTGCACCCCCCTCCCCAAACCCAGGTGCACCCCAACCCCAGACCTGGGGGTGCACCCCCCTCCCCAAACCCAGGTGCACCCCAACCCCAGACCTTGGTGCACCCCCAAACCCGGGTGCACCCCCCTCCCCAAACCCAGGTGCACCCCAACCCCAGACCTGGGGGTGCACCCCCCTCCCCAAACCCAGGTGCACCCCAACCCCAGACCTTGGTGCTACCCCAGACCTGGGTGCACCCTGTCCCCAAACCTGGGTGCACCCCCAAACCCGGATGCACCCCCCTCCCCAAACGCAGGTGCACCCCAAGCCCAGACCTGGCTGCACCCCCCCCCCAAACCCGGGTGCACCCCGACCCAGCCCCATGCTCACCCCGTCCCCTCCCGCCCGTCCCCCCCGGGGCTGTGGCCGCTTGGGGACACGGGACGTCCCGGGGGGGCCCCAGTGTCCCCGGGGAGGAAGCGCCGGGGCGGGGGCCACACGCGTGGGGCCGGAAAGCCCCGCTTGCCACCGCTATGTAGGTCGCGGGGAGCCCGTCCCACGAGTGGGGCCGTCCCACGCGTGTGACACACGTGTCCCCGGTGCCAGCAACTGTCCCCGGTGTCACCAACTGTCCCCGCAGCCGTCAAGTTCGGCCGCATGTCCAAGAAGCAGCGGGACCGGCTGCACGCCGAGGTGCAGCAGCAGCTGCAGCAGCGGGTGGCCGAGGGGACAGCTGGTGTCACTGCGGGGGTGACGGGGACACGGGGACACCCGCTGACCCCCAGCAGCACCCCGGGGTGCCCCGGCACCCACCACGGTGGGACGGACGAAAGGACGGGGCCTGCGGTGCAGCCGGAGGGGACAAGGCGGGGTCTGGATGGGGACAGGGACGGGGATGGGGACAGTCCCCACTTCTACCCACACCCCGGTGCCAGCAGCGTCCTGGAGTCACCTGTGTCCTCTGAGATCGGTGAGTGATGGGTGACATGTCACCCGTGGGTGCTGGGGGTGGTGGCACCTGGTTCTGTCACCTGTGGGTGCTGGGTGGTGGCACCTGGCTCTGTCACCCATAGGCGGTGGCACCTGGATCCGCCACCCATAGGTGCTGCATGGTGGCACCTGGCTCTGTCACCCATGGGTGGTGGCACCTGGATCTGCCACGCATAGGTGCTTCATGGTGGCACCTGGGTCTGTCACCCATAGGTGCCGCATGGTGGCACCTGGGTCTGTCACCCATAGGTGCTCAGTGCTGGTGGCATTGGCTCTGTCACCTGTGGGTGCTGGGTGGTGGCACCTGGCTCTGTCACCCATAGCTGGTGGCACCTGGGTCTGTCACCTGTGGGTGCTGGGTGGTGGCACTTGGCTCTGTCACCCATGGGTGGTGGCACCTGGATCCATCCCCCGTGGGTGCTGGGTGGTGGCACCTGGCTCTGTCACCCATGGGTGCTGTGTGGCGGTGGGTCCTTACCCGTTGTCCCCACGGCCTCGGCCCACCCGCCGCGTCCCCGTGTCCCCGTGTCCCCGCAGAGCAGCTGACGCAGAACGTGCTGGCGTCGCACCGCGCCACGTGCCAGCTGGGCGCCGAGGAGCTGCGGCTGCGCCGCGGCGACACCTTCACCCGCGACGAGGTCAGCGCCTACCAGCGGCAGGTGAGGCGGGCGCCGGGAGGGGACCGGGGTGTCCCCAGAGGCCGTGGGGACACGGTGGGGACACGATGGGGACACGGGGGTCGCGCAGCCGGCGGCGGAGATGTGGCAGCGCTGCGCCGGGCGCATCACCGAGGCCGTGCAGCACGTGGTGGAGTTCGCCAAGCGCCTGCGCGGCTTCATGGAGCTGAGCCAGCACGACCAGATCGTCCTGCTCAAGGCGGGTATGGCCTGTCCCCAAGCTGGGGACGTCACCGTATCCCTGTGCCCAACCCCAGGGTCACCACTGCGTCCCTGTCCCCAAGCTGGGGACATCACCGCGTCCCTGTGCCCAAGCCCAGGGTCACCACTGCGTCCCTGTCCCCAACCTGTGGATATCACGGTGTCCCTGTCCCCAATCTGGGGCCACCACCGCATCCCCGTCCCCATCCCCACAGTCCCTTCTGCCTCCATCTCCCCAGCCCTGGTGTCCCCAGGGGCCACTCCAGCCCCATTGGGGAGGTGACAGTCCCATGGGTCCCACCGGGGAGGTGACAGTCCCCAGGGGCCGCTCCAGCCCCATTGCGGAGGTGACAGTCCCCAAGGGGCCACTCCAACCTCACTGGGGAGGTGACAGTCCCATGGGTCCCACTGGGGAGGTGACAGTCCCCAAGGGGCCACTCCAACCTCACTGGGGAGGCAACAGTCCCATGGGTCCCACCCGGGAGGTGACAGTGCCCAGTGCTGGTGCCGCGGGGGCACCATCCCACCCCCACGCAGCGTCACCGCGTGTCCCCGGTGCCACCCCCGTGTCCCCGCGGCGGCGGCAGGTGCCATGGAGGTGGTGCTGGTGCGCATGTGCCGAGCCTTCGACGCCGAGACCCGCACCGTGTTCTTCGAGGGCAAGTACGCCGGCGCCGAGCTCTTCCGAGCCCTGGGTAGGGCTGGGGACACGGGGGGGACACAGGGGACACGGGGAGGGGACACAGGGTGACCAGGGCTCCCCCCAGGCTGCCACGAGCTGGTCGGCTCCATCTTCGACTTCGCCCAGAGCCTC
Source organism: Streptopelia decaocto (assembly GCF_964273445.1). NCBI lineage: Eukaryota > Metazoa > Chordata > Aves > Columbiformes > Columbidae > Streptopelia > Streptopelia decaocto. The sequence continues at coordinate 1,679,133 of NC_138681.1, forward strand.
AGCGCGCTGCGCTTCTCGGAGAGCGAGGTGGCCTTCGTCAGCGCCCTCGTCCTCGTCAACGCCAGTGAGGGACCCCCGGGCCTCAGTTTCCAGTGGCCCTGTCCCCACGTGGTGGCCCTGTCCCTATCCCCAGTATCCATGTCCCCATGTAGGGTGTCTCTGTCCTCACACAGTGTCCCTGTCCCCATGCGATGTCCCTGTCCCACGCGATGTCCCTGTCCCACGTGGTGTCCCTGTCCACACGTGGTGTCCCTGTCCCTGTCCCCAGTATCCATGTCCCCATGTAGGGTTTCCCTGTCCCCACACGGTGTCCCTGTCCCCACACGGTATGCCTGTCCCTGTCCCCACACGATGTCCCTGTCACCACACAGTGTCCCTGTCCCACGTGGTGTCCCTGTCCCCACGGTGTCCCTGTCCCCAGTATCCCTGTCCCCATGTAGTGTTTCCCTGTCCCCACACGGTGTCCCTGTCCCACATGGTATCCCTGTCCCTGTCCCCACACAGTGTCCCTGTCCCACGTGGTGTCCCCATCCCTGTCCCCACGCAATGCCCCTGTCCCACGCGGTGTCCCTGTCCCTGCCCCACGCGGTGTCCCTGTTCCCATGCGATGTCTGTCCCTGTGCCTGTCCCACACGGTGTCCCTGTCCCCATGCGATGTCTCTGTCCCTGTCCCTGTCCCTGTCCCCACACAGTGTCCCTGTCCCCACACGGTGTCCCTGTCCCCATGTGAAGTCTCTGTCCCCGTCCCTGTCCCCACGCGGTGTCCCTGTCCCCATGCGATGTCTCTGTCCCTGTCCCTATCCCTGTCCCCACACAGTGTCCCTGTCCCCACGCGGTGTCCCTGTCCCCAGGCCGGCCGTGGCTGCAGGAGCAGGGGAAGGTGGCCCGGCTGCAGGGACATCTGGACGTCGCCTTCCGGCTGCTGCTGCGCCGGACGCAGCGCGAGGGGCTGCTGGCCAGGGTGGGCATTGTCACCCGTGTCCCCGTCTGCGTGACACGTGTGTCCCCTCCATGAGTGACATGCGTGTCCCTTCTCTCCGTGTGTGTTACATGTGTGTCCCTTCCACGCACGCAACGCGTGTCCCCTTTGTGTGCGTGTGTCACCATCTCCTTGGCGTGCGTGGTGCGTGTCCCTGCGTGGTGTTGCGTGACAAGCGTGTGCACGGTGCGTGTCCCCTGCGTGTGGCAGCGTGTGACAGGCGTGTCCCCAGCAGTTGCCGCCACGGGGGCGGCTGCGGGCGCTGTGCTGGCAGCACATACAGCAGCTGGGGACGTTCCTGCGCCAGCACCCCGGGGTGCCCCCCGCCGCCTTCCCCCCGCTCTACCGCGAGCTCTTCGCCCCCGACGTCGACACCGGTGCCACACGCTGACCCCCCGGACGCCTGGGTCCTCACCCTGACACCCCCCTGCCTACTGCTCACCTGTGGCTGGGGACAGGGGGGTGGCACCCATGGGTGCTCCCGTGGCTGGGAGCACCCGGAGGGGTCTGGCACCTAGTGATGGTCTGTCACCTGGTGACACTGTCACCCAACGGGGCTTTGTCACCTGGTGATGCTCTGTCACATGAGGAGGATCTGTCGCCCGGGGGTCCCCATCACCTGGGGGTGTCCCCTCCCTTGGGGACGATGCCTCACCCACGGGGGGCGCCCCGGCACTGGGGGTGCCCCAACCCCGTTCTGAGTGGAATAAAGGTGTTTTGGGGAATGGTGTGTCCGTGGGCTTCGTCACGGTAGGAACAGCGGCGTGGGGGGGACACCGGGTGACAGTGGGTGGCCCGGGGTGGCGGGGTGACACGGGTGACACCGAGTGGCCCCGTCCCACCTCCCGGGACCCCACGGCCACGCCACGCGGGGCGTTACGGGCCGCCCCGTCCCTCCGGCTCTACGGGACCCTGCGCCTGTCACTCACGGCTCAGGGCGGGGCCGAGCCGCTCTGCTGCTCGCTGATTGGCTCTAGCCGTCCTCCGCTCTCAGCCGATTAGTCGCTTTATTCCCAGGCCGGCTCTTTGCCCCGCCCCGTGTCCCCTCTCGTCCCTCCTCCTCTCGCTGATTGGCCACCTCGACTTCGGCGCTGATTGGTGGGAGGGGGAGGAGCGGCGCTCTGGTTGGAGGGCGGTGGAAGGGGGCGGGGCCGGCGGCGGGCGGGCGCGTGAGGCGGCGGCGGCGCGACGGGCGCGGAGCTGCGGGACGAGGCCGGGCCGGGTCCGAGGGGTCCGGGCCGGGGTCCCGCAGGTACCGCGGGGCCGGTCCTCACCGGTAACGGCGCCGGTTCCTTAGCCCGCGGGTGCCATGGCGGCGGAGCGGGGACACTGGAGCAGCCTGACAGCGCTGCAGAAAACCGCCCTGGTGCTGGGGATCCCGGCCGGGGCCACCGTCCTCTACATCCTGTACCGGCGGTACCGGGAGAGCCGAGGTGGGTGGCGCAGCCCCCATGTCCCTCCCGGGCCCCCGTGTCCTTTCCAGGCCACCCCGCATCCCCCTTTACGTTCAGCAGAGCCGAGGTGCTCAGGTCCCCACCTGGGTCCCCGTTTGGTTCCCTCCGGGTCCCGTGTCTCCCCCCCGTCCCGGGTCCCCCTTTGGTTCCCTCAGGGTCCCGTGTCCCCCCCGCCCCGGGTCCCCCTTGGGATCCCTCAGGGTCCCGTGTCCCACCCGCCCCGGGTCCCCCTTTGGTTCACTCCGGTTCCCGGGTCCCCCCCGTCCCGGGTCCCCCTTTGGTTCACTCCGGGTCCCGTGTCCCCCCCATCCTGGGTCCCCCTTTGGTTCCCTCAGGGTCCCGTGTCCCCCCCGTCCCGGGTCCCCCTTTGGTTCTCTCCAGTTCCCATGTCCCCCTCTCCTGGGTCCCCCTTTGGTTCCCTCAGGGTCCCCTTTGCATTCCCCCCAGGGTCCCTTTAGGGTCCCCCCTGGGTCACTTCAGGGTCCCCCCGTGCTCCCTCCCCAGTCCCGGGGCAGCTTCTGGAGCAGCTTTACCCATTTACCGTTTCACCGGGGCTGTTTCTGCCTCCCCCCGGTGCCTCACGCCCCTACGGTCCCACAGAGGAGAGACTGACGTTTGTGGGGGACAAGGAGCTGGAGATCGAGATGCGGGTGCCTCGGGCGGCCATGAAATCCATCATCGGGCGGAAAGGAGCCACCATCAAAAAGGTGAGGGACACCGGGGGGGCCGAGCTCACCGGGACCCCCGGTAAACGGCTCATCCTCCGCTTCCCGCTGCCCGCAGCTGAGCCAGGAGACCGGTGCCCGCATCACGGTGGAGGAAGAGGAGGGTGAGGAGGAGACGGTGCTGCTCATCGCGGGCTCTCCCGCCCAGGTGTGCCGCGCCAAAGCCGCCGTGCACCGCATCGTGACGGAGAGCGCGCCGGTGACCGAGCAGCTCTGCGTGCCCTACCGCGCCGTGGGACGGATCATCGGTACCTCACCCCCCCGCGGGGGTCGCAAACGGACCCGCTTGGTGGCAGAATTGCTGCTGAAAGCGCCGGGGTGGGGTGGGAGGGTGGTGCTGCCTCCTGCTCTGTATCCATGGGGACCCCAGTTACCCCACCAGGGGCCCTCCCGGATGCCTGGGTCCTCCCCAGGATGCCTGGGTCCACTTGGGTTGGGGGCACCTCAGATGTCTGGATCCCCTGTGTCAGCCCCTAGGGGACCCAGGCATCCGGGCCCCCCCACTTTCCCCCCACAAAGGATACAATTTTGGGGACCTACCCCCCCCCAACTCCCTGACGCCCCCCCCCCATGCCCTGACCACCTGGGGGTACTCAGATGTCTGGACCCCCCACTTTCCCCCCATGAAGGGCACAATTTTGGGGACCTGACCCCCTGGGGGGACCCAGGTGTCTGGGCACAGCTGGCCCCCATCCATGCCTAATTAGGGCTCATTAATGGCAGCTGCTAATGAGTGTCACGCTGACACCTGGAGAGGGGTGGGACCTGAATCCCTGCGTGCCCTACTGATCCCCATTCCCCCCACAAGAGAACCCAGGCGTCCGGGGAAAGAAATGAGAGAAACCCCCCGATTTCCTTCATGTATTTTAATTAATCCGATTGCGTCCCGCAGGCCGGGGGGGCGAGACGGTGCGCGGCATCTGCCGCAGCTCGGGGGCCCGCGTGCTCTGCGAGCGCGAGGCCGACGCCGGCCCGGGCCCCATCAGGGTCGTGCAGCTCTCGGGGACACGCGCGGAGGTGGCGGCCGCCAAGGTGAGCGGGACCCCGAGGCCCCGGGGGGTGTCCCGGCGCCCCCAGCCCACCGCTCGCCTCTTGCACCCCACCAGAAACTCATCCTGGAGAAGCTGACGGAGGACGTCGCTTTCCACAAGGAGCTGGTGGTGGGCACCATGCGCTGCCCAAACAAACAGCCCCTGGGCCGCCGGCGGGACCGGGAGCCGCTGCCTGATGGGGAGGAGGAGGATGAAGGGGCCACGTCCTGGGCTGAAGGCTCCGAACTGCACCAGGATGAGGATGAGGAGCTGGAGGTGCCGAAATTTGAGGGTAAGAGAAAGCATTTGCTTTGTTGCGGTGAAATGTAACCAGGGGACAAGCGGAGGGTTGGGGACGCTTGAGTGGTGCTGGGTCACCCCGGGCTGCTTGTGGCTTTGTCCCCCTCCTCGTGCCCCGGGTGTTGCCGTTACCGGGCGGGACGGCTCAGCCGGAGCTGTTTGTCCTCTAGTCGCCCCGAGTGGTGTCTCCATCAGCGGGATGGGGATTTGGGGCTCCCTGGGCCACCCCCCCAGCTCTCACCACCCCCCCTGCAGTTCCCAGCCCCGATTTGGGCCCCGTGCCCCCCGAGCCCCTGCAGGTTTTTGTCTCGGCGGCCGAAAGCCCCGCGCGGTTCTGGGTGCAGCTGGTGGGGCGGCGCAACCTGCGGCTGGAGCGGCTCCGCGCCGACATGCGCCGGCACTACCGGAGCGGCGGCCGCGCGGTGAGATCCCCGGGGCGCCGTCCCCGTCCCCCCCTGCTCCCCGCAGCCGTCACGGGGGTGTCACCTGCTCTGTCCCCCCCCCCCGCCCAGGCTGAGCTTTTGACGGTCCAAGCCGGGGACATCGTGGCCGCTCCGTCCCCGGACGGCGGCGAGTGGCACCGGGCACGTGTGCTGGGCGCGCGGGGGGACGGCAGCGTGGGGCTGCACTACGTGGATTTTGGGGACAACGGGGACGCCCCCCCTGAGGCGCTGCGGGCCCTGCGGTGAGCGCGGGTGGCACCGGGGGGGTGGGGACAGCGGTTTGGTGTCCCCAGGGCAGGCTGGCGGTGGGGAGGGGGCTCACAGCTGCAGAACAAGGTGGGGAATTCGGTGTTTGGGGGGCCAAGGGCGACTGTGTCACCACATCACCGCGCCCTCTGTCCCCACCAGGAGTGACTTCCTCAGCCTGCCCTTCCAAGCCATCGAGTGCAGCCTGGCCGGGATCAAGCCTGCTGGTGAGTTAGGGGGGCTAGATCTTTGTGTCCCCTCCCGGGGGTTGACACCCAATGTCCCTCCCCCGGGGGGGGTGTCACCTCATGTCTCCCACATTTGAATGGGGCATCAGGGGGTCCCGTCCTTCCCTGGGGATGTTCAGACCCCCAGGGATGCAGCCCAGTGACCCCGCGGCGTGTGTCCCCGTCCCCTTGGGGGTCCCGTTGTCCCCCCGGCAGGTGACATGTGGGACGAGGCGGCGCTGGCCGCGTTCCGGTGCCTGACGCACTGCGCCCGCTGGACGCCGGTGCTGGCCACCGTCACCAGTTACTCCCAGTCCGGGCTCGGCCCCCGGCCCAGCGTGCAGCTCTTCGGGCTCCACCACACCCAGGTGACCCCAGCGTCCCCGTGTCCCTTCCCCATGTCCCCGTGACCCCCCCGTTACCCTCTCTGCTCCCGCAGAGCCTGGATGTGGCCATGGAGCTGGTGCGGTTGGGCCACGCTGTGCCCTGTCCTCAAGAGGGGCCGGGGGGGGACGGGCCCCCCCGGCCGGTACCGGGAGCCTCGGTGGAGACACCGGTGAGTGGAGATGGGCTGGGGAGGGTGGACGAGGCTCTGGTGTCACCACGGTGTCACCCAGGTGTCACCACCCCGCTGTCACCGTGCAGGAGCCCGTCACCGCCGCCTCCCTCGAGAGCCTCTTGGAGCCACAGCACAGCCCCAGCGAGACCCCCCGCACCCCATCCTGCCTCAGCCTGTCCGGTAAGCACCGGCACCGGCTGGGAACGGCCCCGGTGACACCGGTACCGTGTCCCCAGCCACCCCTTTTCATGCTGTCTCTCTACAGATGGTGCGTCCAGCGGCAGCGAGGATGGTGATGGTGTCGTGACAGACATGAGGTCATCGTGACGCCCCCATTACCGGCCCGGTCTCCTCTGGAGCTCCCGGTCTCCCCTGTTCGCCCCGGTTGCGGTTGGTTTGGTTTTGCGGCGAAGGGAAAAGAACCGCTTTGTTGTTAATAAAATTGAAGGTTTTGGAGCTCCCGCTTGTTCCGGCTGTCATATTTCCTCTGTGTTTTGAGGGGGTGACCCCGGGGGGAATGCGGGGCACCGCTCTGGTGGGGTAACGGGGAACACCGGGCGCAGGCGCGCAGCAGGGCAGCCCCCGGTGGGGTCCTCGGGCGCCGGTGCATGGCGCCGCGGTGTGGTTGTGCGCAGGCGCACTCAGTTGTGTGCGCAGGCGCGCTGCGGGGCAGCCCCGCGGGGTCCTCGGCGGTCCCGGGAGCGGGGCGGTCATGCTGGGCCCGGGAGCGGCGGGCGGCGCCGCGATCGTGGTGCGGGCGGCCAGCCGGGCCCTGAGCCTCAGCCACGGCCGGGTGAGCCCCGGGGGGACCGCGGACAGCGTTTGGGCGCCGGGTGGGGGGTGTCCGTGAGGGAAACGGCGGGGGCGGGAGCATCCGTGAGGTGACCGGGGGGGTGCGGGAGTCTCCGTGAGGTGACCGGGGGGTCTGCACAGGGGCCTTGGGGCAGCTGGTGGTCGGGTGGAGGCAACCGAGGGGGGGTTCCGGGACTCACCCCCGGGAGCCCCCGGTTCGGCCGGTCCCGGGGGTGTGCGTGTCCCGGTGCCCCGGTCTGAGCGCGCTCCCCGGGCAGGGCACGGTGGTGGTGGAGCGCTGGTGGCAGGTGCCGCTCAGCAAGGAGGGCCGGCCCCCCCGCCTGTACCACCGGCGGCACCGCGTCTACCGGCTGCTGGAGGACACGAAGCACCGGCCGCGGGGGCAGCTGGAGCTGCTGCTCACCCAGCCCGTGGAGGGTACGGGCCCGCCCCGCTGCCCCGTTATACCCCACCCCCCCGTTAGGTCCCGTTTCTGTCCCATTTCTGTCCCATTTCCCCCCTGTTATCTCCCATTTCTGTCCCATTCCCTCCCCATTATGTCCCGTTTCTGTCCCATTTCTGTCCCGTTTCCCCCCGTTATCTCCCATTCTCTCCCCATTGTGTCTCATTTCTGTCCCATTTCTATCCCGTTTCTGACCTATTTCCCCCGTTATCTCCCGTTTCTGTCCCATTTCCCCCCATTATGTCCCATTTCTGTCCCATTTCCCCCTTGTTATCTCCCATTCGCTCCCCATTGTGTCCCGTTTCTGTCCCATTTCTATCCCGTTTCTGACCTGTTTCCCCCATTATCTCCCATTTCTGTCCCGTTCCCTCCCCATTGTGTCCCGTTTCTGTCCCGTTTCTGACCTGTTTCCCCCGTTATCTCCCATTTCTGTCCCATTCTCTCCCCATTGTGTCCTGTTTCTGTCCCATTTCTATCCCGTTTCTGACCTGTTTCCCCCATTATCTCCCATTTCTGTCCCATTTCCCCCCATTATGTCCCATTTCTGTCCCATTTCCCCCCTGTTATCTCCCATTTCTGTCCCATTCCCTCCCCATTCTGTCCCGTTTCTGTCCCGTTTCTGACCTGTTTCCCCCGTTATCTCCCATTTTTGTCCCATTTCTCCCCATTATGTCCCAATTCTGTCCCATTTTTGTCCCTTTTCCCTCCCTTTATATCCCGTTTCTGTCCCATTTCCCCACTGTGTCCTGTTTCCCTGCCCGTTATGTCCCATTTCTGTCCCATTTCCCCCCTGTTATCTCCCATTGTGTCTCGTTTCTGCCCCATTTCCGTCCCGTTTCTGACCTGTTTCCCCCGTTATCTCCCATTTCTCCCCATTATGTCCCATTTCTGTCCCATTTTTGTCCCTTTTCCCCCCCATTATGTCCCGTTTCTGTCCCATTTCTCCACTGTGTCCTGTTTCCCTGCCCATTATGTCCCATTTCTGTCCCATTTCCCCCCATTATCTCCTGTTTCTGTTCCATTTTTGTCCTGTTTCCCCCCCTTTATGTCCCACTTCTGTTCCATTTCCCCCCATTACGTCCTGGTTTTGCCCCGTTTCCCTCCGTTACATCCCATTTTCCCCATTATGTCCCATTTCCACCCGTTATGTCCCGTTTCTGTCCGATTTTGCCTATCATGTCCCGTTTCCCCCCATTATATCCTGGTTTTGTCCCCTTTCCCCCTTTATGTCCCATTTCTCTCCTATTTCTCCCCATTATGTCCTGTTTCCATCCCATTTCCCCCCCATTATTTCCCATTTCCCCCCCATTATGCCCCGATTCCCCCTCTTTTGACCCGTTTCTGTCCCATTTCCCCCATTATATCCCGTTTCTGCCCCATTTCCCCCCCGTTCTGCCCCATTTCCCCCCATTATTTCCCCCCGTTACATCCCGTCCCCACTGACCCGCAGCAACTCGTGCCACAGAGCCCCCAAACCCATCATTTTGCACCATTTCCCCTCTTTATTTTGCATCCACCCCCCACCAGCTGATATCCAGGGTGGGGGGGGGACCCATCCCTGACCCCCTGTCCCCCCCCGCCAGGTTTGGGGACCCGCGGGGACCTGGTGAGCGTGGAGAAACGCGTGGGGCGGAACAAGCTGCTGCCGCGCGGCTTGGCCGTGTACGCGTCCCCCGAGAACCGGCGCCTGTTCGAGGAGGAGAAGCAGGTGAGGCGGGAAACGGGGGCTCGGAAATGGGGAAAAAATAGGCAAAAAAGCAAAGATTTGCGGGGGGGTGTTATTGGGGATCATCCCCGTGTCCCCCCCCACGCGTCTGGTTTTGGGATCATCCCCGTGTCCCCCCCACGCGTCTGGTTTTGGGGTGATTCTCCTTGTGTCCCCACAGCTGCGTCAGGAGGGGAAGGTGGAGGAGCAGCAGACGCAGAGCGGGGAGAAGGTGAGTGGGGGGGGGGTCCGACCCCCCCAAAACTGCTACGGGGAGACCCCCGCCCTGGGGTTGGGAGCTGCTCGTGAACCTCATCCCACCGCTGTGTGTGTCCCAGCGTCACCCTGTCCCCCCCAAACCCCTGGGGTGCATGTTGCCCCCCTGGGCAGCTCGGTGGCCCCCCCGGGGAGCACAGTGCCCCCCCAAGCCCTTCATCCCCCCCCCCAGACCCTCAGCTTCCTCCGGAGCTGCCGCCTCGAGGTTGGGATGAAGAACAACGTCAAGTGGGAGCTGAACAATGAGATCGTGGCGCGGCATTTCCTCAAGAACGTGAGCGCGTCTGCCGTTAACGGGATGGGGGGGGGAAACAATGTCAGTGGGGGGGTCTCTGGGGGTTGTGCCCCCCCAAACCTCACCCCCCCACCCCATCTCGTTCCGCAGCTGCGGGTTTTTGTGCCCCCCCACGCGGTGAAGCTGCCCGAGGAGCCCATCACGCGCTGGGGCGAGTACTGGTGCGATGTGACGGTGAGAGGCCCCCCCAAACCCCCTCCCCACCCCAAACCCCTTCCCCACCCCCCCACTCTGTACCCCCCCCAGAGAACCCTGAGCTCAGTCCTGGCACAGGGTGCGAGGAGCCAAAATCCTTTATTTAAAAGAGGGAAATAACGAACCAAAAGCCCCGTCCCTGGGACACACAGAGTGGGGGTGTCTCTTTGCCCCCCCCCCTCCCAAGGAGTGGACCCCCCCCCAGAAACCCCCCCAAAACCACCTCCTGGTTCCCATCACCTCCCGGTGCCTTCGCTGTGCCCCATTCCCATGGGGTGGGGAAGGGGTGGAGGCCCCCATTTCCCCCCCCATTTCCCCCCCCGTTTCCCCCCCCGTTTCCCCCCCGTTTCCTCCCCTATTGCCCCCCTATTTCCTCCCCCGTTTCCCCCCATTCCCCCCTCTATTTTCCCCCCATTCCCAGCTCCCCCCGCACTCATGTCCCCCCAGATTTTAGGGACAGAGCATCCGCTGGCACATGATGGGCCAGAGACCCCAGAGCAGCCGCCCCCCACCCCCGGGGGAAAAAAGGGGGTCCCGGGGGGGGTTCTCCGGCCCTGACCCCCCCTCCCCGTGCGCTGCAGGTGAACGGGCTGGACACGGTGCGGGTGCCCATGGCCGTGGTGCAGTTCATGCGCCCCAAGACCCGGCGCTACCACCACTGGCTGCAGCAGCAACGGGAGGCGCTGGAGGCCACCAGGGAGGGGCTGCTGTGAAATGGGGGGGGGCCCCTGACCCCCCTGGGACCCCCAAACTACACCTGGGACCCCCCAACTCCTTGGGATCCCCAAACTGCTCCCAGGACCCCCACAGGACCCCCAGACTGCCCCCAGGACTCTTGGGATCCCCAAACTACACCTGGGACCCCCCAACTCCTTGGGATCCCCAAACTGCCCCCCGGGACGCCTGGGACCACCCCAGGAGCCCCAAACTCCGCCCTAGGACCCCGGGACTCCAAACTCCCCCCACCTCCTTGGGACCCCCAAACTGCCCCCCAGGACCTCTGGGATGCCCCCAATTCCTTGGGATTCCCAGACTGCTCTCAAGACCCCTATGGGAACCCCCCCATCACCCCAGGACCCCCAAATTGCTCCCAAGACCCATGGGACCCCCAAATTCCCCCAGACCCCCCCGGGACCCCCAAAGTCCCCCCAGGAGCCCCCTGGAACCCCCAAAGTCCCCCCGGGACCCAGGTGCGGTTCCCCAGAAAGGATTGGGGGGGTGGTTCCTGGAGCTGCTCGGTCACAGGGGGGGACACAGGTGGGGTGGGGGGTCCCAGCCCTTTTATTGGGGTGAGACCCCCCCTCAGGACGCTGCTCCCGGCCCCCCCAGCTGCTCCCGGATGCGATGCGGCAGCTCCGGCTGCGTAAAGTACCCTGGGGGGGCACGGGGGGGTGAGGGGACGCCTGGGACCCCCTGTGTCCCCCCCAGGCCTTGGGGACCCCCCCGGGACCCCCCCTCACCTGCAGCAAACTCCAGGACATCATCCGGGCGCTGGTGCAGCAGCTCCCTGGTGGGGGGGGGGGGGCACAGCTTTTTGGGGGGAAATGGGCCGTTTTGAGGGTTTTTATGGCAAATGAACGTTTGTTTTTCACACGAATTGGGGTGTTTTTGGGGGGAGTTTCTCGCGGGGGGGTTCGGGTCCCACCTGAGGAAGCCGCCAATCAACAGCCGCGTCTCGGGGTGTCCCCGCAGGTACCGCTCACTGCTCAGCCTCAGCGCGGCCGGGGGGGGGCTCGGAACAGCGTCACGCGTGGGCTGGGGGGGGGGGGGAACACAAGTGTCACCCGTGGGCTGGGGAGGGGGGCACAGTCACCCGGGGGGTGGCCCTATGTGAGACACCCCCCTACACACAGACCCGCAACGTGGGGGTCACCGCGCCCCCCACGCGTGTGAACGCGTCCCGTGGGGGGGGTCACAGCCCGTGGGTGCGTGTCCCGGTGTCCCCCCCCCACCCCGCGGCACCTGCCGGGGACGCGGCGGCGGTTGCGGCGACGCCATCTTGGCTGCGGCCGGTGCGACCGGTCGCTATGGCAACGGAGGGGGGGGACACAACGACACCGTGGCGGGGCGGGGGGGGCGGGTGACACGCGGGGTGTGCGCGTGGGGTGTGACACGGGGGGGCTGGGATGGGGGCGGTTTGTGTGTGTCCCCACCCCGGGTGGAGCGGGGCCGCCCCGCGCTCAGCACCGGGGACAGCGCCGAGCGGGGCGGGGGGGACCGACACGGGGACACGCGGGGACGGACACACGGACTCGCCATCCTCACCCTCCTCCCGCGTGCACACACGGGCGCGCCCCCGCGAGCGCGGCCCCGCACACACGCACCCGCCCCGCGCGTCCCCCCCGCAGCCCCGGCGGCCGCCGCGGCGGAGCCCCGGGCGAGGCGGAGCCGGTGGCCACTGCTCGGTGCCCGGTTGCCGGTGTCCAGCGCTCGGGGCCGGTCCCCAGGTCCCGGTGGTCTCGCCGGTGCCCGGTTCGCGGTCCCGCTCTGACATCAGCACCGGGAGGGGCGGGGCGGCACCGGCCGGGGAAGAAAAGCGGCGAGCGGGGTCCGGAGCCGGTACCGGTGCCGGTACCGGGGCGCAGCGGGCGCGGGGTTTCGCCGCCGCCGGAGCTCTCGGGGAGCGCGGCCGGTGCGGCCGCCATGGGCCGGGCCGGGCGCTGAACCTTCCCCCGGTACCGGGGGCCCCCCGGGGGCAGCGGGGCGGCGAGCGGGCGGTACCGGCAGCCACCGGCATCTGGGGGCCGCCGCACGGGAGGGCCCCATCGGGAAACCGCCGGGACCTACCGGGAGCGCCGCCCCCCGGGCAGAGCTGCCCCCGCCCCGCCGCGCCCCGTCCCCGGAGCCGAGCGGAGCCCCGGGGCCGCCTCGTCCTTTGTGTGCGCCGCGGCCGGGCCGCCACCGGGCACCGGGCACCGGCAGCCGCCAGCGGGAGCCGCTCCGGCAGCCGAACGCGGGCGGTGGGAACGCGGCACCGGCCACCGCGGCGGCGATACCGGGAGCCGCACCGAGCGGCGGGAGCGGCCCCGGGGCCCGGTCCCCCCCCGGCGGCCCCATGAAGGAGCCCGACGCCATCAAACTCTTCGTGGGGCAGATCCCGCGGCACCTGGAGGAGAAGGATCTCAAACCCATCTTCGAGCAGTTCGGCAAGATCTACGAGCTCACCGTCATCAAGGACAAGTACACCGGCATGCACAAAGGTAACGGCACCGGGAGCGCCACCGGGCACCGGCACGGCCCTGGGGAACCGGCAACGGGAGCGGGGTGCGGCCCCCGGCCCCGGGAATGGCACCGGGAACAGCCTCGGGCGCCACAAACGGCACCGGGGACAGCCCTGGGGAACGGGGAGCGGGATGCGGGCACCGGGAACGGCACCGGGAATGGCACCGGGAACACCCTGAGCGCCCGAAACAGCCCCGGGAACTGGCACAGCCCTGGGGAACTGGGAACGGCGCCGGGAGCACCCCCGGCACCGGGCACAGCCCCCCGTACAGCCAGAGGCCCCGAGCAGCATCCACAGCCCCGGTACGGCCCCGGGTATCCCCCGCTCCGGCCCCGGGCACCCCGGTCCAGCCGCAGGCAACGGGTTCAGCCCGTGGCGGCTGCTGCGGGGGTGGGTGGCGGTTGTGCGGGGATGTTGGGTGCGGGTGTTGCGTGGGCGCTGGGGGTGTTTGTGCGGGTGTCGGGGGGGCCGTGAGCGGCTGTGCCGGCGCAGGGTGTTGCGTGGGTGGGTGTTTGCGGTGCTGGGTAACGGCCGGGGCGGTTTGGGGGGGTGTTGGCCCCCCAAAAACCAACCCCCTTTCCCTGGCAGCTGGGGGGGGGGGGTCCCTGGAGCCCCAGGACAGGCCGGGGGGGCAGAAGGCGAGTGCAGGCCCGAGGCCGGGGTGATGGGCACAGAGGAACTGGGGGGGTCGGGGCTGCTGCCCCCAGATGCCTGAGACCCCCCAGGCTCTATGGGGGGCCCTGGGGACCCACAATTGTCCCCAGCCTGGGCCTGGGGGGGTGCGGGGGCAGAGCCCTGAAATGCCATAGGGGGTCTGGGTGCCTCAAGGGGTCTGTACCCCCCCATAGCCCCCCCCCATCCCGATGTCTCCCCCCCAGGATGCGCCTTCCTGACCTATTGCGCCCGCGAGTCGGCCCTGAAGGCGCAGAGCGCCCTACACGAGCAGAAAACCCTCCCGGGGGTGAGTGGGGCCCCCCCGTGACACCCCCACCCGTGACACCCCCTCACCCGTGGGAGGACCCAGGTGTCCGGGACCCCACCTTTGGGATGGGGGGGGGGGGGGGGTCGCACCCACAAACATCTGCTGGGGGGGTTATAAATAGCGGGCGCTGCGTCGCCTGAAGACGCTAACGAAGGCCTGGCGCTAATTAGGGCCTGGCGCTAACGAAGCGTTGCCAGGCGAGCGGCGGGCACCGGGCAGCTGAGCTAACAAAGCCGGGGGGGGGAACCCAGGCGTCCGGGTGTCCCCCACCTCCCCCATTACAGCTGGGGTGTTTCGGGGGGGGTCCCAGCACCCAGTTTCTCCCCTATAGGTGCTGGGGGTGCCTAAGGCCTCATGGCGGGGTTTGGGGGGTCCCAGGGGTGTGGGTTGGGGTGGGGTGGGGGGGTATTTTGG